>NC_032027.1:962262-1271512 GCF_001865875.1 Lupinus angustifolius
TATATATATATATATATATACTTGTTTATCAATATAGCAATTAGTCCATTACACCCCATTTTTCTTGTTCACTAACGGTGGAGGTAACATAATCTCACGAAATATGCTTCTTATGAACTATGTATGCACTATGGTTACCAACTTAAGAGCAATGAATATCTATTATTAACAATAAAGGAAAAATAAAAGAAAACCTTTACAAAAACACTTATTTTCTATTATCCTCTAACTCATTTTGAAAATAGAAGAACACTACTTTCCCATTCATTGTGGTGTGTTGTTTTTTGTTTTAAAAAATACCACATTATGTCACTTTTGTTAATGGTTCTAAAGTTAAAGCTAGTACCCCATGTTTTCCCTTCTTAAACTCAAGTCTCTTTAATTTTGGTTTTAGTGAGTCAATTCACTAATACTTTTATTTTTTTTGTTAGGCAAAAGAGAATTATACTAAGAAAAGTACAAGAGATACTAACCCAATACAACACAAAACAAAGTCAACAATAAGTAAGAATATAAGATTAAGGATCTAAACATCAATTGACAAACATCGAAGTATCCGGTCTAACAAAGGTAGAAAACCAATACCACTACTAATGCTTTTATTGTTCTACAAAATTCACTAATAACTCCTTCACTATAGTAGTGGATAGATATTTGGCACAAAATTTAAAACATCCTTAATGGTCTCATACCTCTCCAATTTGAAACCTTTAGAATGTAAGGCTAATCTTGGTAAATATGTTGGAACTTCATTTCCTATAGGTAGCTCATAATCAATCAAATTCTCCTACTAAATTGGTACTTTCGGTACGAAATGTGTTAGTTCTATCTTATGATATAAGGACTTTGTTTTTTTATTGATGATCTTTCAAGAAGCATTTAGATTTATTTAATGAAAAATATTTCATAACTTTTGTCCATCTTTCAAAAAAAATTGCAATAAAATTCAAACTAAATTTGGTCACCATGTTCACATTTTAAGAAGTGACTTTAGAAAATAATATTTTGTTGATCACTTCACTAATTTAATGACTTATATTGTATGATCCATCATTCTACTTGCTCTCATATATCACAAAATAGTATTGTTAAATGTAAATATTGTCACATAATTGAAATTGCAATAACTCTTTTATCAAGTGACAAATACACCTTTAAACTTTTGGGGTGATGTAGCTCTTATTACTGTTTTCTTAATTAATAAGATATTATGTTCTGTTTTGAATAACAAAGTATTTTATTCCCTATTGTTTCCAATAATTGATAACCCTTGTAAAGTTCCTCCTCGTGATTTTGGTTCTACTTGTTTTTTGAATGACTTTTTTTGGAGGTGAAGATAAGTTATCAACCCTTGTAATCAATGTATATCTTTTGATTACTCCTCCATTCAAAAGGATTATCAATCTTGCATTCCTTCCACTCATCTATTCTATATGTCAATTGATGTCGCATTCTTTCATAATACTCCTCATTTCAACACTCAAGTGGTATTTGAGCCCATTTCTTGGGTATAACTACTATTATCAAAACCGGTTTGTGTTGGCAGGTGAATCGGTCTTAATACAGGTATGATAATATTTTATAGGCCATGTAATTATATTGGTCAAAATCGGTAAAAATCGGTCATATCAGTCGATTTTCAATTAAACCGTATCGATCATACCAATTGGTTTCATTTAAAATTATTTTTTAATGAAAATGATTTATTTTTACCAAAATATTAGTAAGAGAATTAAATACACAACTACTTCATTTTTATACATCTAAAATATAGTCTACCATATACATTTTTGACAAGTGGTATAAATTAAAATAATTATTGTATTCTTTATTGTTTTTTAACATTAATATTAATATAAAATATATGTATATCTAACTTCACCGGCATATAGTTTAATTATTAAACCACCGATTAAATCATCATATCACTATACCAATATTCCAACCGGTTTAATTAGGGAGATGGTATTAATAACATTGGCCGGTACCTCTTCCTTTAGTGAATTATGAGTCACTTGTCTTGGACAATTCACTAGTGTCACCATTACATCAACATAAGTTATGTCACCTACTCCTCGTACTAATATTGTTTACAATCAATGCCCCTTCAGATCCAACTCCACCCTCCACTAAGTTACCATTAATCTCTGTAAAGTTATATGATATACTTGTAACCCTAACCTCGTATTAATTGCATGGGTTATAATCGCTTATTTTCATCGCATTATTTTTTATCTATACTTTATTGTATTTCCATCCTGAAAACTATATAGGAAACATTTTCTCATCTAGGTTTGATATTTATCATGTGTATGTACAAAATTTAATGGTAGAGGTAAAACTTATGTTAGTGATTTCTACACCCATAAATATATTCGTCAACCATGAGACATCCTTGGTGAAAAAATGAAAGTGGAAGATTATCAAAACTAGCATAAATTATGAGTGGCTCCATTATTTAAGTTGGAATTAATTAATTTGAAATACACATTAAATATAATAATAATAATAATAATAATAATAATAGTCTGTACTTGTAAATTATAAGAATGTCCAATCCCTTAGAACAACATTTCTTGGGAGAATTTCTATATCCTGAAAAAGGTTTAATTCCTTATATCTAAAAGATATCTCTAAAATGAATTGGGTCGTTGTCTCTAAGAAATAGCAATATTTTTTCACTAAATATACACTGTTAAAATGGTAGGAGACATGTTTGAATCTTCTTGATGAAACAAGAAAGATGAGATAAGAGAATGAGAAAGAAAGCTTAAAGAATTGATATTTTTCATTACTGAAAATGAATGAATTGAATTACAAGGAATAAGGGAATCACCATTAATATACTAACTAGTTAATCGATTAATTAAACTCATAATCTAACGAAAACAATATCACAACTAATAAACCGAAATCAACTGACAACTTTAACACTACTGACTAACACCAAAAAATTATAAGAACCAGAAGCATTAACCAATTTATCTCAACTAATAGACTTTTAATTTTGTAATATGTATAGATCTAGCATTACCCAATTTATATCTAAAAGATCTCACTAAATTGAATTTCCTTGTCTCTAGGAAATAACAATAATTTTTCACTAAGTAACACCAAAAAATTATAGATCCAGGAGCACTTACCAATTTATCTCAACTAATTGACTTTTAATTTTGTAATAAGTATAGATCTAGAATCTAAATGAGTGGAACAACTATTTATTCATATAGCGTATTATTAATTCATACTTAACTAAATATATCCCATCTAAATTATAAACGATGTCTGTTTTAAATTGCTTTTTTTGTTACAATTTTAAACTGTTTTTGCTAATTATTTCTGCAAAGGTAATGGTTAAGAAAACAATAAAACGAAAGTCGATATTTAAAATGGTACAATAATAAATTACGTATTTAAAATTAGAGTTGTATTTATAACTGTCTTAATAAGATTATTTAGTAAATATAAAAGAAGGAAATCATTCTTGAAAAACTAAGTACAACCCTTCTTGAGATGTTAAAATATTATTAATTTTTAAAAAAAAATCTTTTCTTTAAAAATCCTCTTAAGACAATTGTTACCATTTTTGTTAATTAGTGTAATGACTTACTTATTTTTATTTTATCTAAAATATCAAATTATGATATTTCTCTTATATTGGATTAGCATTCATTGTACTTCTTTAATACATTTTCGTTTAACAAAAAAAAATATCATGTACCCTTTAAATTGTTTGCTTTAGGGCATTTAATAATTGACAAATGTCTACGAGTGCTTTTGTGAATACACTTTTAGCATTTTTTTTAAATATTTACTTCAATAATGCATTTTTTTTCAAACACATTTTTCTAAGTGAATATAAGGCCTAGGAAAGGGAGAGCTAAATTTCTTCCTTATCCAAGTCTTCGTTGACTATGATCTGTATGATTAGCTTCTGAAATTTTATATAGTTGTTTTCCTTTATGATTAGCTTCTAGAGATTTTATATGATGACATAGTACCAAGTTGTCAGAAATTTATAGCTTAATTGAAAGAGTAAATTAATACGCCAACCCCTAATGATGAACTTTATATTATAACTTGTTTACCATTATAACACTTAGCTCATTACACCCCATTTTTCTTGTTGACTAACGGTGGATGTAACATAATCTCACGGAATATGCTTCCTATGAACTATGCACTATATTATCAACTTAAAAGCAATGAATATCAATTATCAACAATAAAGGAACAAATAAAAGAAAACCTTTATCAAAAACAATTATTCCTATTATCCTATAACGTCATTTTGAAAATAGAAGAACATTAATTTTGCATCTAGTTTGGTATATGGTTTTTGTTTATGTGAATGAATTAAGAGATCATTTGAATGCTTTGACTAAGTTTAGGAAGGATTTGTCTTATAGTCCTTTAAGCCATGCATGTTTTCATAAGACAAGTAGGATAATGTTGTAATATCTCAATCCTAACATGTGACTTCGGTCCATGAATACACTGAATGTACCACTTATAAGCTTAAATATATTCTACAATATTTTATTTCTCACAAATGGGAGCCTCCCGCGACTCGAACTCGTGACTTCAAGGACAAATAATCATTGTTCCCATGAGTCGTTACCATTAAGCTATAGTAACTTAATGGTAGCAATCTATAGCTTAATGATAGCAACTCATGAGAAAAATAATTATTTGTCTTTGAAAACATAAGTTCGAGTCGTGAGAGGTTTCCCTTTGTGAAGAATAAAATATTGCATGAGATATTTAAGCTTTTGGTGACAAGTTCAGTATATTCATTGGCCCGACGTCAAATGTCAGAATTAGGGTATTAGAAATGGAGTTTTGGAAATAAAGTTGTAAGTTACATTGTTTATCAATTCTAACTTCTAACATTGGAATACTTTGGTAAACAATTAGATATATATTTGTGTCAAGACATGTTCATGGCATTAAGACTTTGGACAATAATGTGATAACCCTTGACTCTTGGCTAATCTTTATTTCTTTTTTATTTGAGTCCATTATTTGTATGGGGTTGAGGAACAATTGAGTTTCCATTTTTTTTCCATATGTATTCTCGCACTAAAGGCCGTTCTGTCCAAGTTGGAAACATCTCTCAACATATATTTTTTTCACCCATAAAACTCGAATTTGAAACCTTGCTTAAAGAGAATCAAGTATGTACCACTCGAACCAACATATGTTGATAATTGAGTTCTCATTAATACAACTCTTTTACTCAGCAAAAAAAGGTTTGAAATAGTTTGGTGTCTCATCCTCTAAGGTAAAGAAACTAAGATTGAATCTAGATAGATGTACATATAATTTATTGAATAAACTCAAATCATTGATTTAATAAACTGTAGCTGCAGATTGGATTTATTTCTTGGTGCTACTTTTTTTGTGTGGTTTGGAGCGTGTTTTGTACTATATATGCAGTGGTAGCTTTAAGTGTATTTGTGTGGAAAATAGGTCCTATTGTGTTGGAGTGATTGATCATGGTTAATACTTAATTTAATGAGCTATACCATGGTTAAGTGAGAAGGAAAATATTATTAATAATATTAGTAAACAAAAGGGTTGGGGAATAGTATCATTTTCTAATTTTCTCTATGCATGTGGTCAAGTGTTATAGTAGCAAATCTCAAGAAGAAGGGTTAATATATTTTACTCTAATCAAATTTTCAATGCTGAGATTAGTGACAACTTGTAGATAATTTAGTAAATTTAATTTGTGGATATAGTATTTTACTCTAATCAAAATTTCATAATAAGGTTGATACCAACTTTTACTATAATTTAAGGGTTCAAAGCACTAACAGACATGTTAACACCTTATGGAGGCACATGCCCTCAATGTCTATCACGTGCGTCTATCCGTGGTTCAAAACAGTGGCATTTTTATATTATTAAATTTAATTTGTGGGTTAGTGTATTCTAATCAAAATTTTATAGCTGGTTGAGAAAATTGAAAATTAAAATTGTTTAGTTGTTATATCCTTATCAATATATCCTCTATCTTTCGAATAACGAATTAATCTTTTTCATAAAATTGTGGTTGTCTTTCTAACAAGTGTTGCTTTGAATAATCGAAACTTAGCATTTCACCTTGTTTAGATCTAACCTTCCCCAACACCATGTAATCCCTTGTGGTTGTATAAATTTTATTTGAATGTGTTACAAGATATAATGAGTGTAATAATAGAATTACTTTAGTATAAAGCTTTGATGAGTGATTTTGTAGATAGCAAAGAAAAATGAAATGAAAAATGAATAGTTTTATATTAGACTAATCCAAATATAAATTTGCCATAGGAGCTTAATTTCCGGGTATGGAAGTACATATATAAATATATATATATATATATAGTACATCAATCACACGCTAGCTGTGACTTAATTAAAATATCAAATATTGAAAATAAATTTCAAACACTTTACCCTATGTTTGGTTCTAATAAAAATAGGAGACAAAATTAGAAGAATTTTTTTTCCCTATTATTTGATTAGAAAGAAATCAAAAGGAAGGGAAAAAAGAGCATGAAATCCATTACGAAGAAAAAAAAATTAAAATTATTTTTATTGTTTTGTTTCTTTTTATACAATATAAAATTGTGGAACACATACCTTTATATTTTCTATTAAATATTAGGAAGAAAACTCAAATAAAAAAGAAAGCAAATTAATACAATAATATGATAAAATTCATACTTTTATGTTTCTATTCACATCATTTTCATTACGAATTATAATTATATATTTTTCTCCACCATCTTTTTTCATTTTTTACCCTATCAAATATCTAACTTTTCTTTGGTAAGGTAAGATAGTAATTTTAAGTCAACTTCATATAGTTTTTCTTTCAAGTCATGCAGCTTTATATAAATGTGTGCTTTGTCCTATCACTACACTACACAACTTCATTCACATTCATATTCTTCATAAAGCTGCTTGGATTCTGGTAAACATATATTTCTATAGATTCATTCATATACAACCTGAATGTTCTAGAAAGTTCTTGCATGTTCTTCATTCACATTCATTTTCACTTGTATGTTTTTCTTTATGATCCTTTGGTCACATAGAAATACACCAACTACTTATGTTACTTGGATAATCCCTTTTTTTCTTATTTTTCTGTATTCATTTGAGATGATTTTGCTCTTTTATCTTTAGTTTAACTTAAATATGAGGTTGAATGTTATTCTTCCTTTGAATGAAAAATAGTAGTGCTAATGTGCTATAGATTTTTTTTTACTGAGATATGTCCTAATATGGAATATTATATTGAAAATTTTCTGCTTGATCCATGAAAGTCTCCATTAATTTCTTAAAATTGGGCATTTATTAATTAGCTAGCACCTTTTCAACACACTTTATAATTTTGTTCTACCATTAACTAGTTTTTCTAATAAAAGGGTTACTTTCACTGAAATGGTAAGTAAAGTTTAAAAAAAACTACTTCACATCTTAGTCATTCATTCTAAGAAAATTTAATGGTTCAGATCTATTCATTAATTTAAATCGTTGGGTTTTTCTAGAATAAATGATTAAGATGTAGAATAACTTTCATTTTTGTTCATTATTTTCCTTGCCCATTTCTTACACTTCTCATTCTTCTGATTTTTCTTTTACTTCCATGTGTTGCTCAAGAGTGTGTTGATAGAGGTTGCTCACACAGATACACAAACTAGGATCTTCACCTCAACAACTACTCTATGTACACCCAATCTTATTACTCATATTTACTCTATTCTCCATAAATATAGAGCATGTTTTAAATATTTGTTCAACTACCTGAAAGTCCAATACTAAAAGATGAAGTGTAAAAATGAATTTTATAATTTATAATTTTTTATTTAAAAATAATTTAAAGTCTGGACTATTAAAATATTTTAAAGAATATATATCATTATTATTATCCAATACCTGAGAGGATCTGATTTCCGAGCACCCCATGATATGAAATTTTTAAACATAACTTTGGAACAATATTTTTAAAATTTATTATTATTTTGACGGGGGTATTAAATTATGGTATCTAAGTTCTGACCTACCCTCTTTCATAGAATAACTACACATACATACTTATCAACTTCTTTATTTTAAATTAGTTGTGCCTATTTCATTTATGATTTTAATTTTGAAAAAGAATCATGAAGTACAATCTCCGAACAATATTCAATAAGTAATAAAGGTAATACCTAAAATTGACCCCATGTATTTTCTCACACCTCACACTTTAGTATTTACCCAAACCTCAAACTCAATTATTTATCCACTCTTTGGTTTTTCACTCACGTCAATTTTTTCTTCTTCATCAACAAGTACTTTTTACGGGAGCACATCTTCTATCCTACATTTTATGTCACTTTATATGTCATAAGTTGTAATTGGTTGAAAAAATATATATTTAAATTCAAAAGTTAATTATTAAATATTTTTATTACCAATCACATGATATATGGAGTGATATAATATTATATGAAAGAAGATGTGGTCCCTTTCTATTTGGGTTCAAGGCCTTTTCGTTCTTTCACATTCTACCATGGCTGAGGCCCATAAATTTGAAGCTTTTCACAAGCTACAATTTTTATAGATTTTCATCCATGTGAATTTTCTCCTTTCTCAATAATAACTAATAATATCTATTATCTAATATCAATATCCTTTGTACATGAGTGTTATATTGCATTCTTGCTTAAATCTAAACCATTTTGATTGTCACAATGATTCACAAACCTTTCATACTTCATTATCAATTGTTTAATAAATCTCGTCATACAAAGCAATTCTTTACTTGCTTCAGTGGTGGTGAACATTTCGCTTCATTTGTAGATAGGCAATACACTTCTACAATTTAAATTGTCATTATATAGCTCCCGAGAAAAGTAAACACAAATGTTGATGTGACGTAGATTTCCTATCATTAAGACCACTTGCCATATTTGCATTTGCATAGCTTTCTAGGATTCTATTTCATCCTTTAGAGCACAAACACATTCTAGAGCTACCTTTGAAGTGCCTTAAAATACATTTCGCTACTTCCTAGTGATCTCTACCCGGGTTAGAAAGAAACCATGGCATACATCGATCTCCCAACTAATGAGGAGTAAGTTATATTAATATTCTTCATAGTGAATCTCTCTAGAACTTGTTCCACATATCGATCCTATGATAATCATAGCTTCTTAGTCTTCTGATTTCGCAAAATCTGAATAACCATAATTTGATATATATGTCTCAGATTCTTCGTATCAAAGGTTTTTGATAATTTATTCTCAAAATCACGAGTCATATTTACATTATATCACACCATCAACATATCATCTACATACCACAAAATGATAATGATTTTGTTATCTCAAAATGCTTTATATATGTACCCAAAAATGCTTGGATATATATACAATGATCTACATCAGTCCTACTTAGTATTTTAATTTGTGATTGCGGTAACAATTATAGTTACTGTGATTAAAAAAATATTTTTTAATTTGATGCGATCTGATGCAGTCCAAATCTGATCTGATGCAGTTGTGGTGGTTACCATAACCACAATATTGCAGCCGCATAAGGTGATGCAGTCTGCAATTTAAATCACTAGTCCTAGTATATCCATGATTCGTCATGAATGAGTCAAACTTCTTGTGTATTACTGTCTCGAATTCTGTTTCATTCCATACATTCTCTTCTTCAATTTGCAAGCCATACCATGTTCTCTTTTCCAACTTCTTCAAATCCTTATGGTTGATCATATAAATCTCTTCCACCAAAATATCCATGAAGAAATGCAGTTTTCACATGTTACTACTAAAGCTCCCGAATCAAGCTAGTTGCCAATCCAAGTATGACTCAAATAAAACTCATTTTGACAATTAGAGAGAATATCTTGTCAAAATTTAACGCTCGTTTTTGTCCAAAGCCTTTCACAATCAAACGAACTTTATATCAGTATTTTTCTTAAGCTTGAACACCCCTTTTTTATTCAAGGCTTTCCTACCTTGAGAAAGTTACTCAAACTCATAAATATCATTCAACCACAAGGAATATATCTTTTCTTATATATATTTTGTCCATTCAAATTCATTCTTATAAGAATGAACTTCATCTAAACTTTCTAGCTCCCCCTTATGAATGAAAAGGGTATACTCTGAATTGGATAGAAGATGTTTTCTATCACTTCTTCTTAGTTGTGGTCTATGAATTGCTCTCTTTACTCAACACTTCATTCATCTCCAACATCATCTAATTTTGACTCACCATTAACCCCATTATCATTTAACTCTCCCCTTTTATGATATTTTCTTCATAGGGGTCCAATTTGGGGATTAATTCACCAATTTGACCATCTATCACACTACTTGAAAAAAAGCAAGATTTTGATTAATTTATTTTGGTTTAACTATACAGATTTTTTAAGGGTCTATTTGCGAGTTGAATTTTGGAGGGGAGTGAAATGAAAGAAAGGCTTCGAAGTCACAAAATACACTTATAAGAAGATTCTGAAGCCTTTCATTTCTCTTCCTTCCTCTCCAAAATCTTACTCGCAATGCACTAAAAATAATCTAAACCTTACCTAAACTTATCAACAACTATAGAATGTAGGGTGTATGTTCTATCAAAGAGTATAGAATGTAAGTCCTTAACCTAAACCTAAGAAGAGCAAATATAAGATATAGGTCATATGAGCATCTTGTCCCATTCTCTCTCCTTCACACATTAGTTTTTGGAAGAAAGAAAACCACCTAAGTGTTATTGCTTATTTAATTTTTTCAGTAGAGGAATTTTTTACATTAGTCTTGGATATGCTCGCTGAGCATATCGAAGAACCAATGTCGGCCGCAGTACATGCTCTTTACGAATGATATTGTTTTAGTGGGAGACTCAAAAGATGAAGTAAATGAAAATTTAGAATTGTGGAGACAAACATTAGAAGCATATGGATTTCGTATAAGTTAGAGTATGACAAAGTATATGAAGTATAAGTTTAGCAAGAAGGGATCAAACTCTACTATAAAGGTAAAGATTAGGAATAATATCATACGACAAATCACTAGATTTAGGTATCTTGGGCCAATCATACAAGATAGTGGTGAAATTGACGAAGATGTGAACCACAGGATTCAATCGGCTTAGATGACATGACAACGTATTTCATTTCAGGTGTCATTTGTGATAGAAATGTATCACTCAAGTTTTAGGAGAAGTTTTATTGCACAACTATAAGATCTGCAATATTATATGGGACTGAATGTTAGGCGATAAAATATCAACAAGATAATAGACTCCATATAGGAGAGATGAGAATGTTGTTTTGGATGAATGTGCACACTTGACAAGATAGGGTTAGAAATTAATGCATCAGGGAGAAAATTGAAGTAGCTCCCATTGTAGAAAAGATGGTAGAGTCGTGTCTCAGGTGATTTGGACATGTGCGGAGGAGACTGGTAAAAGTCCTCATAAGGAGAGTAGATCAAATGAAAGCTAGTCCAATTCCTAGAGGAACTGAGATTTGGAAGAATAAGAAAAACCATACAGAAAATGATAGAAAAAGACTGATGTCATTGTGAACTTTTTTACACTATTTGGTGAGATTTTAAACTCTAGGATTTATTAGGTGAAACTTTTATTTGGAAGATGAAGGTACTGATACTTGTATTTTTGGAATCAACTTGATGTTTTAGTCATTCAAAACAGCTACTGTGTTATATCTTCTGATATATGCATATTAATTATAATGGATACTTTTAGATAGTTTTGAGTTTTGACTTATATCTTGAATAAAATTTTGAATTGTTGTGCTTCATAAATTGCTAATCACAACATTTATGGACAAAAACTGACTTATGAAACTTATGAATCATATGTATCTTTATTTTTAGAGAAAATTTCCAAAAATTGGTCATGCATAGATAGTGTAAACATCTACATTCATGTGTTAACACTTACGCGCTAATACAGTTACTATATTATCTATCACCGATGTATTAAACATTACACTACATGATCAGATTGAACATTGATCAAGAAGGTGGATGGCTAGTGGTGCTGAATCATTTGCTTTAAAAGTTGCTAATGTGGTTGTTGGACAAGTTGGAAATCAGCTTGGTTATCTAATCACTTATGAGAGGAACATTGACAACCTCAGTGTCAATGTTGAAAAGTTGGAGGAGGCCAAAGATGTTATCCAACACTCTGTTGATGATGCTACAAAGAAAGGAGAAGATATTGTGAGAATGGTCAAGAACTGGTTGGAGAGAGTGGATGCAATTGTCACCGAGGCGAAGACTTTTCAGAAAGCTGATGGCCATGCAAAAGCAGAATGTTCCTGTGGCCATTTTCCTGATCTATGGGCAAGGCACAAGCTGAGTAAGAAAGCCAAAGAGATAGCTAAAGACATTCTTGAAGCCATAAATGACGGCAACTTCCAAAGAATTTCGTACGAGCCGCGTTTGCTCGTTGGAATCACTTCTTCAAATGCTAGAGGTTATGAGGCACTGGATTCAAGAACATATATCATGAATAAGATTGTGCAGACACTGATGGATGCTGAAGTGTGCAAGACTGGTGTGTGTGGAATGGGTGGTGTGGGTAAATCGACACTAGTCAAGGAGTTAGCATGGAGAGCAGTACAAGATTGTTCATTTCAAACTGTGGTTTCGGTTGAACTAACTGAATCTCCTGATGTGAGAACAATTCAAGTTAAGATTGCAGAATGTTTGGGCATGAAAAAATTTGAGGTCGACACAATAGACGTCAGAGCAAGTCTGTTACGCGAAAGGATACGTAAGGAGAAAAGTATTTTGATTATAATGGATAACATTTGGGAGAAAATTGATTTGATAAAAGTTGGGGTGCCTTTTGGTGCTGATCACAAAGGGTGCAAGTTATTTTTTACCTCAAGGAGTAGTAAAGTTTTGACAGAACAGATGGAAGTTGATGAAAAATTTTGTTATAAACTTGACGTCTTATCTGAACATGAGAGTTGGAACTTATTTGAGAAGAAGGTTGGTGATGCTGTTAAGGATTCCAATTTAAGGCCTACTGCTATAAATGTAGTTGAAGCTTGTCGGGGTTTGCCCGTTCTGATATTTCCGGTGGCGATTGCATTGAAAAACAAGCCTAAGCCTATTTGGGATGATGCTTTGAAGCAGTTAACTACATTCGACAATAAAGATTTGAATGCTACTGTGTACTCAGCTATAAATTTGAGTTATGATAATCTAGCAAATAATGAATTAAAATCATTATTTTTGCTTCTTGGTTCATTTGGACAAACTGAGATATGGACAAGATACTTGTTGATATATTTCTGGAGCCTAAACTTATATGAAGATGCTGATTGCTTGGCAAATGCAAGAAATAGACTCTACAACTTGGTGGCAGAGCTAAGGTCAGCTTGTTTGTTACTTGAAGAAGAAAACGGAGAATCAGTTAAAATGCATGACCTTGTCCACGAAGTAGCTAGCAAAATTGCATCGAAAGATCGAACTATATTTGCTGTGCAAATGCATAGCGAACTGAAAAAATGGCCTAAAATGGATACGCTTAGACAGTGCTACCGAATGTTCTTGCCTGATTGCCGTATCCCTGACCTTCCAGAGAGATTGGAATGTCCAGAGTTGGAGATACTTGTACTTGTAAGTCGAAATAATTTTCTAAAAGTACCTGATCACTTTTTTGCAGGGACAAAAGAAATGAAGGTTCTATATCTTGGAGGAATGGATTGCCTCCCATCCCTTCCTTCATCTCTCTCTCAATTGCCAAAACTTCGAGCATTGTATCTCCGCGAATGCATGCTGGATGACATAGCTCTAGTTGCAGAACTCGAGAATTTGGAGATTCTTGGCTTTGAAATTTCCGAGATTAGAGAGCTCCCAGCAGTTATAGGGAAGCTTACTCGTCTCAGGTTGTTAGATTTAAGCAATGTCTCGGGACTGAGAGCAATTCCTGCAAAACTCATATCAAGCTTAACTCACTTGGAAGAGCTCTATATGGTGAACACCTTCATCCAATGGGAGGGTAAGAGGAGCAGAAGCAAAAGCGGAAGCCAAAGCCAAAGCCGAAATGCATCTCTTGATGAGCTAAGACATTTAGATCAACTTAAAGCTTTGGAGATTACTATTCAAGATGCTTCAGTTCTACCTAAAGATTTAGACATCTTTGGTAAGTTGGACAAATACAGAATTTACATTGGTAAGGGTTGGACACGTTCATGGAATAGAAAAATCTCGAAAACATTGAAGCTTGATCAAGGGAACACTAAAAATATTCATTTGGATGGAGGGGTCAAATTGTTGTTGAATAATGCTGAGGAATTGTGCTTAACCAATTTGAATGGTGTCAGTAATGACATTTGCCAATTAAATGAAGAAGGATTTCCACAATTGATGTATCTGGAGATCAAAAACAGCAAGAACCTTCAGTATATCATTGACACAAAACAACATTCCTGTGAAGCCTTTCCCAAGCTTGAGTCTTTGGTTCTCTGCAATCTACCTAAGATGCAGAAAATATGTGATGGCCCACTTCCATTACAGTCTTTCGCCGAATTGAAAGTTGTCAAGGTTAAAGCTTGTGATAGGTTGCAAAATGTTTTCTCATATTCAACTGTTAAAACCCTTTCTAAACTTGCTGAATTTGAAATTTCTCAATGCAAAGTTATGTCTGAGATCATCGCTGACACCGATACTGATATTGATGAGATTGAGTTCCCTCGTTTGCATTCTCTTACAATAGATTGTGTACCTAGCCTTGCTAGTTTCTATTCCAAGCCTGTGACAAATGATATAGAATTGACAAGTATCGTGGAGTCCGAGGATGACTCGACCATTCCAATGCCACTATTTGATGAAAAGGTACGCACAGAACTTACTAGTCCAATTAAGTTTTCTCTTCTCCATCCCTTTTGTTTGTCCACTAAATACGACTTGTGCGCCTATAGATTTCATTCCCCAACTTGGAGAGCTTGAAGATTTCTTCGATCAACTTGGTGACGATATGGGGTGATCAACTATCAGAACGTTCAAGCATAAAAAAGTTGAAGAGTTTGGCCATAAATGGTTGTGCAAACCTAAAATCTTTGTTCACATCGTCTGCGGCTAGAGGACTCGTGAATCTTCAACATCTCAGCATTAGTGGATGTGGAATGTTGGATGAGATATTTTCCACAGAGGGACTTTCTTCTAATAAAATATCAGTTTCAAATGATGAGGTTCGCAATTCAATTTGACATCTTTTTATCTGCAACTAATGCTTGATATTGTTTATAAATGTTGCTTATGCATTTTGTTAGTATCTAAAGTAAGTTATCAATGAATTTTTTAGGCTGCATTCCCTAACTTGGAGACATTGACAATCTCTCACATGGATAGCTTGAAGTCGATATGGAATGATCAATCGGCTTCAAATTCCTTTCCGAAGTTGATTACATTGGAAATATCATTCTGCAGTAGATTGATAAATGTATTCTCACCTTATGTGCTACCAACTCAATTGAAAACTTTGACTTTGAAAAATTTGCCAATGTTGAAGAACATATGGAGTACGGATCCTCCTCGAAGCTCTGGGTTTCAAAACTTGTGCGAAGTGAAAGTAACTGAATGCCAAAGCCTAAATCATATCTTTCCACTCTGTGTGGCTGTGGAGCTTAAAAAACTCGAAGCGCTCGATGTATCTAGTTGTGGTATAGAGCACATTGTTGGAAGTGATGAATTAGGAGAGAAAGTTCCAAAACTTGATTTACCACAATTGAAAACCTTGCGCTTTTGGCATTTGACAAATCTCAGAAGCTTTTGCTCCGAAATGCAGACCTTAGAATGTCCCAACTTAAAAAACTTAGATGTGTATGATCACGATATGCTGGAGATTTTTGCAATGGAGTCTCAAGACCCCGAAGATGCCTTAGTTGATCAACAACCTCTATTCTCATTTGAAAAGGTACACAAAAATTACATTCATGTTCTTGCCTTATTATAGAAATTGATTTTATGTTGTTATGTCTTGAAAGACGATGATTTATGATAGAGTATTATGGCGTCGTTCAATCCATGTAGCCGACCAACCTAATGAGATAAAGGTTTGATTGTTGTTGTATGTCTTAAAAGACATCAACAACATTGTATCTCGACTTTCGCATTGTTTCATTACATAGGTAATTAAGACTTTCTTATTGTTTCATTACATAGGTTATTCAGAGTTTGGAGGAATTATCTATAAGCAGCGAGGATGTCGCATTGATTTGTAATGATGAACAAAGTGATGATGATTTCCACAGAGTAAAATCACTCCGCCTGCAATGCTTCGACGAGTCAGACGAATTCTCCTCCGATTTCCTTCAAAGATTTACCAATCTTGAGAAGCTTACACTATTCAGCAGTGCCTTCAAAAGTATCCCTGACATTGATCTAGTAGAGGCAAACATTAAGCTGAAAAGTATAAGGATTAACTCATTATGGAATCTTGAGCACATATGTGAACAAGAAACAGAGATGGAACAGATTCTTCAAGAACTCGAAACCTTGGAAGTGTTTCACTGCTCTCGTTTGAAGACTGTTGCTCCATCATTTGTGCAATTTGAGAACTTAGATACCCTGTCATTGTATAATTGTGCTTCATTGGTAACTATTATATCTTCATCAACAGCTAGAAGTTTGGCAAGACTTAGAAGGTTATGGATATATAATTGCAATATGCTCGAGGAAATCCTCGTCAATGATGATGATGCAGGTGAGATTGCTTTCACGAAACTGGAGGTTATTGAATTAGGAAGTTTACCAAGGCTCACATCTTTCTGTAATGGAAATCTCAAGTTCAAATTTCCATTGTTACAAAGTCTGTTTTTGATAGAATGCCCCATGATGGAGATTTTCTCTCAAGAAATCTCGCGAGTACCATTGCTTAGATACGTATATGTATCGGGAAATGGAACTAAACGGCGCTGGGATGGTGATCTCAATAGTACAGTATCAGAAGTTTTCAGACAATCAACAAACCCAACCTCCTAAAATGATGTGTTTGGCATAGCCAACACATAAAATCTGAGAGCAGAACAAGGAAAGTGCTCTTTCTTCTCTTGGTCTTTAGCATTATCTGCAATTTCAGAATGGACTATCTTAACAATTGAGTATGTCATCAAAATTTGAGTATTTCATTTCCTTTAAGCAATGTCTTTAAATTTCTTCTCTATGATCCTAAGTTGTGTTGCTATTTATTTCTTTTCCTTTTAAATGTTATGTTCAATGTAATAAATTGAAAACTCTCATGGGTTATGTGACTATGAAACATTCTGGTTAGTTGTACTAAAGTTTCATAGTGGCTTTTCTTGAAGCCAATGTTTTACAAAGTGCATTGTTGTAATGTTTGTTGTAATGTTTGGTTTGGTTTGGTTTGGTTTGGTTGTATTAGTCAAGAAAAGTATTTATCAGTGAAGTTGTGGTTGTAACTTATTTCCAACATCAATTATGTTTATATATGTTGTGACTTTGCAAAAATATTTGAGCTCATGAATGTAGTGCTCACTATTGTTAAATTTTATAGTTGAAAAGGTACAACATAACTTATTATTGCTTTTCTGTATTAATATTTTCACCTTTTGACAAGAGCATGTAAATACTTGCTCTTTGTGGTTCTACTTGACTTTACACAATTATGATGTAAATAAACATCATTTTATCTTAATATAAACTTTGACACTAATATATCCTTAAATATATGCTTCAAACCAAAATATCTTTTAAAAAATAAGACAGCATAGTGCACGAGACTCCCACTTAATAGAGTCTGGAGATGATAGATGCATACAACCTTACTCTGCAAGTGGAAAAGTTGTTTTCAGAAGTGGCTTTTCTTGATAAAAGCCTATACTTAAATTTTCATGTACTCTTAAGTATGTAAATGAATTACTGACATGAGTTATTAAAATTATATTTTCTAGAAAAAAAGTAACATATTTTATTTTCATGAAACATATGCCTGCTGTGGCTTTTTGTTGTTTATAAAAAAGTTTAGTCAATCAAATAGCTAAAGTTTGATTAAGTTAGTTCATTGTACTTTATGTCATACAAATTGTTTATATTCTTAAGCGGTAAGAAATTTCCTCATTACAGCAATGCATGTGACTTTACAAAACCTTGAATATTATATTCCAAATTGGTTTCTTTGTTGTATGTATTTTCAGTACATGATATGAGAAGGAGCTTAAAAGTTGTTTAACTAAAGTAACCAATGTATTGAGTACTTGTGAATGCCACTACCCTTTTCACCCTTAAATCTTTATGTGTTTTAACATATGAAACTTTCTTATTTGCCTTATTTTTAATTTTATAATGTTTGTTTTGGTTTATACAATTTTCTCTAGTAAAAATGTGTGATTTTATTGTATTGAAGGAAGTCGGTGATTCAAATTGTCGACCAGATCATATGATGTGGCCGCAATATTGCAGTTGTGAAGACCGCCACAACTACATTACATTATCATTATAGTGTAACATTGAATGACAATGATGTGACTGTATCGTGCTACAACGCAATGACATTAGATCGTATTTGGGATGCATCAGGCTGTGTCAAAACCAAACATATTTTTAATCACAAAATAATTTCTACCACAACAATCACAATAACTACAATCACAACCGCAATTTAAAACACTAACAAAAGCACAAATACTTAACAATAGTTATGTTCTAGTATGACACATATAAAAAATGTGTGATTATGATATTCAAATAAATAATAAGTATTTACCAATAAGTAATAGGGGTAGGGTATTAAGAAAATGAAGTAAAGGTGTATTGTGAAGTTAAATAGCATCATTGTTTTTCATTTGACAACAAAAATTGATCTTATGAGTATATTTTTTTGTTGGTTTCCACATGTATTCTTACACTGGAGGCAATCTTGTCTAAGCTGAGAATATTCATAGATATGTGGGGCTAACTCTCCCAACGTGCATTTTTCATCCACAAAACTTGAATCTGAGACATTACTTAAGGGGAATCAAAAATGTATTATTTGAACCAACTCCCATTGATGCTAACTAATGTTAAATAGGATGGTGCATATTAGAATAAGATCAAAGGGCACTTTAAGATTATATTGGGATTGTGGTCCACATGCTTTGTTTGGCTAATATTAATGATTGGAATCAAATTTGACATTCCAGACATGATGCATCCATCAATCAAACTAAATTGCATTTTACAAAACCAGATTATCTAAACCATTTATTAACCAAATTGGATTTATTCGATTAAGATTTTTTTTTTTCGGATTTCACCTCTAACTTGGTAATTTTGTGCATCTCTAACTTTTAAAATTTAACTATTAGATTTTTTTAATAACGGTTCAGATTTTAAGAAATAAAATTATTGTTTTCTCTCAATTTAGTGACCTAAACAGTTAACTAGGATTAAATGGTTGAAAATTATAAGTTAAAAAATTGTTTCACTTTTCTCCCTAAAATTGTAGAAAAGTATTTTTCACCTCTTGTTAAGGAACTAATCTTTTTTGATGTGTGTGATTGTTTATTATAACAAGTATCATTCCCAATAGTCGAACCATCTTTCAATTAAACTGACATCTAATAATTCACACAGGAATCCTAAGCAAATATGTTTCAACTTAAAAGTTAGAAAATTCTGAATCAAAGTCATGCAAAAGAAGATACATATCCAACACAAAATAAATATATAAAAAGAAAGGAGTCTATAATTGAAACCCAAAAAGCATTGAGTGGGGATTAATAAAAGAATGTTAAGAAAGTGTCCCACTATCACATGCATCAAAGTCTCACACGTAAACACAAACACCATTCACTAACAATAAATATAAACTCCATTTGCATATTCAAAACACATTCTCACTTTACTTCTTTTCAATGAATTAGGATCATCTGTCCCAAAATTTCTTGTCTTCGTATCCCAAATCAATCATATCTCACCAAATAATATAAAAAATATTACTTTATGTTTTTTTTATAAAAATATGATAATTTTTCATTATACTATGACACAATCCTTTTGAATGCATGTTGGTAATATTATAGTTTCAGGAATATTCACATTCGATTATAATTGTAATTCCGACCTTATCGACCACACTTTTCTACAATTACAATAACTACAAGATAACTATAACCACGATTTAAAACACAGATATATAAAACACCCTCTTCTCTTATTTCCTTAGTTTCTCTATTTTCCTTCTCACTAAGTAAGCTAAAGCAAACAAATATTGAAAAGCAAAAGCAAAAGAGGCATTCAACTTTCCAACCAATGCACAAAGCAAACCACACTAATAACCATAAAGTGAACCAAAGCAAACCTCATTAAGCAAACACAAGAACATGATAAAAATCCAACATATATACTATACACATGTGTCATACTCTTTCTTGTTCCAATTGCAGCAATGGCAGAAATTGTCCCTGCTGAACCCATTCATGAAATCTATTTTGAGCAAGGAGAAACATCTACATGTAGAGAAGAAACAACACAACATGAACATGCCAACTTGGCCATTACAATAGACACAAGTAGTAGTAGTAGTAGTAATAATAATAATGACAACCTTGGTTATGTTCCAGGACCCTTTGATAGTGAAAGGTTACCAACCATTTTTGCTTCGGAGATACAAAGGTTTCTTCGTGTGGCTAACTTGGTTGGAAGAGAAGAGCCACGTGTTGCTTATCTTTGTAAGCCTTTTTTGTTGTTGGGAAATTGTTGTTTTCTACTGAAGTTGTTTTTTTTGTTGTAGAATGTTTTCATTTTTTGTTTGTGTTGCATGGTAGTAATGAAAAATGTTATAGAACTGGTTTTTGTGCAAATAATGTGTGGTCCAATTATTCTATTATGATATTGAGTAACTCACACTGTTCATGGAAATCTCTTAGTTTCAGAGATTTGTTGTATCTTATAAATGGGAACATTCATTTTTGAGAATGATACTATAAGATTCCTTTTCTCCTTAGGTCACTGTCCTTTTTCTTGTACATTAATTATTATACTATGTTACATTAGTTATCTCTAGTTTCTCTCTTATGTACTATTACATAAATTACAAAATGGAATGTACATAATGAAACTATGTGTTGCATAATAAATATTAATAATGCATATCTCATATTGAACTAATAATTATAGTTTGCAGGCCGTTTTCATGCCTTTGAAATTTCACACAACTTGGACAAAAATTCTAGTGGAAGGGGTGTTAGACAATTCAAAACTGCACTTCTTCAAAGACTAGAACAGGTGAATAACAATGCTGAAGAAGCTTATTCTGTGTATAATAACATTGGTTTGATTCATATTTGCATGTTGATAATTTGGTCGGTTATTGTGAATTGTAATGTTATATACAGGATGAGCATGTTACTATCAGAAAAAGGAAGGAAAAGAGTGATATTCGGGAACTTAAGCGTGTTTACCATGAATACAGAGATTATTTTATGAGACATGATAAAACATTTGATCTAGAACAAAGGTAACAACTATGCTTAAACTGAATAATTCACCATTTTGTCTTTGGAAACAGATTTTTAGACACTTTTATAGTCTCTGCTAATACTACTCTTGTAATGTTTCTATCTTATCAGTCATAGGGAGAAATTGATCAATGCGCGAAATATTGCTTCTGTTCTGTTTGAGGTGTTGAAAACAGTTTCGAACACTGCTGGTCCTCGGGTGATTTCTTTCATCCTTTTTCATACATGTTCAATTTCCATTTTTAAGTTGCATTGAATCGACTAATCATAGCCGAGTCGAGAAAGACTATTTAAGAGCGAAAGCGTTCCTAATGCCTATTTTTTACATTTGCGATACTCGAATTGCTTAAGGATTTCGAGAATTATAAATTTTACCATATGCTTATTGTTTCATGAAGTTTCTCATCTTGTCCAAAATAGGCACTTCATGAAGGAAATGCAATCCACAAAAAAACCGAGTTTAACATTTTACCACTTGAACAAGGAGGCATTCAGCATGCAATTATGCAGCAACCTGAGGTATGATACTGTTTTGATGATTCGATTATGCAGCAACCAGAGTCACAAAAGAATCAATTACAATATGATGAACTGATTGTACTTATAAATTGATACAGATTAAGGCTGCTATTGCAGTTATTCATAATGTACGCGGTTTACCCCCAGCGCAAGAGTTCAAGAAACAAGGACCCTTTTTAGACTTATTTGATTTTCTTCAGCATTGTTTTGGATTCCAGGTCAATTATCCTAGTTAAATTTGACTCAACTTTTTTACATAGACTGATAAGAAAATGGTGGAGTAATGTGATCAAAATTGCACTAACTCGGCTTTCCGGAATTTGAATTATATATTATGTGTCTTACTCTAGGAAGCCAATGTGGCCAACCAAAAGGAACATCTGATTCTACTCCTAGCAAATATGCAGACTCGGCAAACCAAAAACCAGACATCTGTTTTGAAGGTGCATTCGCTGTTAAATAATTTGTATTCTGCCTTTATTTTATCACAATTTTCAATGTACAATATGTCATTTTTTTCATATCAGTTAGGAGAAGGAGGCGTGGATGAATTGATGAGAAAGTTCTTCAAAAATTATACTAACTGGTGCAAATTTGTGGAAAGAAAAAGCAATATCCGGTAACCGATCTTATTCTTTTCTCACTTTCAGTACATAAACTTTTATTTGTTCCCTTGATAAACACACTGAGGTATATTTCACTTTTTTCTATGTGCTAACTATTATTTTGATTTCTCTTTTATCTGTTTACCATAAACATTCTTTCTGTTACTTGTGTCGCAGGTTACCTTTTGTGAAACAAGAAGCCCAACAATATAAAATTTTATACATTGGCCTTTACCTTCTCATATGGGGGGAGGCTGCAAATTTGAGATTCATGCCAGAATGTCTATGCTATATATTTCATCATGTATGTTAAATCTGAACTAGGAGTATATTATATACGGCATTTAAGTTCCAAAGGTTCTACGGACTTCAATTTGGTTTATAGACTAAATCAATAATATTTTCGACCTTTATCGAAGTTTTCAAATAACCTTACATTACATGATTCTTATCTAATTCATTTGGATACTATTTTATGAAGATGGCATATGAATTGCATGGAAATTTAAGTGGAGCTATTAGCTTAACAACATGGGAAAAAGTGATGCCTGCATATGGAGGAGAACCTGAGTCATTCCTTAACAATGTTGTCACCCCAATATACAAGGTTATTGAAAAGGTACTATGTAATTTGATACTTTTTTTTCTTCTTTTATTGGTTTCTTCTTCAATAATACTAAATACTTTTCCTCTTTCTAACACAAGGAAGTTAAAAACAGCAAAGGTGGTACAACTGATCATTCTTCATGGAGAAACTATGATGATCTCAACGAGTATTTCTGGTTAGTATGTCATTTTTTTATTATATTTTTTGTCATGTACTTTTCATGTGGCTTTCTTCACATATCATTATGTTCTTATTGCTGTTCTATATCTGCAGGCATCCTGATTGTTTCGGAATCGGTTGGCCAATGCGTTCGGACCATGATTTTTTCTATGTAGAATGTGAAGACAAACCCAAGGTCGTCAACAAGAATGCTCTTGTTGTATCACCTGATGAAACAGAAGAAAAGAAAATAAGAGAAAATGAGGATGAAGAACAAGAGGTGATTCTGTATTTCTCTTAAGCATTCTCTTTAAGATTTCTTTTTATTCTTATATAGGGTGACCCGCATGAGACTTCTACTTTCTGAAGTCCGAGGAGGGTACATATTACTAACCTCACCCGTACAGAGAAGTTGTTTCCACGATTTGGACTCGTAACCTCTAGGTCACGTGTGCCATGACACACCTTCTTTTGTTGAATTTATCACCCTATACTGACATATTATACTTGTTTTGTTGCTTTTCTAGGAACAGAATGATACAGCAGAAGAAACCCGTGAATCACACTGGCTTGGAAAGACAAATTTTGTAGAGATTCGTTCATTTTGGCAAATCTTTAGAAGTTTTGATAGAATGTGGAGTTTTTTTATTATATCCCTTCAGGTTTGCTCAAATATGTTGCAGATAATTTACAAGTTTCTGCTTCTTATGGCGGATTGTTTAGAAAGTTGTTCTGTTTTTGGTTCTCAGGCCATAATAATCATTGCTTTCCATGACTTGGGATCACCACTTCAGTTGTTTGATGCCAATGTATTTGAGGACATAATGAGCATCTTCATTACTGCTGCAATTCTTAAACTTATTCAAGGTATGGTGTTCATTTATGCCATTACTTAGTATTAATGTTAGTTTAATTGGATGTAGCACAAAAAAGTTGATTTGTTTAATAATAATATGGTATAGTTAACTCAGCTTTTAATCATTGGTGAAGTTTTGGGTAAATCTTTGTATGGCAAGTCTTATGCTTGATGGTAGTTTACACTTGGCAATGTATTACTCAATACCTATGTTTTATTTTTCAATTTCCGTATCGATATTCTAGAGTATTTATAGACAGTGTGTCTCTTCTCCTTCCTCTCACGTATAATCCTGATGAATGGATTCTCATTTTGTTGCAGCAATTTTAGACATCGGCTTTACGTGGAAGGCCAGATATACACTCGAATATTCTCAAAAACTGAAACTTGTGATGAAGCTAGTCTTTGCCCTTATATGGACTATTGTTCTTCCTGTGTGCTATGCTAATTCAAGAGGAAAGTATACTTGTTATTCCACAAAGTATGGAAGCTTAATTGAGCAATGGTGTTTTACTTCCTATATGGCTGCAGCTGCAATATACTTGACAAGTAATGCAGTTGAAGTTGTGTTATACTTTTTCCCTGCTATTGCCAAGTACATCGAAGTCTCGAATCACAAGATATGTCGAGTTTTGTCTTGGTGGACTCAGGTAAGTTCACCTTATTTTTACTGTATTTTCCAATAGTGTGTTAGATTTTCAGACATTGTTGGACCAATGTGCTATTGGAATAAACTTAATACAAACCAGATCTTAATAGTAATTCTAGTACTGAGTTCCATTTTCAGATATCTTAAGTATGACAATTCTATGTTTTTGGTATCAATCATTGTTTAATTTAGTCAAGAAGAAACTATTCAATAAAATCAAGAGATAATGGACTATTGCTTTGTCTATTACTTGGAAGTATTAATGTTCTTTGATTTTTTTGGATAATCCCAAGACATAATCAATATGCCATTCATTTCTATGGAAATGTATAGAAAGGGAAAATAATAATTAAGTTTTTCTGTAATTCTGTCTGCTATTTTGATCTTAGGAAAACTTCCAATATAAAATGTGATTGTTTTCAGAATCAATATAGTAATGTTTCCATGTGGAGTATATTATCCTTCACAACAATGAACATTTCTTGTTGACTTAAACTATGCTTTATTCGGACATCTTTCTGATGTTTTTAGCTTTTCATCATTGTCAATCAGCATTAGAATTCACAGTTATAAATGTTTTTCTCATTGATTATATGTGCATGTAATTGAGTGTAACATTTATTCATGGCGTTGTAACTTAAGTTTCACATTTATTAATCATACAGCCTAGAATCTACGTTGGACGAGGGATGCAAGAAGACCAGGTTTCAGTTTTGAAGTATGTTCTGTTATCTTGTTGGTTTGTTCTGAGTGTATGCATTTAATTGCACTAGTATAGTATATCCATCTTGGTCTATATATAAATATATCGATTTTCTTCTAATGTAGGTACACAGTATTTTGGGTATTGGTGCTAGCAAGTAAATTTCTGTTCAGCTATAGTTTTGAGGTAAATAATAGCATAACATCAATTATAGCACTACATTGATTAGAAACTTACTCTATTAATATATGCAGATAAAACCACTCATAGCACCAACCAGACAAATTATGAAAATTGGTGTAAGAAAGTATGAGTGGCATGAGCTTTTTCCGAAAGGTATTCTAAGTTTCTAATTGTTTTTCACATCATAAGGGATCGGTTAATGTCTCTAACAAAGGTTTGCTTGTGCTGCAGTAAAAAGTAATGCTGGTGCAATTGTGGCTGTATGGACCCCTGTAATAATTGTGAGTCTGAATCACATCCGGAACATGTATTTCTTTGGTCGAAATTCGACACCATTCATCAATTGTAATCATCTTTTATATTGGATTCGAAAGACGGCCTAATGATTGAACTATGAATGTTTACAAATGTACTATATGCATGTATTAGATGAAGTTCCTCATGTACTGATTTGTATACTTAACAAAACCATATTGATGGATGGTTAATATTATTCTGTTCTTTATGTATTCCAGGTATATTTTATGGACACACAAATTTGGTATTCTGTTTTTTGTACAATATTTGGTGGACTTTATGGCATCTTCCATCACCTTGGTGAGGTAGGCTATGTCTTTTATTTGCTTCTTATCACTCTATTTCCCTCAAAAATGAAATGATTGACTCGCTTTTCTTTTCGGAAATAGATTAGGACACTCGGCATGCTGAGAAGTAGATTTGATTCCTTGCCTTCCGCGTTTAATGTTTGTTTGATCCCACCATCTACGAAACGCGGCAAAAAGAAAAGAAAAGGTTTCCTCAGCAATATATTTCAAAAGGTGTGTGTTCTAAATTAGCAATAGTTAGATACAATAATTTTAACATATTTGCTCTCTTGTGTTAACCACTATTATTTGTCACAGATGCCTGGTGAAAAAAAAGCTATAGCCAAATTTGTTGTAGTATGGAATCAAATCATAAATCATCTTCGTCTCGAAGACTTGATTAGCAATAGGTAATGTTGATGCTGCAACCTTCATGCATGGCTATTTCTTGTTCAATGCCTAACACAGTTTTTCTCAACAGAGAAATGGATTTGATGATGATGCCCATGTCTTCAGAATTGTTTTCGGGCAAGGTTCGTTGGCCGGTTTTCCTCTTAGCAAATAAGGTAATGTACTTTGAACCTGAATATTATGTAATTCATGTAAACATCTTTTATTCATTAGTTAACTTTTTCTTTATACACATTCTAGTTTTCTACAGCTTTGACCATTGCTAAAGATTTTAAGGGAAAGGATGAGGTTCTTGCCAGAAAAATTACAAAAGACAAGTACATGTTTTATGCTGTAAGAGAATGCTATGAGTCACTGAAATATGTCCTTGAGATTCTTATTGTGGGAAACCTTGAGAAAAGGTAAAAAAAATGCAATGCTTTCTTTATACAATCTTCCCAGTTTCAACTACTTTTGTATATAATTTTTAACAGTGTCGATTCGGTGGTTATTTACGTATATTTAGGATGATATGCGATATACTAAGCCAAATTGAAACACATATCCAAGAAGGATGTCTTTTGAAGAACTTCAAGATGAAAGCTCTCCCAGCTCTACAAGCCAAGATCATTGAGCTAGCTGAACTTCTGGTAATTGTTTCCGAGACCGAAACTTAAGGCTAAAGTATTTATGTGGAATAATGTACATGACCAGTAGTAACCTTGAGTCCTAATAACTTTGATATGAATGTCACAAGATTGAGGGAGAGAAAGACCATCAGTACAAAGTTGTGAAAGTTTTGCAAGATATGTTTGAAATGATAACAAATGATATGATGGTTGATTCGAGGTATTGGTGCTTAACAATTTGTTGTCCTTTACAACTTTAATATCCTTCAGTTTTAAACTACTTACTATTTTTCTCAGAATATTGGACATTATCCACATTCCTGAACAAAATGAGAGTGGTTTTCTCTATCTGACTAAAGATATTGAACAACTATTTGCGAGTGAGGGAATGAATAGCGATATAGAAGGGCTATTATTTGCCAACGGGGATTCAATCCATTTTCCCTTGCCAGAAAGTGGCCCTCTGATTGAAAAGGTGATATTTATTACCTCAAATGATGCTTATTGTCATTCTCATTTCATCAAGAACTGCATACAACATTCACATATAGATGCAAGCACAATCATATATTGTAATGAAAAATAGCATCTCAAAGTTACATGTGAACTTTACTCATGTTATACTGATATAATCAGCCTGATCAACGCAGATAAAGCGTTTTCATTTGCTTCTTACTGTCAAAGATACAGCAATGGACATGCCTTCAAACATAGATGCTCGTAGGCGCATATCATTCTTTGCTACTTCTCTGTTTACGGATATGCCCGATGCTCCGAAAGTGCGCAGTATGATGCCATTCAGGTAAATTAAATGTGCATGAGTATTTCCTTTACTTTGAGAGATTAACACTACAATACATGATGGTCTAGAAATGATAAGAATATTAGCCCCATAGTTCTGTTACAGAACTCTCTTTGATATATAGTGTGATTGATGTAGTGTTATAACTCCGTACTACACCGAGGACATCAATTTTTCTCAGAAGGAGCTTGGTTCAGATAAAGAGGAGGATTCCATCATCTTTTACATGCAAAAGATATTTCCAGGTTGCTATAAATATAAATTTGTTTATGTATCTTGAACTTTCTATTAGAACTCATCTCATGGCTTGTTCGACCAAATTCGACAGATGAGTGGACCGACTTTTTGGAACGTTTGGGTTGTGACAACCTTAAGAGTTTAGAAAATGAACACAAGACAGAAGAGCTTAGACAGTGGGCTTCATTCCGGGGCCAGACACTAGGCAGAACAGGTTCAGTTTATTATTCTCAAAATTCGATGTTCATGCAATAATTTTAAGGCCCCTTTTTAATCATTCCAATCATGTTTGTAACAGTTAGAGGGATGATGTACTACAGAGAAGCCTTTAAATTACAAGCATTTCTCGACATGGCTGAAGATGAAGGTTTGTAACTAAGTAAAAGTGACATAATTCATCAGTATTTAGCTATATGGTACAATGGAACATATAAATAAATTTTTAAAAACAATTCATCATGTGACTGGTTCTATTGATGTAGATATTCTCGAGGGTTATGAGAATGCTGAAAAAGGTAACCGTGCACTATTCGCTCATCTAGAAGCACTGGCAGACATGAAATACACCTATGTAATTTCCTGTCAAGCATTTGCATCACAAAAGGCTTCACGAGATCCTCATGCGCAAGATATAATCGACTTAATGAAAAGGTAAATTTTTCGTACAAAATCAGAAAATTGTCTTGCATATTGGAACAGAATAATCAGACAATAGCCTTTGCATGCATGTATTGATTGCAGGTATCCATCTCTTCGTGTCGCTTATGTTGATGAAAAGGAGGAAATTGTGCCGGGTAGAGCTCCGAAAGTATATTATTCTAAACTGGTTAAAGTTGTCAATGGTTATGAGCAGGTATTCTTTTACAACATGAAAAAACTAGTCTAGAAAATATTTTCTTGTCAGAAATCCTTATTTATGTGCTGGTTGAATATTCAATAGGCCAGTACCACTTTAAATGCAGCATCATGAGTAAAAATGTAAGAGAAATAATAACCAAAAGATCATTTTAAGTATGATAGTATTTTCATTTAAAGTTCCAAATAGCCATAATCATACTAATTCATAAGAGATTACATTTATGATGAATCCTTAAAGATTTTCAATTTGTTATACATTTAACCAAGTAGGTATTCAGATGAATTATTAATCACTTGATGAAATTGTTGGTTGTCTAATATAGGTGATATATCAAATAAAGCTTCCTGGTCCACCAGATCTTGGAGAAGGGAAGCCTGAAAATCAAAACAATGCAATCATATTCACGCGCGGTGAAGCCCTCCAAACTATTGATATGAACCAGGTAGGTTTATTTTTTCTTTTGATATGAGCCATCTCCATCAATGTTCTTATGAATATCTGATTTTACAGGATAATTACTTAGAAGAAGCACTAAAAATGAGAAATCTTCTCCAAGAATTTCTTCATCACCAAGGACGGCGTCCTCCTACAATACTCGGTTTAAGGGAACACATTTTCACAGGAAGGTTAACTCTTTATATACATACATCATATTAAGCAAAATGTGAATCACATGTTCCTTGAATACAAATACACACTGAGGTTTAATACTCTAATAGGATATCCTTCATTCTCTTTTCACTTCAGTGTGTCTTCTCTGGCATGGTTCATGTCTTATCAAGAGACCAGCTTTGTCACTATTGGTCAAAGGCTTTTGGCAAATCCTCTAAGGTAATAATATGTTCAAGGTTGTTTGAAAAAATCAATGTAATGTTATGTTAGTAATGTTATGTTCGTAAACTCGAATAAATGCTTATCATTTGAGATGTATTCTCACATTCAGGGTGAGGTTCCACTATGGCCACCCTGATGTATTTGACAGGATTTTTCATATCACAAGAGGAGGAGTCAGCAAAGCATCTAAAACAATTAACTTGAGCGAAGATGTTTTTGCCGGTATGAATTGGTGACTTTAACATTATATTCTGATCAATGACCTAATATTTCTTATGATGCTAGACTCATTGTTTATGTCATGCAGGATTTAATTCTACTCTAAGACGAGGATGTATTTCCTACCATGAATACTTGCAAGTTGGCAAAGGTCGCGATGTAGGCCTAAACCAGATCTCAAAATTTGAGGCCAAGGTAGCAAATGGAAATAGTGAGCAAACTATAAGCCGTGATATATTCCGCCTTGGGCGTCAATTCGATTTTTTCAGGATGCTTTCTTGTTATTTCACTACCATTGGATTTTACTTCAGCAGCTTGGTAACTTATTGAACCATCACATTCTTTTCGTTTCTTTTTCCATCTCTTGATTGTAGTAACTTGCTGCTTATATGCCATGTTGGAATTTAAGAAATTTCTTGGTACCTATTTTATATTTACCTTCATTGTCTTACATTGACTTCTCATAATAAGAACTATATTATTGTGAACTTTTTCCCTTCTCACAAAGTTTCACCATAGGGAGAAATTGATAAAATGTCATTTTAAAGCAAACAAAGTTCACAATAATTAATGCACTTCAAAAGCTTATGTCCATAATAGGTTGGGTGAAAATATTTTGTGATATCCATAAAATTGATAAAATGTTATCCCATATAAAGTTTAAAACAAACAAAGTCCACCATAGCTATTGCATTGCAAAATGTTATGCTCATAATTGTTGGGTGGGAGGGGGAGACTTTGCATGTTTTCTGATATGACAATGCATCTGAGGTGAAGTTCTTCGACCTTTCACTAGGCAGTTAAGTAGTTCCTTGGTTTTCTTAAGGGAAAAAAGGACGGCCAAAAGTGCTCAAGACTCCCACTTAGTGGAGTCTAGGCAGGGTAGATATACATAGTCTTACCCTCTTGGTATTCTTAGGATGACGTGATAAAATTCTTGTCGGATGCTTTATACATTATCGATGACCTTTGCATCAGGTTTGACTGATTTGGATATATCCATTTGCTCCACAGATTTCAGTAATAGGAATATATGTATTTCTCTACGGGCAACTATACCTTGTGCTTAGTGGATTGGAAAGAGCACTTATTATAGAAGCCCGGATCAAGAATGTTCAGTCCTTGGAAACAGCTCTTGCCTCACAATCATTTATACAGCTTGGTCTTTTGACAGGCTTGCCAATGGTGATGGAAATAGGCCTTGAGAAAGGTTTCCTCTCAGCACTCAAAGACTTTGTTCTTATGCAATTGCAGCTAGCTTCTGTTTTCTTCACTTTCTCCCTTGGATCAAAAATACATCATTACGGCCGAACAATTTTGCATGGAGGTGCAAAGTACAGACCAACCGGGCGCAAAGTTGTTGTATTCCATGCTAGCTTCACTGAAAATTACAGATTATATTCCAGAAGCCACTTCGTTAAAGGATTCGAGCTAATTCTTCTGTTGATTGTTTATAACATGTTCAGAAAGTCTTATCAGAGTACCATGGCATATGTGTTAATAACTTATGCCATTTGGTTCATGTCATTAACTTGGTTGTGTGCACCTTTTCTTTTCAACCCTGCTGGATTCAGCTGGACGAAGACGGTAGATGATTGGAAAGAGTGGAATAAATGGATCAGGCAACAGGGTGGTATAGGAATTCATCAGGATAAAAGTTGGCATTCTTGGTGGGAAGATGAGCAAACACATCTTCGCCGAACAGGTCTTGCTTCCAGGGTGACCGAAATATTGCTTTCCCTTCGTTTTTTCATCTATCAGTATGGTCTGGTCTATCACCTTGACATTGCTCAGCATAACAAAGACTTTGTTGTTTATGTCCTTTCATGGATTGTGATTGTTGCAGTTTTCCTCTTGGTGAAGGTAACAATCTTCTTTTCCAAAATTTACTCAGCAAAACATTGTACTATGTCGTCACACATATTTTAGCAAATTAAACACACGGACGCTATATGTTTTGTTTCTTGCTGTTCTGACATATCTACCGAACGCTACCTTATAGTAGGCGTGGTACCATTGCATACTATTAACATAATTTAAGCATTCTTGCAGGCTGTCAATATGGGAAGACAACTATTCAGTGCTAATTATCAACTTGGATTCAGATTTTTCAAAGCATTCCTATTTGTGGCTGTCATTACCATCACTATTACTCTTTCCTTTATATGTGACCTATCATTGACGGACCTATTTGTTTGTTGTCTCGCATTCATGCCGACCGCATGGGGACTCATACTGGTAACTATCTTTATGAGCTTTGGTTGTAATAAAACTTTGACCTCTTTTGCTTACTACTAATCCAAGTGCTGTTGTTTTTGCTGGTTTAGACTGCACAAGCTGCAAGGCCAATACTAGGGAATACAGGATTGTGGGACTTCACTCGCGCACTCGCAAGAGGATTCGATTACGGAATGGGGATAGTTCTGTTTGGTCCTATAGCTATTTTGGCTTGGCTACCAATCATTAAAGCCTTCCATGCTCGCTTCCTTTTCAATGAGGCATTCAAAAGGCACTTGCAAATCCAACCACTTCTTGCTGGAAAAAAGAAGCAGCATAAACCTTGATCATGATTCTGTACTTGTTTATGTATAGTTTAGCAAATATCTTACTTAGTTTAAATTCTATAGGAGGATTTTAGGATGTGGGTATAGACATAGTTACATTATGTACAGCAACAGCTACATTTGTGTGAGAATGCATAGTGATAAATGTAGAAAGAGGAGATTATTGTTTCTCATTATTTGGTTGAATAAATAGAAAGAAAAGGAATTAAAATAATGTTTGCTTCATGTGAACACCACTTGTACTATACTCAAACTAATGCTTACAAGTTTACAACACAGAATTCATTGTTGGTTTTAAATTACAATTATGGTTACATTGTGATTACCGCGATTATGAGTATCCGATATCCGATTCGGCCGTCCATTTGCGCGTTGCCAATGTCAATGTTGAAATCTAAATTCTAGTTATGTTGTGTTAAAATTACAGACAAATGCTAGAAAATGTGGATGAATCTTTCAGATTGGTTAATATCAGCTGTGATTATTGCTAAAGAAAGATGCCAAAATCATATTGTAAATCTTTTCTTCTTGTTTATAACATAAAGTTCTTTACACGCATGCAAATTTCTATACTGTAAAAAAAGAATATAAAAAGAAAACTTCCCTACACCATAAACATGAACATGTTTTAATGTAACAAGGCTTATCCTCATCACAAAAACTGCTATATCATCCACAAGGAAAACTATTATTGTATAAACAATAGATCACAATTTATGAAAAAGCTTATAAAACAAGAACTTAATATACACTCCAATATATTCTTCAGTTGGAAAAACTGATATCTTTTCTATCTGCCACCAATTCCTCTTCAGGATTTGGTTCAACAGGTGTAATAAATTCTTCACCAGGCATGTCAGGGGTGACTACTATCTTTGGAGGGTTTTCTTCAAAGTTCTCATTCTTCACTAAGGCTCCATTGTCCACAGTAGTGTTAGATGGAACTGTCTGAACCACAATTACCTTCGGCTTCGGTGAACCATTGCTGGATGAGACCATGGCCTGGGAAGCAACTAGAGTTCTTTCATCTATAGGTGACTGAACTGCAGAAGATACACCAGAAGAGTCAGATTCATCTGACAAGACTCCCGATGCATCAGATTTAGAGTTCCTTGATTTACGGGAAAGAACATGCTTTAAGCTTCGAGCTGATTTTCCTGCATTCTTAAAAATATTCTTCGCCATATCCTTAACATGTCCTTTGCTTGGGCTCTCGGGAGCACTACCATCGTTTGAACCGGCTTCTGCTTGAAGCTTACCAGCCGGGAAACCAGAAATGTTATCCTCCATGACAAACTTCAGCCCAATGGAGTCCCCCTTGGTCTTGACTGACCTAATGTTGTCATGTGGAGATGGGAACTCCTCATCAACACAACCTAACTGATCCTCCCTTTTATGACTCCTGCGAAATACCGAACCGATCTTGTGCAAGCCCTTCCTAACTGTTTTCATTCGATGCTTATCTTCTGGATTACTATCGGGACTGCTGCTGTCGTTGTCCAAAGGTCCAGATGTTGTTATTGAATTACAACTTCCAAATGAATCACTAGGCTCCTTCCGAATTTCAGTATCAAGGCGTCGGTTCCTCCCTTTTCTAGGCTCCCAAGATTGGGAAACTTCACTTCCTGGGTGATGAACCCAAATTCCCGTCTCCTTTTGCCCTTCGACATCTATAGGCTCATAGTTATCTGCCACCTTCGGCGATTTTTCAGATGGAGTGGGTGGGGAGGAATTTCTATTAGTAGAGCCACTTTTAAAAGAACCTTTGTTAGAAGTGTCATCGGCAAATGATTTTTTTTGTTCTTCGATATCCACTGTTTCCTGGTCATTTGTATCAAACCCCTGTACAGATAAAATTCAAAGTTGAAATCAAACTCTAACGATAAACCAGGAGCAACTTGTTACCTTTCATGCAGACTATACCATTTTCCATTTTCATCAGTTTTCTGATTCTTTTATTAGATTTCTTCTATTCATAAATAATGCCAAGTACAAGTACCAAAATAAATGAGACGAAAAATCACCTTTCCATTGTCTTCGAGAATAGTTACTGCTAGATGTAACCTTCCCGTTTTTATGTTCTCAAGCGGCAGCCACATATCATGCCTTTGCCCGTCCCTCAAATCATTGATGTCCACAGAACAATCCCTAAAAACAGTGCAAGACTTCATTAGTCTGATAAAGAAACACCAGTGACAGAAATTACGGAATAATCGAAAGGATATCATTGGAAACATACACCCTGAATAAAGGATAACATACACAACAAGACAACCAAATGACCAAACAAAGTGGCAGACAAGAGATTGAATGAGACATAAAGAGAATTATTGTCTGACTAGTGGGAATTAAGTTGATTCTCAAGACCAAAATTTAAATACAGTGAAATGTATACAAGAAACAACACATGACAAATTACAAAATTCCAAAACCGAAACCAACCCAAGGGTATCATCATAGAAACGGTCCTTGTCAAGAACTGCAATAGCCAGCACATTGTTACACTCCCACGATATGATGGGAATTTTAAATTCCTCATGCCATTTTGGAGTAAGTGTTTTCTTTTGTATCTCTGTCCTGAATCTGTATCCACCCAAGTGACCTTTCACATACGGATCTGATAATCCTGGAACGTTGGAAATTTTGTTAATTGTTTATACGCAAAACAAATACAAGGTTGACATGAAATCGTCATAGATAAAGGGATAACCATTTAGATCTGCTGACTTCAAGTCCGATGCTTCAATGACCTCTACTTTCGCATAAGCAACAGGGTCCTTCTCATCCACGGAAAACCAAGGCTCTATAACATTAAGAGTTATGGATGGATAAGTATTGGAAAACAAATATGTAAAGCATAAATGCATAACATATACTAACATATATAAAATCATGCCTTAAAAACTAAAAGATGTACTTAATAGGGATTCTACATAGGGTCGTAGAAATGTGCTTTTGTTCACCAAAGATATGTGATGAGAGAAGATGAATGACGATAATTCTGATGACAAACATACAGTTTCTCCAAAATCATTTCAACAACTGAAATCCTATATTAATGAAACCATAACCAACTTTTGGAACTCCGATGTTAGTAATTTAGTATGAAAAGTTGACCCAGTTCCTACTTTGGAATCCTCTTAAAGAAAAGAACAAAATATAAAAGAAACGTGGAAAAAGAGAACATCGTTGAAACAAAGGTTCTTGATCGCGCAACATGTCTACTAGAGAAACCCCATAATAATAAATAAAAAAGGCCAGCGGCTCCGTATCAAATAGATGCCAAACGCGTGATATTATCCCAAACCAAGTCCTGTGTAAAACAACTTTAAAAATAAGAGATTTCGGCACTAACCAAATACATGAAAGTGTATTACACATTGCTACATACACTTAGCCACTTCACTTCTAAAAAAACCATGAAATCTAATTGGTCAAGGGTCACAGGGTACCAACATTCACCAAAAAGGCCGAATTAGGAATGTCATAAAGAACAATGTAAGAACATATGAGGTTTATATGAGGGGAATTCTTTTATGTGGCGATTGTGATTTATAAACCCGCAACACGCTATATGATAAATTCTATTAAGTACCGCAATCGAAATAAACAATTTACCTTAGAGGGATGCCCAGAAGGGTTTCTCTCAAGAAGGAAAGGTTGGCAGCATAGACCAATAAAACTGACACTTTCTATACTTGCTTTGATCTATATACATCGGTTGCCAAAAACTTATAGCCTAAAATAGGTTCATTAGAAGTTGATATCCTAAAAAACTAATGATTATCTAAAAGAACAATCACCAAGGCTACTATGTAAAAGGTTATTACAAAAGTCTATGGTACACATAACACATATTTACCTGCATGTGGTGAGATAAATTTCTCAACATCGACAACCAGCATATTGGGCTGCAAAAAATTTCAACATGTAAATATAGGAAAAAGTTAAAAAAAACTATTGACAGTTGTGACATCAAAAAACTACTAAAAGAAATGAAGAATTCTAAAACATTTATATTTTTGTCAAATTATTTTAGCATTCATTAAGTCAAAACTGAATAGAAATACATAAAAACAACATAATGAGAACAAACTTCACCTCGACAAGACTCTGCTCAAAAGCAATAGACAGAAGCTTATCCTGATAAAGAAAAGGTAGAGATAACACAAATTACTAACAGAATGACCAAATTAAAAGAGAAAAAAAACGAAGAGAAAGAGAGGGAGAGAGAGAGAAGGGAAAATGAAATGAAAACATTTGTTATGCACAAAATCAATATATACTTACTAGCCACCCAGCAATCCCTGGAAGTTCTGTCACATCAAGCCCATGAGTAAATATAGGTTTGACAGTCATTTGGAAATACGGGGGCTCAACAAAGCATACACGCACACGGCTAAGGAAAGGCATTGTCCGGATAAACTTCACCCCAACCAAGACCTTTAGAAAAGAAACAAAAGACAAAAAATTCATACATTTATTTTATTCTCATTTCTCTCCCAATTTCCAAAAACAAAATCACTTCAAGAATCTTCATTTCATCATAAGAACTGTGCGTTGAACCTATAAAAATCGCATATCGAACAAGACACAAATTTTCTTAGTATTGCTAACTTAACCTAAGGTATTATATGAATCACGGTAAAATTAAAATTCCATAGCCAAGTGGCCATACCTTTCCTTCAACATGCATTCCTGTTATGTGCAGCTTTGCCGTCATTCCAAAGCCCAATCTTTTTCTTAGTTTCACAGCAAGTATTGCACTCATGTCGTCAGCCGTGAGAAAATTCATTCCTAACTCCAGAACCTGTAACAATCACACTGAAACATCTAAATCAAACCAAATAACATTTTCAGCTGCAAATGATGAACAAGACATTGTCCTGATATGTAGCTTTAACAAATCACATACCAAGTGGTCATCATTACTCTGGCGAAGTACCCGAATTTCAGTAATCAAAGGGGGATTTCTTCCCAAGTAAAGGTGCTGAACAACAGCTTCTTTCTGCAGATATAGTATAATATTATAATAGATAGCCATCAATATCGGATCACACTAGAAGCCAAAGGAACGCTTCGGTGCAGAAACACAAAAAAATAACAAAAATCAAAGAGACAAAATGAAAAAAAAAATACATGTTTCTGGCTCATAGTCTCAGATAATATGAAATTCATATCATATATTAATATTTAAACATGCTTTTGAGGAAAATACCGAAAATTCAAATTGTTTTATTAAGCACTATCAAAGATAAATGAGTCATACAGCAGTCCAAGGTTTGTATTTCTCTAAAAACCATGGTATGATAGGGAGCAAAATCTTCTGAGAGGCAATCTGTTCCATACATATGGGCCATATGTTTTCAATAGCGTGGTTCAACCACCGAACTGTTTCGGAATCAGAAAGCACCTGAAGTACACGAATGAACATTACCCAGTTTATAACTATATCAAGTAAATCATCATAATCCCTTTGCAATTTGAACATCACATCTCAAAATAATACTTCATACTTGCAATGATAACATAAAAACAAAAGATACCAAAAATGTAAATTAATTTCCAAAAGAAACAACTACTACGAGGAAGTGTTGCGCTGTAAATTCTATAATTGTTCGCCTTGTTTTCCTTTAATTGAGCTATACATAAGATTTTATTTTCATCATCAAATGAAAAACTTAGTTTTTAGAGAGATAAAAATATTTCTTAGTTCATAAAAAAACATTGAGAACATTATGGCGCCATTCGATCTATATAGTCAACCCACCAAGTATGATAAAGGCTTGGTTGTTGATGTCACTAAAAAAACATTTCTTGAACTTCCAGCCTGTAATCTAAGAGAAATTTATCGGCGACTACGAATCCATCAAAGTGCAGCAAAGGGGGCAACTTAGATGTGATTGTTAAACTTGTTCCCTCTCTCAGTATCAGATTCTGTTAAATACTTAACTCTTAGGAGAGTTGTACATAATATTTTTCTTCATTGCCGTTATTCCATTTACTTGTAACTTGCTAATAATACTATTCTCCCCTCAAACTTGAACCAATGAATTAAAGAAAATTTAACTCTCATAGTTTCTTTTTTTATCTTTCACCTTTCTTCATTTACTTGCAACTTATTATTTTACCCTCAAACATCATGAAACCTTAGAATCAAAATAAGGAGCTCAAAATTACCCTTCTTTGATTAGATTGTTTCCTCTCCTCAAACTGCAACTTCCTCCGAAGCCTTGTAACATAACGCTCATGAACCTTTCCATAGAAAAAGGAAAAGATCAAAGTCAGCATATATTGTATTCTATAACCTTTTCTCTGACTTTATACAAAAATAACAACAAAATCCAACTAGGATTTCAGTTCCAAACATTACAGTAAGAGTCTGTTTACGAGTTACGTTTTCGAGAGAGAAAGGAAAATATAAGATTTGAGAGTCATAAAATACATTTGTGAGAGCCTTCTATTTCCTTTCATTCCCAAAAAATGGACCCAGAAAAGTGTCAATTTTTTAATCAAAACAGATAAAGAATAATAACCAAAAAAGGTTGCAAATTTGACAAGTGTGATTCACACCAGATATAAATAGATCAAAGCTACGAAATAAACAATAGAGTGGCACAAGTTGTAAGCAGATAGAATCCAAATCCCTATTAGCATGATTGCCACATGATGCAAGATTGAAACTTCAGTTATATCCATCTCTTTCAATCCCTTCAAAAACCAAGACAAAAACTGCAAAACCCACCAACCCTTAACTTCAAATCATCACTCCTTGCATTAAAGTTTCAAACTTTAAGTACAAAATAAGTGCCCAATATAGAGATCCCCAATGATAAGAAACCCAAATCTGAGTAAGAAAGTTTCAATCTTTTATAGAAAGTTAGAGACCCAGTTGCTAAATAATGAAAGTCTTAAAGAAGAAAGTGTTGAAATATTGATGTGAGTTGTGACATAACAAGATAAAAAATGATGGGGGAATGAAAAAATGGGAATTTGGGTCAAAAAGGAAGAAATTGAATAAAACTAAAATGAAAAAAAAAATGAATATTATAGAAAGTTGAGAGGGTTTGGAATCAGGGAATAGAGATTGAATAAATGTATGAAGGAGAGAGAACATGAAACGTTGACAAAAACATCGTAACGTGTGAAGTTTCACTCTTTGTTCGTTGACACGTGTCAAATACGTGTAGCAAGTGACACATGACGGTTCTAACACGAAAAATGAGATAGAAAATGCTACCATAATAATTATCTATACTCATTAATGTTTAGTAATACCGTAGCACATGTTATCTTTCAAAGTCACTTCATCTTTTATTAGTTCCTAATTTTAATTTAAATATTTATTTTGACCAATTATAAGTTCATAATACATAAAGTGATATAAACTGTGAGACGACTTATGCATATTCATTCACTTCTTATTATTGTTTCTTACCATGTTTGAACCAGAATTATAAGGTTACCTCATTTTATTACAATCTTATACTTACTTTAATATTTAATATTTATTTTTAATTATGATTCACTCTTACAAAACAGTGTAAGTGAATGATGTATTAAATAAATATAAATTTTTATAATGACAATATATAAATATTACATTCTTTTCTGAATCAACAAAGTATATAATATGATTTTATGTATAAAAACATTATAATAATAACTAATTAGAATGGTAAAATGGGCAATAAGAAATTACATCAAATTAGGTATTTATAAAATGTTTTGACTTTATGTATGGTATAAATATAAATATAGATGGATATAGATGATTTAGTTTCACTAACAAAAAGAACTTACTCTATGATTTAATTACAATTAGAAATCTAATTAGTAATAGTTTACAAGTTCATTATACAATTAAGTTGATCCATAAAAATGTTGATATGGTGGTATATGCACACAACAACTCCAACTTCATGGAAGGATCATGATGAGATAACAATCCATACTATTAGGCATTAATTCTTAAGGGACACGTGGCAAAAAATCCATCTTACAAATTTTTTGAGGCCTCATTGATGAATGTATGCATCAATTAAAGAGAAAGAGATGTCTAAGAGAATTCATATTCTTTATCATTCATATTCATATTTAAATTTGCTTATTTTTTTTATTTTTTAAATATAATAATTTTAAAGCAATATAAATAAATAATATATTAAGTGTGTACACAATTTTGGGAATAAAATATTTCATTCTATTATGATATAAATTATCTTCTTCGACTACTAAAATTATGACATATATCTTATTTAACCATTTTTTTTCATAAAAATACTTTTAAAAACTAAAAAAAAGTAAGATATAAATCATGGTGGAAAGAAATAACAAAATTTATGGATTGATATTATATTCAATTTTTTATTGGTATATTTCATTCTTAATTAAAACCAGAAAATAATAATTGAATGGGTCCATAAATAATGATAACAATACCTTAATGCCTTAACCAAACTTTTCATTGAGTGAGTCACATAAACCATTTAGCAGTCAAACTCACCGAAAAAGAAAACAATGACCGAACAAGACAAACCCACATCCCTCTCCGGCGACCACCACCACCACCACCAACCTCCGCCGTCTTCTCAGCCTCAACCTTATCCTCCTCCTCCGCAGTATGGCACCTTCCAAGGCGTCTCCAACTACCCTCCTCCTCCGCCGGACCTTCACACCGCCATCGGATTCCCTCACCCGGCCCCGCCACCTGGCGCCACCGACTACTCAGATCCTCCTCCGCCGTACTACCCTCATGGCTACCAAGCAGTTCCTGGTAGTGCATCTACCCTTTTGGGTCGAAAAAAAGTTTTTTTTTTTTACTTATTTTGTTTGATTTGAGCTTGGAAATGAAAATTTTATTTGTTTTAGTGAAAATTTACATTTCTAGAATGATTTAGCAAATGATTTGTGTGATGGGTCGGATAAAAGATTGGAACTTTCGAGATGGTTTTTTGTTTCTATTCAAATCTGCTTGCAGCTGCTGCTAAATTGCATGTTCTGTTTGATTGTTATCAAAGTATGTGGATTTAGATGCAAATTAGTTGTAGGTGGGTGGAAGGAGAATTTTGTAAACTTGGGTTGACTTAGTTTTTGATATTGAGTATTAGGCATGATTAAATTTTCTCAATATAGTTGATTGGTGAAGGTTGGAAGTGATTATGAGTTGAGTGATGTGAATGATTGGGATATGTTTTTGACTGTGTGAGTATTTTAGAATGGAATGAATTTGATGGTTGGTGATTCAAGGTTTTGCCTTGATCATTGGTTCACCTGTGATTATTATCCATTGCCGTCGTAGTCTTCAACTCTTTGTATCTGTGGCCGACTCGCCTATGATTAAAGTGGGTAGCTTTGGTTACATGATGATTGCACTGATTGATAGACTGCTTGAAGGAGTAGATCTACTTTATATTAGATATTGTCATTCTCATTGAGACTTGTATATGGCTATATGCTGTATTGCTCAAGAGCTATGATGTGAAAACTTGGGTTCGGATGATTTATGATCCACGTTGTTGCAATGAAATGAATTGATAGATAATCATGCAGCACTGATTTGGCAAAAACTACATTGGTATCGTAAGAAGGAAATTAAGAACAGTTGGTTTTTTGTTTGAGAATATGATGGATGTGAGTTTGATGATAATGCCTCATTGTGGAGTGACAGACTCCATTTCCTTTCCTGCTAGATTTTGATACAGTTTCCTCTGTGATATTGGTCCAGGTTATGCAGTTGCTGAAGGAAGACCTGTAAGAGTACGCCGCCTTCCTTGCTGTGGTCTTGGTTGCGGCTGGTTCCTGTGAGTAAATTTTCTCTTTGGTGGCTGATTACTTCACAGTAATAACTTCTAGATATGGCGATGTTGGCTTGCCTTTTTATTATAAGATGTTAAAATTTCAAGACATAATATACATTTCACTATAGGTGTCATCTTTCAAGTTTCAATGCTTTAGACCACCACATATGTAAACCTCAGTTTCTGTTTGTGGATTATTGCGTCAAGTTATTTTTATCTTCCATCACCAATAACATTTTGATTCAAGGAAATCATTTTATAAACTTCTCAGCTGTGCATGAGGGAAACACTCATTGATTTCTAATGTTAGTTTCTTTTATATTTGATCATGTACCAAGAGAAAATTGAAATTGTAAGTGCATTTTTATTTTGAATTATTATAATGAATCTACCTAATCCTAGTATTATCGAGCAAAGAAATTAGCCTAAACTATACAATAGCAAATTTACTTACTTGGATTGGAATACCAGAGCTTTCTCATTATGCTTGCATTTAAAGGGCTGATGACTATAACATTTTTCAATGTGAGAGGGGGAGATGAGGGAAATGGCATAGGATTTGCCATTTCATGAGACCCTTCTCAAACATCGACTATTTTGTTTTACAAAATGGCTACCTTCCAGGCAAGCTGCTTTGAATTTTCAGCAGTTTGCGTCTATTGGTGCCTACACTTTTTCTTTATTATCGAAACCCTCTTCCCACCTCCCTCTCTGTGTTCAACGTAACATGGATGTAGACTTCGTGTAGCCATTATTCTAACCAGTTCATGGTTAGGCTGGACTAATAATTTTTGTTGTCTATGACATTTTTAAGGTATGCGTAACATTGTCATTTATTATTTGTCCATATATATCAACATTGACACAGATATTGTATTCACGATGTATAACAAGTAGATAGTTGACATGGTTCACCACTTTTAAAAAATTTATTGGTGACTATTTCAGCTTTCCTCAGTTAATAACCTATCATAATAAGTATTATATAGTGTATTGGGTGGGGGGAGTTTTTCTTTAAGGCGCCAATTTACTTGAACCATGGGAAATAATTTCAGTCTTTACCTGAATATGTGGGCATGATGGGGATGGTTCATATGTTCTTCCATTCTGCTTCTGATTTCAGTATGATCTTAGCTGGAACCATTTAAGTTATTGCCTTATATAGTATTCATTATCAAAATTGTTAATTTTCATATCTGTTATTGCCTTTCTCTTTTGTGTGTGTTTGTAGTAGCAATTTTTTATAGGCGTATTAACCACTTACTTTGTTTGTTTACTGGGTTGTTGATTTCCGAAGTTTTTTTTTGTGCTGTTGTGAAGGTTTATATTTGGTTTCTTGCTTGCTGGTGTTCCATGGTATGTTGGAGCAGTACTTATGCTTTGTTCCAGAGTAGACTATCGAGAGAAACCTGGATATGTTGCTTGTATAGTTGCTGTAAGTGATTCTGCCTTTCTTTTTCTTTCTCTTCTCTTCGCTTATTTCAGTTCTTAAGTTTTGTATATTCTTTTTTACAGTGCTATTGTTTGAATTTTATCGGATGTAAACTCTTCTGTAGTTTTTACCTCCTCCTCATCCAAGCTTTTGTCATGTTAATTATGAAAGTTTAGATGAACTCGTAACGGATACTTGGACTAGCGTTTTGTTAACTGTGTCATAACTCTTAACTTCACATTCCATAATGCATGAGAAGGTACCTCACTATGTTGTGTAATAACTCTAACTTCGTAAAACCGCATTTGCAGGCTGTTCTGTACACAATTGCAATCATTTTTGGTGTGTCAAAGGTAGTAGATGATTGATAATCTTCAATGTAAAGACTTGTTCAGGTTGTTACATGAGTGAGGGTAAGTGTACCAGTTGCTGAAAGTTATGTCTCGGTACAATTTACATATACCATATTCATTGAAAAAACTGACACCATATGCAATTTGTAATAGTTGATTTGTTGCATGGTTGTACTGTTACTGATGAATATGGCTGTGCCACACTTGTCGTGCTCCATAAGTGCCCTATCAATATTTGTAAAATATTATTTGCCCTATCAATATTTATTAGTATTGTTAATTCCTTAGATATTTGTTTTATGGTAAATGTAAATTATACTACCCATACAGTCTCCAAATATACTCTAAGGGCTATCACACTTGTTTCCCTTTTCCTTGTGTCTTACCCTGGCTGGACTTACCTCGTACCGATGTCCATCCATTTGCTTCCTTCGACCCGTTCTCATCGTCTGTTTTGTTGTTTTTTTTGTCGGTTTCTCTGTTCTGAGTTTGTCGGTTTCTCTGTTCTATATTGCCTTGGTTGCTGTCTTCTTGCATTGTATCTTTCCATGGCCAAATTCAAGCAATTGATACATTTTACCTACTTCCACTCAATGTATTTGTTGCTCCATTATCACACCTCCTTTTCCAACATCAGAGAATCCAACATGTTATGGTAAATTGTCATGTCTACTAGGACAATAGGAAATCACATTCTACCATTGTTTAGTGTTTATAGGATCCACCAAAATGGAAGTTCCTTCTTCCTAGTGAACTTTGATTTTGCTTTGTGCCGCTGCAATCCAATATGGCAGTGATAGTTCTGGCAGTCGAATCCATACGGGCACCCCTGTAGCTTATTTATTTGTCTTTTTCCGTCTCCATTAACCATGCCTTTAACTATCACTGCTTTTACATCAAAGTAGTCTGGCTCCTTTAACAACCGCTGATCACGAGCATTGACTTGATGCATAAATGGCTCTGGTTTGCATTAATAATTGGACGACTGTTTGGACCGTTTCAAACTGCAGAAAAACTGGTTAGACCAGGTTAAACCGGGATAACCTGGAATTTCCCAGGTTAACGACTCAGCCGATTTGCTACCATTAAAAAGACTAAGGCAGAAACAAAAGGCGATTATTCTTCCTCAGTTCCTCTTTCACTAGCAAAAGTGCAAGACTATGGATTGAGAGTAAAAACACTCACTGGGGTACTTTGCTGTTTGCTTGATCCATTTGATCCCAATGGTCACTTTTTGAAATAAGAATATAAAGATTAAGATCCTTATTATTGGCTCATAGATATTTTTGCATGTTGTATGGATGAAAACCCAGCTATGGAGTGGAATTTACTAGGGAATATTTTATATCTAGGGATATCTTTTTGTAACTTCTAACAAACATAAGAATATACCATTCCCAATGCATTATCCCTGGGAATAACTGCACAACTTGAAACAAACAACAACTTCCACTTTCTGTAAAAGATATGCATGCAACAAAAATATAAGAAGGAAAATGATATATCATATTATAAATCTTTCTACCGACAAGAAAATAATATATATCATAAAGTGATATTTTATTTATTAATAATTGATTTATAAATAACTTGGCTACTAGAATTTGTAGGAAAATTTAATGTACTCTAAATAAAAAGTGAGGGTAACCATTCTCTATCAAGAAACTCAAAAGATATGCATCCAAGTAGTTATTCACATTATTATTATCATCATCATTATAGAATATGTGATAATCAAGATTTTTAAGGTAATTTAAACTATAAAATAGTAAAATTATCACATTTTCATTCCCTCATGATCCCAGAAAAAGAAGAATGTACTGTTGTGATACAATAATGGAATAATATTATTTTCCTAGTACTTCAATTTTGCATGAAGCTGCAAATATACATTAAATTATGAGGTGTGTTTGTTTTGTCCTTCAATGTCTATATTACTACCCAAAACTAGCTCAGGGTGAAGCATTAAAAGGATTTTCTGAGAATTCTTGAAAATGATACAAGTTCAAATGTCAAGATTCTCAATTTCATCCTTTATATTAAGACCAAAAGAATGCTTTTTTTTTCTGATTTTCTGATTTCATGCACAAGCTTAAGCAATCCTTTGAAGATTATAAGCCACCATATCCTCAAGAGCTAAACGAAATACACTCTGAGGAAGGCATTGGAGACTTTGAATAGCAAGATCAGCTTTCTCTTTTGCCAACTCTTGTGCCCTTTCAATGCCTCCACAGCCCTTGACCAATTCGATGGCCTCGGCAAGGGAACCGGTCTCACTGAATTCGGACTCAATGATATCCCTCAATTTCGGTTCTTTCTCCAATGCGAAGATTACTGGTGCAGTCAGATTACCTTTAGAAAGGTCGGTCGCGGCAGGCTTTCCTAGTTGCTCCGCTGATTGTGTGAAATCTAATATGTCATCCACAACTTGGAAGGATAGACCAAGGTTCTTTCCGTATTCGTACATTTTCTCAGAGATGATGTTGTCTGCGCCGCTAAAAATTGCTGCTCCTTTTGTACTGGCAGCCATCAAGGAGGCCGTCTTATAGTAACTCTTAATTAGATACTCGTCGAGTTTGACATCACAATCAAACAAGCTAGAAGCTTGCTTTATTTCACCACTCGCGAAGTCTTTAATAACCTGTTATCAAACCAAGGAGTTACGAAAAATTGTAGAGCAGCAGCAAAAACTTCAAAACAGAAAATGCAAATTAGACATATCTTTATGCCGACTAGCGAATTACTTGCTTCGAGTGCATCAATAACTAATCGATTGATGATTTTCAGTATACAAGTAAAAAGATGAAGATATCTTAAGCAGGTATGACAATGGAATTTACCTGGCTGATAAGTTTAATGACTTCAATATTTTCAAGGTTGGCTAGATACCATGATGATTGTGCAAACATGAAATCTCCGGCCAACACAGCCACTCTTGTGCCGAATAGTTGATGAACAGTTTCCTTCCCTATAAATACATAGCAATGACATTGAGTTCAAATAAAGAGAAACTGAAACCAACTAGCGAATTTAGAAAAGAAGAAAACCAGAAAATCGGAGTTTCGCACTAGGAAACTAACAAAAGCCTTTTTACAACCTAATAGTCAACAATCTCAACACTCCTCAAGAAGATTGTAGGTAGCTTTGTCCTAAAACCTACTTTGGACATGTAATGATGCATAAAAAGAACACTCATTAATTCTCAACTATGCTATCTTAAGGGTAGTCCAATGCCTACGCGTAACAACATTAACATATTAAGCAGGAACCAAAACAATATATTTGCAGTGTATCCAATGTGAATATTTGAAGATCCTGTGATTTTTTTTCGTCGTTCGATTGAATTCCCCTAAAAGGCACTAGAAACAATCAAACGGGGACACAAATGAGCAACCAAATGTATTGAAAAATCTGTTTCTTCCTCGTTCTCGATTCTATTTAAAATGGCACTAGCAACCAATCAAACAGGGAGCATAAACCGGGGAAACTTCAACAGTGGGCTTAGGTAAGAACTACACAAGTGGACCGAACACCACATCTTACTCAAAACCGTAAGATGTTAGGTTTATGGATCAATTCACTTATATGTCATTTCCTTTTTTTGTGGTTGAGGATACTCTAGCAGGGATTATTAATCAGATGATGCAAACAAAAATGACATGGATTGACTTTTTTATTCTTCATTAAGATGTATAGCTAGTGGTCCTCTCTAATACAGCAGAAAACTGAAGAAGCTGCAAAGAGTAACAAAGCTCTGGACCAGATCAAAGGCTTTCCAGAAACAAAATCCAAGCATGATATTATGCACCTTGCCGAACAAGCTATCTAATCCTAAATCTAAAGTGAGGACAGTAAAATTAACTGGGTATTTTGAAAGGACGACAGGCTTACCTCTTCGTAGGTCACTCTCGTCTAATACATCGTCATGTATCAAACTTGCTGTATGAATCATTTCAATGATCTCTGCTAAACGTCGATGCTTTGCAGTAAGTTCACTGGAGTAATGCATTTGAAAGAAAAAAGTGTTCAATATTTATTGTCATATCATATGCATAACATAGAGTTTTCAGGAAAGGAAAAGAGCCTCCGTGTGTGTGTGCATGCGAGAAGTGAGACTGAGAGTATTCTATACTTACGTCAAGCCAAGCAACTCTGCCGTAGCCCTTGACACTAAGAACACGAGAGCCGGTCTCATCCTCTTCCCACCAGCACTAAAGATCTGCTCAGCTGCAGACATTAAAACTGGATTTTCTGCACCTACAATCTGTCATAGCATCTTATTCAGATACATTAAAAGTCGGAAACTTAGCGTTTAGAAAGTACAAATCACATTAAAGGTGTATTTCTTTTATACAAACTTTAGAGCTATGATCCTATCTCCTATTCTTTTTACATCCACCACAATTTTCTTCCATTCATTGTCTAGAATAATACTCACCGCATTTTTCGATCTTGTCTTACCGATATACCACAACTTAAAATTTGAATCATCTATTTCCCTTGCCTTTACCTACCCACTTAGTTTCTTGTAGGCACATAAAATTGATCATCCTCCTACTCATTGTGTTTGCTATTTTCGTTGATTCGCTTGTAAGAGTGTCTATGTTTCATGTTCTAATTTGTATCTTAAATTGGTGGACTAGCCTCTTCACTTGCATTTGTTCACACAAATGTGGGAACTCTTGGTTATTTTTCACTACAATAAGCGACCCTTGCACAACTAACGTTGTACTCTAGTGATACAATGTGCTGCTTCTAGACAACGACCTAGCGTTAACAATATCACACAGTTGATCCATGTCATATGATTCAATAAAGTTTTATGTTGGTTGTCGACTGCCTAACACAACATTCACCCTTTATCCGAACTTAGGATCGGCTATGTATAGCATCAAGTACACATAGGAAGGTTTGTAAAATCAAATTACAATGACAATGAAAAGTTGATCCAATCTCATTTAAAAAGGGCTACACAGTGCACAAGGCTCCTAGTGAGTCTAGGGAGGATAGATATACATGTCCTTACCCCCGCAAGTGAATCTCAATAGTAAACAAAGAACAGCACAAGCGTGAATCCCGAAAGTATTACGTACCGATTGAAGGTTTTTATTGAGCATTTGCAGATCATCAGCAACCACATCAAACAACTGAGTGGAGGAAATAGGGGTTTCAGAATAATTCTTCAAATCCAATCCAGTAAGACCTTGAATTGCTTGTGTTCCACCTATGCAAAAACAACCCAAAATTCTTATTCCCTATTACTTCCACTGCAATAACAAATATCAATACTTATTCATCTAAAACTATTCACACAGTTATTTACATTCTCAAATCTCTATCCACACTTAAAAGTGATCTCAATTTTGCAAAAATAAAAATCTATAACAATGATTGGTTAATAATAAGGAATTTGAATAAGCAAATTGTAATATCAATATCATTTACATTAAACTATTAATACAAAGAAACTTTTACAACAAACTTCCATAGATAAAATCTTATACCATTCAAAGTTGACTCCACAATATTCATAATAGAAGAAACACGACACTGAGTACTCCTCTTCTTGCAGCAAATAGAATTACTAGCTCCATGGCCTCTCCCCAAAAACCCTTTAGAATTCACCTTTGCATAATTCCTCACTGTATAACGGTCAAACGAAGCATTAGAAAAACAACCACCATAAACCAAGTTTTTCCCAACAAAATCAATGCTTTTACTTGTCACAGACATCATCGTGACAAGTTAAACGATAAATGAGCAAGTTCTAATCCCAAATCACAAAACCCAGAAGGAAAATGAAGTGAATTTCTCTCTAAGAAGAGTTACAATGGCATGTTATAGTCATTGGAAGAAGAAGTAGAAAAGAACAAAGAGTGAAAACGAAAGGTGTGTGTTTCTGGGTCAAGTGTTTTGAATTGTTTGGAAGGAACAAAGAGAAAAATGAGTTAAGTGAGTGGATCGTAAGAGACCACATAAGACTAAAATGTTTGGTTTCTTATCAGTTTTGGAGACAATGAAATGTGTGACTCATGCTTCGGACAATATGTGGACTACAAAGGTGGTTCATCATTCACTGGCCCAAGATTTGTTTTTTAATTTGTTCGAGTTGGTGAAAATTTGACATGTGTATTGTTTTGTTTTAAAAAAAAAATTATTGAAAATAATTAAATATGACACAGACTATAATTTTAGTAGTTAGAGGAGATAATTTATTTCCTTATATTATGAAATATTTTATTCTCTTATTATAAATGTTTTTGGAATATTTTTTAAATTGGGATTTGGGAGATATGGGATGTATTTAAGAATTTTTTTTCAAAAGTTGTATGAATGAAGTGGAGTATTAGTTGAGTCACTTAAATCATAGGAAGTATAAAGAATTATAATAAAAATTAAGTGAAATCGAATTATGTAACATGAAGTTGTTGCAAGGATAAAGATTGTCTAGGAAAAAATAAGGGCTATAGAGAAGTATATGTGTAATAAGAACAACCAATTATTTATTAGTTTGTCCTTACTTGTCATGCTCAAATCTTTCATTTTATACTCATGATTTTATATGAATGAGGTTAAAAGTTTTAAATGCCATCATTGGAAACTAAGCAAGTGTGAGAAGTATGATAGGAAGCAAGTGGAACAGATAAAGTTCATGAACGACTCAATTTGACTCGTCAACTCAAATTAGTTTAATTCAACAAAAGTTTGTGAACTGTTTAGTTCAACTCATTATATCAATTGGTTTAGTTGGTCAACTAAGTAATGACAACTTATTTAATAAGTAAAGTTTAAATACTTTCTACATGTATATATACATATATAACAATGATTGGTTAATAATAAGGAATTTGAATAAGCAAATTGTAATATCAATATCATTTACATTAAACTATTAATACAAAGAAACTTTTACAACAAACTTCCATAGATAAAATCTTATACCATTCAAAGTTGACTCCACAATATTCATAATAGAAGAAACACGACACTGAGTACTCCTCTTCTTGCAGCAAATAGAATTACTAGCTCCATGGCCTCTCCCCAAAAACCCTTTAGAATTCACCTTTGCATAATTCCTCACTGTATAACGGTCAAACGAAGCATTAGAAAAACAACCACCATAAACCAAGTTTTTCCCAACAAAATCAATGCTTTTACTTGTCACAGACATCATCGTGACAAGTTAAACGATAAATGAGCAAGTTCTAATCCCAAATCACAAAACCCAGAAGGAAAATGAAGTGAATTTCTCTCTAAGAAGAGTTACAATGGCATGTTATAGTCATTGGAAGAAGAAGTAGAAAAGAACAAAGAGTGAAAACGAAAGGTGTGTGTTTCTGGGTCAAGTGTTTTGAATTGTTTGGAAGGAACAAAGAGAAAAATGAGTTAAGTGAGTGGATCGTAAGAGACCACATAAGACTAAAATGTTTGGTTTCTTATCAGTTTTGGAGACAATGAAATGTGTGACTCATGCTTCGGACAATATGTGGACTACAAAGGTGGTTCATCATTCACTGGCCCAAGATTTGTTTTTTAATTTGTTCGAGTTGGTGAAAATTTGACATGTGTATTGTTTTGTTTTAAAAAAAAAATTATTGAAAATAATTAAATATGACACAGACTATAATTTTAGTAGTTAGAGGAGATAATTTATTTCCTTATATTATGAAATATTTTATTCTCTTATTATAAATGTTTTTGGAATATTTTTTAAATTGGGATTTGGGAGATATGGGATGTATTTAAGAATTTTTTTTCAAAAGTTGTATGAATGAAGTGGAGTATTAGTTGAGTCACTTAAATCATAGGAAGTATAAAGAATTATAATAAAAATTAAGTGAAATCGAATTATGTAACATGAAGTTGTTGCAAGGATAAAGATTGTCTAGGAAAAAATAAGGGCTATAGAGAAGTATATGTGTAATAAGAACAACCAATTATTTATTAGTTTGTCCTTACTTGTCATGCTCAAATCTTTCATTTTATACTCATGATTTTATATGAATGAGGTTAAAAGTTTTAAATGCCATCATTGGAAACTAAGCAAGTGTGAGAAGTATGATAGGAAGCAAGTGGAACAGATAAAGTTCATGAACGACTCAATTTGACTCGTCAACTCAAATTAGTTTAATTCAACAAAAGTTTGTGAACTGTTTAGTTCAACTCATTATATCAATTGGTTTAGTTGGTCAACTAAGTAATGACAACTTATTTAATAAGTAAAGTTTAAATACTTTCTACATGTATATATACATATATACAAACATACATATATATATATATATATATATATATATACATATATATATATATACATAGGCACACATATATAGACAATTATTCACACATGTATGAATGAGTCAGCCCATAAACCTAACGAGTTAAACTATATTTGACACATGTTCGACTTTTTTTTTTGGGAGAATACAAAGTAATCTTATACACTTATACATATATTTAAAGATATTTTAATAATTATAAATTTATTTTTATTTCTCTTTATTTTTACTAAAATAGAAAGACCGGTGGGAAAAAAAACATGAGTGTTAAAAAATAATATAGAAAATGGGAGAACTATCTCATAAGAATTAGTTGTTATAGGTTATGTATAAGAATGATTGTATTTATACTCTCAATCTTCCTATATTATGATTTTAAAGATTGCTAGTTGTAATAATAATACTATTTGTATCCTCATCATCATCCAAGTATTTAAGAGGTGTTATTTCAATCATGTCTGTTTTGCTTTCAAGATGTATTAGTATTATGTTTTAGCAAGGTTGTGAATTGTTATCCACTCTCTCATTGTTATTGATTGGGTAATTGATATGCTTGTCATTAACTAAAATTCTAACATCGCTATAATATTTTATCTACGATGTTGCATCATTTTTTATATGATAACTTTGTGAGTTAAGTTTTGAAAATGAATAAAAAAAAATAGAAAGCTTGAGAATTAGAAATATATTGATCAAATGACTCCAAAGTTTCTCATTTATATCCCCTAAAAACTCAATTCGAAAGCATCCCATTAGAAATATAATGAATACTTAAGGATTATGATTATCTCATATATTAGTAAAGTTTGTTTGCTAAAGCGGGGCGAGCAAGACTCGGTCTAACCCGTAGATCCGTCTTAACCCGATGACTTAGGGATATGTTTGACCTATCCAAATAAATAAAAAAGACAAACCCGATTAAGAGGGATAGACCCGTCGTTAAAAAATGACGAATTCAAGTTTATGTCCGGGTCACCCGACATGTCCCTTATAGTTATATATCACGAATAGTTGAACAAATACCTATCAATACCTATTATGTTCATATGTTCTCAAATGGTTAAACCGTGCTCACTTCAAGTTTGATGATAAGGATTTTGATCAATTTGACATCATTGAGAAGATTGTTGATGATGAGTTCATTTCTTTTTTACTATTTAGTTAATTGAATTAAAAATATGCATTATGTAATTTTGACTAATTTTTTTTGCAGAGGTGATGAAAAGACTCCCGAGTCACAAAGAGTTAAAGATGAATATGCAATCATGAATCTTGATCGATGGAAAACTAGTTAATTTTTAGTTTTTGTGTACTTTGCGTGCACTCCAATTTAAGTTTCATTTTTCAATTAATAACTAGTTATTGTATCATTTTTGTGTGAACTTTTGAGTATTGACATGTTGTTGTTAGTTCAGTTCTCATGTGTTTTTTATCATTTGCAAGACCACTTCAACTTATGTTTACAGTTGACAGTTTAAATTATTATCAAATTTTCAATGTCTTCTATAATTTTCAATCATGTGATTAGTTTGAAGGATGCAATTTACAATTTGTAGTTTATATATTGATGTATGTGTGATGCAGATTTTAGTTGCGTTGATATACAAATTATGATAATTTTGACTGTGCATGATTAAAGATTTGAGGAAAAATCCACGTTTCTCATTTTGTCTTTTTCCAACCCGGACCCATCTCTATCTTAACACATCTTATTTTGAACACATCTCTCATGTGTCTCATACTAAGTAGGAACGAGTTTGAGTTCAAAAATTGATCCAGTTAATATTTAAGGATAAACAATAGACATGCTTAACCCTCTAACCTATACACAAAATTAACACACTATGCCACTATTATTGTTTTAGGTCTTTATGGTGTTATATAATAATAACATTTTATTTATCTAATTATCATTATATTGTAAAAAAATATTAATTTCTCATAATATATCACATTATCATATAATATTGTTTTATTTATTGAAATTTAGAGTATTATAATTAGATGATAAGAAAAATAAATTATGTATTAATGAAGATGAAGATAAGAGAAATATAAAAATTGTCAAAAAAAGATTCATTTTTCAACATAAATCTAATTTTTGGTTTTCACACATGAGTTTCTAACTTTCTATCAAGAATATAATATATTACAATAAAAATCTAATAGAAGAATAAAATTGATAAATATTTAAAAATAAAATAAAATACGAAATTAACATTTATTTTATTAATATCAAAATTGAACCCTAATATAAAGAGTATCCAAACCCTTGTCTTGTTCTTTCTCTTGTTCACTGAGTTTGCACCCTCTTCTCCTTTCTCTTCTCACTGCCGCAACTCTCTGTAACATTTGAGGTTTTCTTTAGTGTTATTTGTCAAAATGTTGCGTAGAAATATGCGTATGAGGAGAGAGTATTTATACAGAAAGAGTTTAGAAGGCAAGGAACGTTTGCTCTATGAGAAGAAGCGAAAGATAAGAGAAGCTCTTCAAGGTTCTTCCTTTTACTCTTTGTTCGTCTAGTTACTACATTTATGCAAATGGGTTTTCGTTTTTTCTTTATTTAGTCTCACTTTTTTGTTTAATTTTACTTGATTGATGATATGTTTTTGGTGGTGGTTTTTTAGAAGGGAAGCCTATACCCACTGAGCTTAGAAATGAGGAGGCTGCTCTTCGCCGAGAAATCGATCTCGAGGATGAAAATACAGCGGGTATGATGTTTCTTCCTATGTGTTTTTATTGGTGTTTAGTGAATGAATGAATGGACTTGAGTATGATTATTTTGTTCTAGAATATTAATGTGGTTTTATTGTAAAAGGGTATATTGATGTGATGGGTTTTGTTATTTTGTATGTTTGTTAATTGATAATGGCAAAGTTGGTTTTTATTTCACTTGTTAATGGCAACAGTAAGTTTGTGAACTGGAGGACGTCTACCCTTCCCAGATTCCACTAGGTGGGAGCCTCGTGCCTTTTGAATGGTAGGACAAGTTTCATCCGAAGAGTTGTATACCATGCAAACTTAATTAATATTAAGTTGTCCAAGTCCTTTGGGATGACATGTCAAACAATGAACAAATTGATAGAGGCAAATGGGAGTTATGTATTGAATAAAGTTTTGGTTTCAAAGAAAATGAATTCTGTTGAGTTCTATGTGGGGATGTCCCATTACTTGTAATTTTTGAAATTCTTCGACTAAAGTATTTACTTTGAACTTAGAATAACTTTGGAGTGCCTAGGGACCTTCCGCCTTTGAAAAACTTTTCACCAACTTATTTTATCTTGTTCAATAGTATATTTCAATATGAGGTTTGATGTGGTTTATGATTTTTTATTTTGTTCACGATTTACTCTACCCAATCCAGTCCCAAAAACACACATTGATGATGAGTATGCTTATGCTGCGGAAAAAGATCCTAAAATTATGCTAACCACATCTAGAGATCCAAGTGCTCCTCTTCAGCAGTTTGTAAAGGTTTGCTTGTTTTTATTGTCTCGGTGATTGTTTCGATTTTAGTCAAACTATAATTTGTTTTGTTTACTTGCTACTTTACTGGCAATCTGTTCCCATCGTGATCTACACTTTTTTGTGTAGGAGTTGAGTTTTGTCTTTCCCAATGCACAAAGAATGAATCGTGGTGGCCAGGTTGGTGCCTTTCTCATTTTACCATCCATATTGTCATCTTCTGTGTTTGTAACATGATGAGTAGATTATGTGGTAGTTTGTTTTATTATTTTTAGAAAAAAATTTGTTAATAATTAGAGAGGTAATTTTATAAGAGAAAAACTAAGGGAGGATATGTTATCTTGCTAAAGCAGCATAAAATGGATAGGCCGGCCGAACGTCCTAAGCATGAAATTAAGCTGTATAATTTTTCTTCTTACCAATAACAGAACTTCTCTTGAAGTGACCATGAGCAGAGCAACATAGAGATGCCATAAACACAATCCTATACCAAAGCATATGCACGGCCCCTTGATCCTTCTGGTCTGTTGCTCCATTGGTCCAAACACATTCTAATACCAAATAACTTCATAAAATGAACATCCTGGCAAGATTTTTTAGCCCTTGTTCATGCCAAAGCCTTTGATGCATATCATGTGGAAACAGTTGTGTGATAACACTTCTAGTGGTCACCAAAAACAGAAAGTATGATTGGGATATTTGAAGTTGTTCCTGCACTGCTTAACCAAATTGTACCCTGATGCAACAGCGTAACGAAAGTGTCTGTTGGCCCAACATGTGATTCGAGCGAGGATCTTGTCAATGATCAATTGATTGTCCATATTATTCCACTTGGTGGGGGATAATGGGCCCCCAAGATATCTCACTTGAAAGCTTCCTTCCTGAAAGCCTGAGATCTGTACTAGTCTTTTTCCATTTTCCTTCACCCACCTATAAAAGTTGAAGATTTATGCAAGTTGACTTCAGTGGATTACAGTTGTGCTAATATCTAAATGGTCTTTTCTTTTTTAAACTATTTATATTCATGTGGTTTTCCCTTTCATTTCAGGTCATCTCAGAGATTATAGAGTCTTGCCGTGCACATGATTATACAGATGTTGTCTTGGTTCATGAACATCGTGGTGTGCCCGATGGTTTAATTGTTAGCCATCTACCATTTGGTCCAACTGCATATTTTGGATTACTCAATGTCGTAAGTGTTTGTCTTACAGGGTTCATTATTGATTTTAGGAGAAAATATGCGAATTAGTTGTTTCTTGTAGGTTACAAGACATGAAATTAAAGACAGGAAAGCCATTGGAACCATGCCTGAGGCTTATCCCCACCTGATTCTTGATAATTTCTCAACTAAGGTATTCATAATTCAATGTGACCTTTATTATCCTCATACAATCTCGCTGTTAAAATACCCATGACTCTGGCCTGTAGTCTGTTACCTTCATCACTTAAGCACTAGTGTTTGTTATTAATAATAGTACCGCTGAGTGCTGTAATTATACACGGGTCCTTGTAATAAGAAATGGTATCATTGAGGTTTGAACTTAGGTCAATTCGTAGAAGAAAAGGGGTATCACTACTGGTATCAATGAAGATAAATTTTCTATTATGTTACATCTGTTTTCTGGGAAAATAGTTTGAAAATACACTAAGAATCTGTTTACATTGAATGGATCGGTAGTCCATGATCGTAATAGAGGATATAATTATGCTGCTTATGTGCGGACTTCTCATCATATGGAATTTGTTTTGGACTTTAAACAGTTGGGTGAAAGGGCTGCCAACATTCTGAAGCATCTTTTTCCGGTACCAAAACTAGACACAAAGCGTATTGTAACCTTTTCTAACCAGTCTGACTATATTTCGTTCAGGTTGGTTCAATGTTTCCTGCTTTGTGCATTTGGCCTTCTTTAATTATCTGTTTAAGTTCTATTATTTTTTGCTTGTTAGGGTCGTTTCCTTCTCATTTCAAATTTAATGTCATTTACATACAGGCATCACATTTATGAAAAACATGGGGGTCCAAAATCTATTGAACTGAAGGAAGTTGGTCCACGGTTTGAGTTGCGACTTTATCAGGTTTGCATTACAATTATGCTCACTACTACTGTTTTGATATTAGTATGTTATGAAGAAAGATGATCTTCCTGGAACAAAATGACTACATGCTCCAAAAATTAACAAAACTCTACAATTTTCTTTAGTCGAGGACACAATTGATTGTTGCAACTTGCATTTGAAGATTCCATTTTGCACGGATATATGATATGTTTCCACTCTTTTATTCCCATCAATGTCATTGTTGCTCATAAACTTAATTTTATTTTGATGCCATATTTACTTTTTGTATGAAGTGTCATATTTTTGTAACTTCCATCAATTTATCTAACCGTTTACCTGAATTTATCAGCCAATGAGTGATTATGAATGAAGCTGCTTGTCAGATTCTATTCTTATTCATTAAGTAATATCACTTTAAATTGTGATATAGCAAAGTTTCGTAGTTTAAAAAGCTGATCAGATTGTCTTGAATAAGTGTATTTCGTGCATATTAACTCACTAGACTAAATAAAAACGAGTTTCCTTACTAGTTGATACCTGAATTTTATCTGTTTTATTATTGCTGCATTCCTCGGTTTGCCATATCTTCTAAACTCTGATATCGATGGTTATTCAATACCGAATCTGTTCCTTGTACCTTAACTCTGGCCGTTAAACATCTACAATTAGTTAGTTACTCAATTTTTTCTTATACTTTCAGATAAAGTTGGGAACAGTTGATCAAGCTGAAGCACAAATAGAATGGGTCATTAGACCTTACATGAACACGTCCAAAAAGCGGAAGTTTCTGAGTGATTGATGCAGTTGTAACAATAATGATAGTGCTAAAGTAGTGTTTATGCATTTATCCATATAATTTACACTTTGAGCACACATTTCTCATTATGATAGTACTTTATGGATGTGTTTAGTTGCTTTGGTGAAGAGACAGTAAGAATTTCATAATGAAAATTACTTTTGACTGGTAACAAAAACATGTGAAAGTGAAAAATTCATGTACCTGTATACTTTTGGTTGAAAAATATTATTTTTGATTGGTTTTATTGTTTGAGCAGAAGCAGCTGGGTAACTGGAAAAAACTATGTAACCCAGGGCTGGAAATGAGCCGATTCGACTCAAATCAGAGCTTAGCCCAGTTCAGCTTGATAAGTATTGGTTCGGCTCAAAACTTGACATGAGTTTTACTGAGTTGGTTCGGTTCATTGCCAACTCTATTGTAACCTTATATCTATATGGTCTATTTGAAGGTTATTTGATTGAGCATGCCAACAATTGCATGATATGACCTTCCACAAGGAATTGATTTGAATAGGAAACAACCAATGTTAGGTATTGTGTGGTTTGTTTATTCTTATGTTTAGTTGAATACTTTCACTCATGCTAGAGTGCAAAAATATACCAGTTTTATTCATTGAAATAATGGCACATTCATATGCCTACATCCACATGTTGATAATAACAACCTTATTAAATACAAGTACATATACCATAGAACATTACATGAATACAAGAAATGCACTCCCAAATGTTGATGTACTTTAGTGTATACTCCACATCTATGCATAAGTGCAGTTACCATAACCTGCAATTTAAAATAAAAAAGGCAATTTTAGCACAAATAAAGTTTCATTCAAACCAGAAACTTAGAACATTGAAGTAACACAAGCAATAATAACATGACTTACTTGGATCAGTGATCACAATAAGGCCAGAGTTATTGAAATCACAATTCCATTTGTTTCTTCCCTTAGCATGATAATAGAGGTTCATGGCTATGGAGGCTTTGTTGATGATATTATCAGGGGTAGAACAAGGGTTACCACTCTGGATAATCTTGCAATCAACTTGAGAACATATATAGTTGATGTTGGATGAAAGTGCAGCTTGGTCTGATGAAGGCTTAGCCACACACCAAGTTTTCTGTGATTTCATTACATAAGTATATTTCAATTCAGAAAAAGACATATACACCGATAATGTATGAGTTTTATACATTGTCATTGCATCATCCATCGTTGATATTTAATCATCGTTGACTTTTCAAAAAAAGTAATCAAAAAAATGAACGATGGATGATATAGTATATATGTATAAATCTTTATACTAACAGTGTATAAATTTTACATTCATTTCGATTTTTTCAGGGGGAAATATCTAATTTCTTTTTGATGAATATGAGGAACTTGGTTATATTTACCTGTCCATTAACCATGATCAGATTCCATCCTGCATATTATGTCAAAAGGGTGGGGCCAAAAATGAAATGTAAGTGTTATTACTAAATATTGCAGCAATGTGTTATTCTAGTAGCCTATTGTTGAGATCAATTATCAAAGAACTAATAAACAGTATTCAGCTAATGCTACTCAATGATACAACAAAATTTGATATATAAACTAGGAATTCCAATTTTGGCAATTGAATCTTTATGAAAACCCATTATAAATAAACACATTTTTTTAGCAACAAAGGAATGTAACTGGAAGCTAGAATATATATATTTATATTGGTTATGCAAAGTTGAAAATAAAATGGTTAACTAACATCATATGCATGAAACTTATGACAAACCAATCTAGCACAGATTCTTATAATAATTAAACCAAACTTTTCACTATACACATTGAAGTTTGAATAGCATAAATGACACACACACATGTATATATATATATACCTGATGTGAGAGAAAAAAAGAGAAGGAAAAAGAGAGCAGGTACTTTAGCCATGGATGATATCTCAAGAGAAGAAATGGTAGCTTGTGAGATAAATGAGAGATATAAGGACAATGGTGAAGAGAGAGATACAAAGATAGATAAAGGAATGTATTGAGTAATAGACTTAGAGTGTTACTATATATTATATATTGACTTCACCTTCTACAAAAAAGAAAAGAAAAGAAAAGAGAGGTTGTGTATTTGTATTTAGACAAAGACAATAAAACCTTAGTCCCACCTGAGAGAGTGATTAGTGTTATGAGAACCAGACCGGATGGTTCGACTAATTTGACCATTGACCGAACTTTAGAACGGCCCTGTATTGCAGTCTTAATTGAATGAGAGTTGAACCGCTTTGAACCGAGAAAATTCCGTCCGACCGTGTTAAACCCGCTTAAACCGAATTAACTCGGGAAGGTAACTAGATGATTCACTTAAAAAAAAGTGGAACACTGCTACCATCCAAAAAAAATAATTTTATTATTTAACATAATTATTAATTATATAAAATTTTACATTTATATATAACTATATGTTTATAGATAAAAATACTAATTATGTATGGAATCATCCAGTCAGACCAAACCTAATATGCGACCTCTGCCGGTTTGACGTTCGGCCCGGGTTTCACAATATTGGATTATATAGATTGAACAATGTTATAATATTTTATCATAAATTAATTTATGATAAATCATATTTATTATTCTGGTTTGTTGCTTTCCCATCATAAACTAATATCCTAAATCCGAATATGATGTATTTTGGTTTGTTGCTTTCCCATCATAAACTAATATTTTCGTATTATTTGTTGGAATTTGATCGGTAAAAATATTCAGATATAAGTTTTTTTGATACATGTAATCTTTCTTTCTAATAAAGAAATAAAAATATATTCCATTTGTTCCAATCCAGTGAAGAATTTTTTTTTAGAGATTGAGAACTAAACTATGACCCACCTACTACTTATTTACTACCATTTAGGGAGAGTTCCACTTGCAACCTGTGGGTCTTATTTTATAATCTATATTTATTCTTTTATTTTCTGCTTAAATATATTAGTTTATTATCTCTATAAAAGTATTTTTTTAGTTAGATTGCTTATTTTGATTTTAGTCATTAGTTTGTGTTGTTTTTTTGATGACTTTAGATTTGTCTATAAACCTTGTAATGAATTGAATCAATTTGGTATTCGTTCGAAACTGATTCATTATTTACATTGATAAACTTGGTTTATGAACCAAATAAGTCGAATGTGAACTAGAAATTGAGCTCGTTACGTAAACCAGACAAACTTAAACTAGATAAAATTCGACTAGTTAGGTTCAAGCTAGCTAAATAAATATCTTTTTGGTTTCTTTTTAATATTGAATTTAATGCTGATTTAAAAATATATATTATATATATTATATTTATATATATTATATTTAAATATATATAAACAATTTTTTTATGTTTGTTGTTATACAATGACTCCATAGTATTTTTTATCAATATTGCTATTATATTTATATGTATAATTATGTGTTATGTTTTTTTAAAGTGAATTAATTATTTAAGTTATTCTGAATCAATTCGAGTTGAGTTGGACAATTCATGAATTTTAATCAAGTTGAACTCAAACTAAAAATATAACTTGTATCGAATTTAAGCCAAATTTTGAACTGAACAAAATCCTTATCGAACTGAAACGAGTTGAGTTCTAATCCTACTCATTTTTAGTCCTAAATATCCCTATGATGTATTTGCATACTAGACTTGACCAATAATACATCAACACTTAATAAACTTAAGCTAACATGAACTTAAATAAAGATAAAAATAATTTTTTAGAGTGACTAAATTCAAAATATGACTAAAAATATATTTGAGCTTTTTTAATTTCAACTATTGTCCTGATCCTTTGTTTGGCAAGTGATGAATTGACACTGATGTTTGTTTGTGAATATGAGAAAAATGAGAGTGTGATAGAAGTGGGTCGATACATATGTTATTATCCCTTATTTTGGAGGGAAGGGATGATAGAAAAGAGAGGAAGTATATATGTTAAGAAAATTCTCTCATTTATATTATTTTTATCATCACATATATAGTTGTTTTGCTCTTTTTACACAAACTAATCTTCTATGTTGGTTCATAAAAAAGGATTTAGTCCTTTAAGTATAAGGTTTGATGTTGAACCCTTAGATATTATATATATATATATATGCTAAAATAAATAAAATTGTGTATATTCAAATATTTTAACCAAAAACTCATATTTTAATTTTATCTCACAACTTCATTTAGTCTATTTATATTTATTTTTAAAAGACATTTATTATATTTTCTCTCTTCGTCCACTCCTTAATCACTCTTGTATATGCTCCATATTTACATTTATAATTTGATCAATCCTAATTTTAACGAGGAGTGTCCATAAACAAACTACAAGTACCAACCATAGTAAATATGTAGGTGAAAACTAAAATGTGAATCTTGGTATTAAATTTAGGAAAAAAGTTTAGATTTAATCTTGAGAGAACATTAGTCTAATTTATCTACAAAATTTCTAGATAACCTTTAATTTCGGAATTGAGTTGAATAAGCTAAAAATGAGAAACATATCATTTAAGAAGACAAATATATAAAACACTTATTCTTTATTTTTATATTCTCATACTCCACATTATAGCACAAATAGCAGAATTAAACACTGAAAATGATAAACTTGTTTCAATTATTATGGTGCACCCTCTTGGAATCAACATAGGATTTTCCATCAAGTTTACGACCAAAGAAGCCTTTCAAGTGATCCTTAACTCCTGTTGTTTTGTACTGTGCTTGTGTATTTTGATTGACCAAGGTTGATGCAGGACCTAACACACCATCATATTTTGGAAATAGAAATGTAGCAAATGACATTCTTTCTTTTGAAGAGTTCACCATTGCTCTATGTTCAATACTTTTGTATATCCCATTTGTTACAATCTGCCATGCATCAAAATTATACAACACATCAAATTATTAACTTGTATAGATCAAATTAATACAAGTAATAACAACAAGACATTGATATATTAATATAAGGCTCTATCTAGTGAATCTCCAAATAAATTAAAAAGTTAAATGTTTGATTCCTGAATGTATAACCACTCAACTTTATTAAGAACTTATAGCCACTATACTAACCAAATTAATGTTGCATATATATATATATATATAGTCATTCACGTGAGAATAATGCACTATTGTGATAAATGAAAAAATAACTAATATGTATCATTGGATCGTATTTTAACAGTCGGGATTAAAAAATTCAAAAGTTCGATCGCTGAGAATATTATTTATTGGAAGGAGCAACCACATACTCTAAAAGGGATTAGTTTCTCATTCATAAAATGAGAGATACTTAGGTAATAATAAAGAAAAATAACAAGTAATTATGTCTTAGTCATTAACTGATGGGAATAAAATATCTTCTGTTATAAGGTCATAAATTATCTCCTTACAATCATTAAAACCATGACATGTGTCATATTTAATTATTTTTTACAAAAATATTTCTAAAACAAAACAAAATAGTAAATATATCATACTTTTACTAGCTGGAGGAGATAAATTATCTCCTGGTCGAGAAAATACTTTATTCTCTTAATTTTTATCCTGTCTTATTATCCCATCTAACTTTAAATGCATCATCACTCAACTTTATTAAGAACTTATAACCACTATACTAACAAAATTAATGTTGCATATATATGCAGGAGGAAGTGACTCACATCAAAATAATTAATATGTATTATTGGAACTTATTTGAACAGTCAAAATTAAAAAAAAAAACTTGTACATGACTATCATGTGACTAATAATTAACTTTTAATCATAACCTTCCATGATTGGTTGTAAAACCCCGATTTATTGTTCTCATAGTTTTTATATAAGAGAATTATTCTAACTTGAGTAATCTCTGATATAAACATATATATGGTTAGAATAGATATATTATTACCTCAAGCATCTCCCCAATGTTGACAATGAAAGCATTGGGCAAAGGTTTAATGGGAAGCCACTTGCCATGTTTCCTTATTTGGAGTCCTTCTACTTCATTGAGTTGTAGGAGAATGGTTACTCCTGCTCCATCTGAATGAGGGGTTAAGCCAATAACCTTTTCTGGCTCAGGACATGCTGGGTAATAATTCACCCTCATCATTTGCATACCATCTTCAAATACTTCTAATATTTCCTTACTTTCTAGAACTTTTGCCATATGTGCAATAATGGTCATTGCAACATTTTTCAATTCTTCTAAATAAAGTTCTAGAGTGTCTCTGGAGGGAAAAAAAACAAGATTCAATATAGAATATTGCAAAAACCCATATCAACACTCACACCCAAGGTAAATTATAATGATGTGATCGTGCCGAGCCACAACACAAACGTATCAGGTCGCAACGCAACCACATCGATTTCAAAAATATTTTTTTACTCACAAAATAATTCACATCACAATGACCAAATCCAAGTAACCGTAATAATCACAAATGCAATTTACAACACTGGATAATTATAATCCTTGACCTTATGGACCATGTGAACAAATATAGCCACCACTAGTTATGGTGTGATTTAGATGATTCCCAAAACTTCAACATTAAACAAATATTTCCTTAAACTAATAAAGAGAGAAAGAGATAACCTTAAAGGAAGTGGAAAGTTTGGGAATAAGTGAGGTTTCCTCATATGAATTGGACGTGTGAACAAAATCAAAACATCTGACCAATCAAGTTTTTGGTTTTCAGAAACAACAAAAGTTTGTCCAAACCCCTCAAAATCTTCACAACTCTGCCAAAACTTCTTCTTCTCTGACAGAGGAAGATTGAACAATTCTGTAATCTCTAACCTAACCTTATCCAATAAGGTTGACTCAACTCCATGGTTTACCAGCTACAAAAATAACATGTGTCAAAATTCTAACAAACATGTTCCAAATCCTATGAAACAAAAACAACAATAATAATATATATTTAAATTTTTAATTGATATAACATATTTTAAATTGACGTGAGACAGAAATTTGGGATAACAAATCTCTATTTGTATTAACAATATATACATTTATTTCTATCTAAGAAGTGATAAGGATGATTAATTTGAAAATGTTTAAAGAATGAAGTGAAAGAAGTTATGAGTTCCAATCTCACCTACAACAAATACTACCATACTATAACATTTACCGATAAAAATACATTTATTTCTATCTTGCACTTATTTTCTTTAAGCTATTTGTACACTTATTTTTCTAAAACACTTGGTTGAAAAACATTAGATAGTGGATTAGCATCCATGTTTTTGGTATCCATATAGAGAAAAAACCTGAAAGAACCCCCATTCTTTGCATGCAAAGTGAAGCTTGTCTAATTCAGCATCTCCTTGTTCTTGAGAAAGCAAGTTGTTCATATCAATGAATGGAATTTCAGGAAATTCATCATGAACTTGAGAAATGATCAAGTCTTGTTGAGGTCTATGATATCTTGGTGGAACATGTATCAAATTTTCCTTACTCAATTCTTGAACTGATGGCACAAGAAGAGAACCCCCACTTTGCATTTTATGTTATGTTTTTCTTAGCTTAGAAAAGTGTATAATACTCTTATATATATTAACATAAAATGAAAGTCAAAGATGAATAGTTTCAAACCAAACCAAGTTAATTGGCACCTCTATTTATATTTTATGCTATAAAAATGATACGATATCGAATCTTGTTAGTCACAAATGGAGATAATGATAAATTCTAACAACTCATGCTTCTTGTTTTATGCTCAATAATTTGGTGTATCCCATTAGTTATAATATGTCACGTTGACATATCCTATTACAGCTGCGTGTGGAAACAAATAAGTATGAAAGAATTTGAAAAAAAATATATAAATAATTTACAAATAAAATAAAATGCTCAGGGATAAAAAAAAGGAAAATGACAAATAACTACTCCCTATTATAAAAAATTTACGGTAAAGGTTAACTTAACTTTCTTAGTTTTTTTCTATTGTTTAGTATGGAAAATATTTTTGGATGGTGTGCTAACAAAAGTTAATCTAGTTCCACGAAGTGTTTTAGGAGATCAAATGACATCTCAATGTATGATTTGCGCATAATGGATGATTCAATAAATCATTGGCTTTTCTCGTGTTCTAAGTTTTATTGTGTTTGGCAAAATCTTTACTCAAGGTTTGGATTTAACTCAATTATTTCCAATGATGTTGAGAGTCACTTATCTTTGCATGCTAATATGTTATGGATGGAGAACAAGCACAATAATAATAGATGTCTCTTTGGTTCGTTGTTATTTGGACAATTTGATTTTTTAGGAACAAAATCATTTTCGAGAACTTTCGGTTTCATCTTGATGAAGTAATATATTTAATTTTCTTGCATTTCTGAAACGGAGTTGGGACGACGTGCTCATTTCCCTACCATGGAGGAGAGCTGCTCGACGGATGATGCCCGATCTTTAGGCAGATGCAGGAGCGGGGAGTCGGTCGTAGGGTTCGTCCAATGACTCGGAAGAGGAGATGGAGGCTGAAGATGAGGAGCTGGAAGCCGAAGAGGATGACTGTGTGAAGTTAATCTATATAGAGGACTCCATTGAGGTGGTAGACCTCTCCTCCAATTCTAAGACGGAGGAGAACCCAAGCGAGTGTTGTAGCGCACTCGTGAACATTAGAACTAGTCACTAGTAGCCATTTCCATTTTTATTTTGCTTTTGAGGAGAGTATCTGTGTAGGGTACTTTTGATATGCCGCCTTGTTTTTCGTACTAACATTTTCCGTTTTTTCAATAAAGAATTATTTCACGATATGTTGAGTTGCTTTTGGTTACCATTATGTAATGATTGTTGATTTTTCCATAATTTATATTACTCAACGTGATGTCTCGAAAAGGAATCGAATGTAAGGAAAAAAATTTTATATTACATAAAAAAGTTTTTTTTATCCATTATAGGCAATATTGTTAGAGTAATTTTCGGGGCGTTACAACTCATACACTACATTCCTTAAGCTCTTCATCCTCACCATTAAACCACCTTATCACTCTCACCTTAATATTCATGAATGACACTTAGCTATCATAGCCATATCTAATTTTAGGACTCCCAAACGAAGTTTGGTGTCACAATGAAGTTGACAAACCCACATTTAAACAATTAGACACATGAAGCATGTCCTATTAAAAAACTAACACTTACTTTATGTTCCCACCAATTCATATCTCGAGAATCAAGGTACTTCCAGCTTCAACACAAGGCATGGGTTGACTTTATTTTGGTGCAACCCTATGTTATTCTTTAGACATTATATCTCTTTCGTCCCTTTCCTTATCTATTGAAATAACCATTTCTAGCTATATGGCATCCTCATCTTCTTCTACTTCCCTCCCATATGGATTGAAGTATCATGTCTTTATCAGTTTTCGAGGTAAAAATACACGCGATGATTTCGCTAGACACCTCGGTGATGCTCTTCGTAGTAATGGAATTGAGATCTTCCTTGATGAAAAAGAGCATGAGAGAGGAGAAGAAATGAACCCAGCTCTCGACAACGCGATCCAAGAGTCTTGGATCGCGGTTGTAATATTTTGTATAAACTATGCATATTCAAGTTGGTGTTTGGAAGAACTTGCTAAAGTGATGGAGTACTCTAAAGACAAAAGCATGTTGGTTTTGCCAATATTTTATAAAGTAAACCCTTCAAGTCTACGCCATGAAAAAGGGAGCTATGCAGAAGCATTGGCCAAACATGAAAGCAGAATAAGTGAGAAGTGGAAAATAGAAAGGTGGAAGTTGGCTTTGCACAAAGCAGCTGATATATCTGGTTGGCACCTCAAGCCAGATCAAATGTAAGTACCTAACAAGTTTTTTTTTAATCTTAGGGCATCCCCTCATTGATCTTGCAAAGAGTTCAAATTCATTTGATCTTTTTTAGTACTAATAAGGGTATCCCTAATCGTATCGGTAGAAAATTAAACTCTCTATGGCAAACAAGCTTTGTAGCTTTATATCTTGAACAATAGGAAGAAAACTGAGAAGAGAAAAAAGGAAATATATGTGCCAAAAGTAATTTCTTCATTTTGACCATTGTCTTGGGTACCTTCGTTGTATTTGGCTTTGACCATATTTATGGTACGCTAACAATATTCAAATTTACAAATGTTCATCAATTTAGCATAGAAAATATTTAATTAATTAATCAATTAATAGTTATTTACACCAATACTCATATGAATTTAGTTTAATTACATTCATCATCTTTTGTTGTTTCAAATATTACACTCATATCTATTGTAAAATAATCAATGTCATGTATATATATAAATTAAATGTGGTTTGTGTAGATGCAAAAAATGAAGATATAATTTATATAATTCCATTAAATCTCAGGAGATATGTAAATTAATTTCACTTTGTTTAAATTTTATACTTAAGCAGGAACGAACATGGGCTCATTTTTAATATTGTTGACTACGTCTCTAAAAGGATTAGCAGCTTGCGTGATGGTGATAAAAACATTGACCAACATGTTAATGTAAGTAGTTCGACTATTGAAACTATATGATTTTTATGTTTATTTCGGTTCTTAAAATGATTCATTTTCGGTTTTTTAAAGTTACCCATCTCTCCTTATCCTCCCTATATATGTTTCTAACTAAGTACTACCTTTAAAAAACATGATTTGATTTATGTATATCTTAATGTTATGTTATGATAAATGGTGAATGATTTGATCTTTAGGGGAGAAGTTTAATTATATATGTAGGTTATGGACTTAATTCAAACTAGATTTTATTTTCGTTTTTATCTAATAGGTTTCCATCCTTTTGTGTTTGTACAATGATGTATGGATTCTTGATCATGTATCATGGAGTGTTGTAGATCAGTTTCTTATCTATTCTTAGTCCAACAATCATAAGTGAGTACTTTTGTTTGGGGTAGTTTCATTAATACCATTAGACTAGAATGTAACCCTTACGAGTATATCTGATCATGATTAATTAATAAAATATTATTTGTGATCAATCACAAATAATGACATATAGATTGCTATATATTTTTGGGACATAACATGTATTCTTGCCCCTCTTCCTTTGCAATTCCCAAAACTGATGACCATTTAGGAAATGAGGGGTGTTTTAGTAAATTCGGATACATGTTTGCTCCATCTTTCTATTAAGAATGCAACCTGCCTGGTCAAACATTTAATGTGGCATCTTGGCATTTTAAAAGTTTTTAAAGTCAGCAAATCATAATATATAGATAATAAAATATCTCCTGATATAAAGAATTAAACTATCTCCTCTTACCAATAAAATCATGACATGTATCATGTTTCATGTATCATGTTTTATTATTTTCTATAAAAATATTTATAAAACAAAACAAAATAGTACACATGTCATATTTTTACAGGTCGAAGGAGATAAATTATCTCCTGATATGAGGAGATATATTATTCTCTAATATATATTCTTACGTTAAAAAATTATTTTTTTGAAGAGTCAATGATGATTAAATATAAATAGTATATAATACAATAATAATATATAAAACTCATATTATTAATACATACATTTTTTTCCTTATAAAAATGTTATTATTGAAAGTAAAACTCACTTCCATAATTTATGTCTCAAAAGATTATTCTCTACTTATGAGTGAAGAACAACTTTTATGTGTAAAATATAAGTGTCTAATTATATTAAAATTATGTAATTGATTAAGATTTTTATCTGTTATTTTGAACCAATGGTAGTTATTAAATATGTGCCCAAGTGTTTAATCCCCAATATGAAAGACAACTTATTTAAGTGATATATAAGTCATGTCGAGAACACAACATTCTGAGAAGACAATAAAATCATTTTGTTTCTCGTAGGGTGTTGCTGCTGGCGTATATTTAGTTGTATAATTAATTCTTATGGCCTCCTAATGTCATTTCTTTTTTATAACAACCTCTTTAATATATATATGAATAATTAAAGATTTCGACTAACACATTAAATTACTCAGGAATTAAATGTATTTATTTTATCAGAATTTCAAACTCATTCATCATTCCCCCCTATATACTAGATTCTTCTTGGTATGTCACTCAGAGTTTTGGTTATAGAGAAGGTGTTATATCTATGTATTGTTAATATAAAGATTTATACATAATTAATATACCATACCATTCATTTAAAATATTTTTTTGAAGAATCAATAATGAATAAATATAAAAGATAAATGATGCATCAACAATATATAATTTGAGAGTTATAAGGTGGTCTGATGGTAAATGGGCGGTCGTAAGAAATGAAGTGTAGGAGGTTGTGGGTTCGAGTCTCACCATCAACAAAAAATTGGGAGTTATAAGAGTGATTTGATGGTAAGGGGTGGTATAGGAGGTTGAGGGCGAAGTCTCACCCACAACAAAATACTAACATACTAACAACTGCCGATAAAAAGATAATATATAACTCATATATAGTCAGTAATACATATGTTTTTTTCTCTATTTAGAAATGATATTATTTTGAAAAGAACCCTAGACGTTTAGTTAAAGTAAGATTTTGAAGGTGGTTATCAAGTGACTTAGTTTTGATGGTAAAATATATATACAAAAAAACATGTATACCTTCTAGCTAGGACAAGTGTTTTTGATGAATGTCAATTTTAGCTTTCAAAGCTATATCTTAACAACCAAGCCCAATTTTAGGACTCCGAAACCAAGCTTAATAGTTGACAAAAAAACAGACTGTAGGTAGTAATGCATGAGTTTTCAGCAGATTAATAATTTAATATACATTCTATAACTTGTTGTAATGTTTAAATACATATTTTTGGGGATATAATTCTTTACCTAAGTATTTTTATTCCGTTCAATGTTGAAAGAGAGCTTGTTCTATGTATTTTATTATTTTTAAATAAGTATTTTCTCGGATTTTATCCTGCATTCTTTTAATCTTAATGAAAAAACAAAATAAAGAAAAGAAGAAGACAAAAAACACAATAATTTGTTAACTACCAATTATATATATTTCTTCTAAAGCTTTCAATAACTACCAATTTATTATTAAATAATATGATTCTTAGATTAGGTTTTAATAAAACTTATTTATAGCCTGCTACCAAAAATCATTTGTTTGTATTTATTAAAAGATATAAATAATAGTTGAACATAGAAAAAGATTGACATGAGGACAACATATATTTAATAAAATAATAGTTAGATGAGTACATATTTTGGTGGAGTGAAGGACCTAGGTTTCCATTCATCATCCTTCATTACCTCATATTACATTTCACCCCATAAGTCATATTTATAGAATTATCATCACCTAAATGAGTCTTATGAAGCTTTTACATAATACAGCGAATATCTATCATAACACAATATGACTAGAACTCTTTAGATATAAGCTAAATATTATCTTTCTTATGGTATGCTTATAGTATACTCCAGACAATTCTAGCACATTTCAACACTATTACTTATCGTATGCTTATTTTTTGGTATTATCATTTATAACTAAACAATAATTAGAATTATATTTTTAATATGTTGAAAATATTTGATTAGTGGTGACATGCATTGGTCTTCACACACAACCCAGCATTTAAACAAATAATTACTTAATTTCTGTTCCCACTAATACATATCTCATTTTGGTGCAACCCTATGTGATTCTTTAGACATTAGATCTCTTTCACCACTTTCCTTATCTATTGAAATAAACATTGCTAGCTATATGTGATTCTCATCTTGACCTAAATTATTCCTCATGTATGGATTGAAGTATCATGTCTTTATCAGTTTTCGAGGTCCAGATACACGCTTGGGTTTCACGAGAGACCTTTATGATGCTCTGATAAGAAATGAAATAAAGGTATTTTTTGATGAAGAAGAGCTTAAGAAAGGAGAAGAAATAAACCTAGCTCTGGAGAAAGCAATACAAGTGTCTCTGATGGCACTAGTAATATTCTCTATAAACTATGCAGATTCAAGTTGGTGTTTAGAAGAACTTGCTAAAGTGATGGAGTATTCTAAAGACACACACATGATGGTTGTGCCTATTTTTTATAATGTAAACCCTTCTGATCTGCACTATGATAAAGGGAGATATGCAGAAGCATTAGCTAAACATGCAGTAAGATCCATTGAGAAATGGAAAATAGATAGATGGAAGTTGGCTTTGCAAAATGCAGCTGATGTACCTGGTTGGCCTATCAAGCCTGGACCAATGTAAGTACCTAACAACTCTTTTTCAACAACTTTTATTTATCTTAGGGTATAAGGGTATATATATATATTGATATTGAATTGAATTCTGTTTAAAAAAATGACCATAAAAATGTACAAAGAATATAATAATGTACATTATAAATTATAAGATAAGTTGACAAATTAAGAGAGTGAGTGAATTAGTTTTTGTGGTTTTCTCACTTTATAGTAGACTTTTGCAGCTTAAAAATGGTAGAGTAGAGATGTAGTGGAAAAGTATAAGTTTTGCAAAAATCGAATACACAAATTGAAAAGAGTAAATAGAGAAAGAGAAACACTAAGATTTCATATTGGTTCACCTTCTAATCTACTGAAAGTTATATTTAGTTCTCTCACAAAAACAAAAGATTTCAACTATGATGAAATATCAATCATTACAAATCTCACCCAGAGTCTTTTGCCTCTGATTACACTCACCAAAATCTTACTTTTAGAAGAACAACACTTCTAAAATACTATTTCCCTTCACCACACACTATGGTAAAATAATACATAAAATGGATACAAAGTGAAGAGTTTGATTCTGGGGCTAGAATTGCTAAATATGTATAAAAGTTAAAGTCACAATCTTTGAATGTCAATCACAAAAGTATGACACAAATGCTCAAGTAAGTGTATAAAACTTGGAAGAAAACAATTGAAAAGTAACCTTTCAGAAATTCAGAAATTCAGAAAGTTTTAATCAAGTTGCTTGCAAAAGTGTATAAAACATTCTAGAAAATGTTAAGTGATTAAAATATGAAAGTTGTTGTTCGAATCTGAATGCTAGATGCCTTTAAATAGGCTTCCTACCAGCCATCATATGCATACATGAAGGTACAAGACGATTCAAGTGACATATGTTCATTTTGGGAGAAGTTGTTTCAGTTTGAATTTGAAAAACTGTTGTAAAAATAGCTCTCATTAATTGATTACCAATGTGAGTAACCATTTATCAGAAGTTTTTGTCTCATTGAGTAATTGATTACTCACTTGAGTATTCAGTTACTTTGAGTTAATTTTACTTGATAACTTGTTACTCAATTTGGCTAATGGGTTACTCTATCACTCAACTTTTTGAAGGTTTAAGTCCATTTTTAAAACCATGTTTAATACTTTTTCGAAAAGATTTCCTATGAGCATGCGGAGATACTTTAAAGTAAAAGATTTTCGATAGAAGTACCTATCTTAGAAAGCTAATAAGTCTTGATCTTGTGTTGAGCATGCTTTTATATCTTTAAGGTCTTTATCCTTTTACTTTTTTTTTTGATGTTGTTGTTTTCATTAAAACCGAACCAATGTTAGGAACAAGATCTTTTTCACATAAATGTTAAAAAGAATGAATGTAGAAAATTAAACTGCATAAAAATGAATATTAGAATAATTACATATGGTAACTTTTATTGTTTTAGAGACAAAATTAATTATTATATTTTATTATTTTATAAATCTCTTTAAATTATTTTAGAAGATATAAATTAGTAATGTGTCTAAAGGGAAGTTGATAATTATTATGGTGGATTTCATTAAAGTCTTAAGTAAGGGTCTTGAAAATGAATTACTTTAGTTAAGACTTAGAGTTAAAACTCATAATAACTACATGATACTTAAAGACTCGAATCATAAGTTAATACTCTACCTAAAACTCTATTAAGATTGCCATTCCAGTTTTTTTTTAAGTCTGAAATGTTAACTCAAGACTTTGTTTAATTTCTACAACTCGAAAAAAAACATCTTAAATGAATCCTCAACTTTAACTCCATCTCTAATAAGTAAAGTATTAACCAATATTATTCTTATGAAATTAGTAATAAAATATCATGTATATTTAAAGTAATAATCATGTATTCATCCTTTATTATTATAGGGCATTCAAATAAGAACAACTATATATAATCTATAAATACTTGAAGATAATTTTATAATTTTAATAACTGAAAATAGACATGATTTTGATAATGAATTAATTTCACTTTATTTAAATTTTGTACTTGAGCAGGTACGAACATAAGTCCATTTGTAATATTGTTGAGTACGTCTCTCAAAGAATTAGAAGCATGGATGATGGTGATAGGAGCTATGGCCAACGTGTTAGTGTAAGTAGTTTAATTTGTCTACTGAAGCTACCAGATTTTTATATTTATTTCAGTACTTCAAATGATTCGTTTTAGGTTTTTACTCTCTTTTATTATAAAGAGATATTTTACTCTCTTTTAAATAAGTATTATCTTTTAAAAAAAAATATTTTTATTTATATTTTAATGTTATGTTTTGGTAAATGGTATGATTTGTTCTTTTCAGGAGTTTAAGTATATATAGAGAGAGAGAGGGGTTATGATGTCAATCAAATTAGATGGGGGTCTTATTTTTTATCTACTATAAGATTTCATATATATAGGTTATTGAGTTAATTCAAATTAGGTTGTCTTCTTGGTTTTTATATACCTACTTTAATTATTTGAATTCTTTGCTTGTTAAACAAAGTTAATATAATTTTCCATTATTGGGAGTTGTTTCATTAATTCTACTAGACTAGAATGAAAATCTTCCTTTGGAATTCCCAAGACTCTTAGATATAGTTTTAGAAAGCCTAGACAAAATGAATGATTGTTTTTATAACTATAAGTTCAATAAGAAATATAATAAGTAAAACTGAAAGATTATAATTAGAGTAATCTTATATGTTCTTATTATATTCTCTTATTAATTCTTCTACCTACATAAAAATGATATATGTTGTTGATAAATCGATCAATAATAAATAAAATGTTACTTTGTGACATATGTCATTTTTTTATAGGTAAAATGATTAATAGGATGATTTAGTAAAATAATATATCATTTTTCTTAAAATTATTGTATTCGGTAATATACATTAATTTAGTCTATATATGCAGCTCTTTCACTCTATCGACACTAGCGTGATGATAACTCTTTCTCTTTTGGCAACTTCTCTCACCTATTAGTATTCGATAATATACCTTAATTCAACCTATATGTAGTCATTTTCTTGACACAACTCTCAATAAAATACACTCATTTTTAGAACTTAAGCACATGAGGAGAACTCAACCCTAGAAATTAATCTATTAGGTATGAGAGACTCATAACTTAAATACCATTGAGTTTGCAATTATATTCGATATATGATTCCTAATAAAATATCACTTATCTATCCTACTATATAAAGTGATAACATTAATAAGGGGCATTGAATAGACATAATTTTAATGTCCCACAATAGTCATTCTCTATATCCAACTTTTTTAACAACCAGATTTTTTTTACAATAAACCCCTTTGTTAGTTGTGATGGATGTGTGTGGGGGGATTTGATTAATAAATAGGTTACACAAATTTTAGCATATTAATATTATGTGGTAATCAATTATCGACCCGAGAATTAATACCATCCACATTCTTATTTTCTTTTGAAAGGGTGAGCAATAAATCAGTAAATTAGACTAAATGTATAATCAAGTCTATAATTTCTTTTACAATGTTTATTCTTATTTTCATTAATTGCATATCTACCAAAATGTGTATAAAATTAATTCTTTTGTAATAAAGAAGATAGATTTCACAAATTACATGCGCTATTTGATTAGAAATACAAATGAATAATTTATACGTTTGGTCAAAGTTTCATCTTCCAAATGTAAAAACATGCAAACACATATTGTTATAATTATATATTTTGATTGGATTTTGGATTATGAATTATAATTTCTGAATCGGTGATTGTTCTATTTTGCAGTAACTATTGTAGAATGTGGAATGGAAGCTCTTCAATACTTGGTGTTGGATGGAACAAAATCTCCTTTGGATTTGATGTGTGCAAAATTTTCATTTTTTTCATTTTATTTTATATTTTCATTTTTGTTAGACGTTTGTGCTTATTTCGTTGTTTGATTGAATTGAGAGAGTGTGAAGATAATCATCAATTATTTCTTTGTTACTCAAGTAAGGTACTATTAAAAGATTATGTGGTTTACCTAACATAACAAGGTAACATAACATGGTATATGGTTTACTTATAAATAAAACATAACATGGTATGTTAACCTACAACCACTCAATTTTATGTTATTTAAGTATGTCCAAAAGTAATTCTACAAATACATATCTAAGTTATCGTCATAGCCCAAAATAAAAAATAGTTAGATAAATGATAGTAGTGTTAAAATTAGTTACATAATTAAAACATTTTCAGCACATTGCAAAATTTTATTTTAGCTTTTAAATGTATTTAAAGACTATATACTCAACCCAAAAATAAAAACGTGGTTTAATGAACAAAGATTGTAATTAATTGACAAATATTATATGGTTAATTCAATATGCGGTAAAATAAAATTTCTAAAAGTAATCGTTGAATATATGTTCAAAATAGAAATATACCGTTGTTATAATAGAAAACTAGAAATAATAAATATTTAAACATAAATAATAAATTGACACAGTGACACATATTTTTAATAAACAACAACATTGAAATTTTAAAAATAAAATAAAGGAGGGAATAATATTTTAACACTTTATTTAACATAAGAATTAGTTAGGAACAACTCTCAAAGACTCAAATAGATATATAAAACCTCCAAGACAAAAAAAACCCTATAATCAGATAGGCCAAACCCCAACCACTTTTAAAAGATCTAAGATTAAAAAATAACCAAAAATCAAAGTTCTAGATAAGCACCAACAAAGATAAACAATGGATAAACAAACTAGTATTTTTAATTATATTTCATAGCTATAATAATTGATTTTAGGAGTCTCTAAAACAATATTTGTAATTTCAGTTGTACTCCCTTAATTTCTTTATTTTGACAGTCACATTAAACAGAATATATTGCAACTATTACTTTAATTATAATTTAAAACACTAAAATCACTTAAAACTAACCATGGACAAAAAACAAAAAATAAATATCCACACTTTGATTAATTGGACCATTGTAACTGAGTCCAAATTTTGAGCAGTCAAAATCCACACCCTTTTGAAAAATTTGTGAGTTGTGACGATTGCTTCTTGAATTGAAATTAAGCTCCAAATCTGGAGCATCTTTGACCAAATACTCAATCTTTTGTTATGTTAATATTCATCTCTATTCTTCATAAAACCACTACACTATTATTGTTCCTGTCTTTTTCTTCATTGAAAGATCCTTCTGAGTATATTATATATGATATGACTCAACTCTCTATATTATATGTTTATCTTTTATATGACAATAAGTTATTTGTGAATAATACTAAGTCAATGATGGATAGTAAATATTGTCCTTGAATGTTATATATTAGACAACTACGACCAAAAGCTAAGTAGTCTAGAATGATTGTGCGTCAATATATTTATTATGGCATACAGATAAACATGCTAATTAATTATCTAGAATTTTATATCCTCACCTCACATAATGAGAATATAAGATCAGAGTTAAGAATTTAATGTGTTAGATTGGTAAGCTTGGAAAAGTTTTATAAGAAAAAAATTATAAATGCTGAAACTCAAATTGTACACAAAGTGGAGTTAAATTTTAAAATTATTGTGAAGAAAAATATTTTTAATAATATGGCGACACTATATAAAAATTTAATAAAAATATGAGTACAAATAAAAAGTTATATTTAATATGAAATCCATAAAGCACTTAAATAAGATGACTTTATGGATGTAGGAAATTATCAATTGAACACAAGTGGATTAAAAAACGTTTAAGGCTATGTTTATTTCTATAATTAAGGGATCCCTTATCAACGGGTATGGAATGAACTTTTTATAGATGTGTGTGATTGTCTTCTTCCGAACAAATGAATTAAACATTTGACTTCTGATTTAATGTAATACTCAAGTATTTAATAAGACCTTACACAACCTTGTGGAATTTATGATTCTTTGAGATTGGGATGGAGTATGGGTCTTTCCTTTGATTATTTTGAGATAGTTTAGATTATTTCATGCAGAATATATCGATTCTATTGCAACAACTATAATAGGTTACTCGAGATTGGGAGGTTGAACTTCAATTTATACAACAAATAAGTCAACATACTACACAACCAAAATTAGGACAAGACTTCAAGTTCTAGAAGACATTCCACATTAGTATGGGACTAAGAAATCCAACAAATAGATCTATCACTAAGAAATTAGTGTTTTATTTTGTTTTCCAACAAACAAAAAATAAATAATAGAGCACATTTAAAATTAAATGTACCCACTTCTAAATTCTAATAGAGCCAAAAATAAGGTGTCCTGGGTTTTCACACCCATGAACCATTTCCTATTAAAAAAATAACATTTTCTATCCGTTCCCACCAATACATGTCCCCTATACTGCCAAATTCACTGGATCGGAATCTGCTGTCCTCAACTGTATCTCCAACCACGTCCCTGACCAATCATAATGAAGCGAATTACTTTAGTTAAGACTTAGAGTTAAAACTCATAATAACTACATGATACTTAAAGACTCGAATCATAAGTTAATACTCTACCTAAAACTCTATTAAGATTGCCATTCCAGTTTTTTTTTAAGTCTGAAATGTTAACTCAAGACTTTGTTTAATTTCTACAACTCGAAAAAAAACATCTTAAATGAATCCTCAACTTTAACTCCATCTCTAATAAGTAAAGTATTAACCAATATTATTCTTATGAAATTAGTAATAAAATATCATGTATATTTAAAGTAATAATCATGTATTCATCCTTTATTATTATAGGGCATTCAAATAAGAACAACTATATATAATCTATAAATACTTGAAGATAATTTTATAATTTTAATAACTGAAAATAGACATGATTTTGATAATGAATTAATTTCACTTTATTTAAATTTTGTACTTGAGCAGGTACGAACATAAGTCCATTTGTAATATTGTTGAGTACGTCTCTCAAAGAATTAGAAGCATGGATGATGGTGATAGGAGCTATGGCCAACGTGTTAGTGTAAGTAGTTTAATTTGTCTACTGAAGCTACCAGATTTTTATATTTATTTCAGTACTTCAAATGATTCGTTTTAGGTTTTTACTCTCTTTTATTATAAAGAGATATTTTACTCTCTTTTAAATAAGTATTATCTTTTAAAAAAAAATATTTTTATTTATATTTTAATGTTATGTTTTGGTAAATGGTATGATTTGTTCTTTTCAGGAGTTTAAGTATATATAGAGAGAGAGAGGGGTTATGATGTCAATCAAATTAGATGGGGGTCTTATTTTTTATCTACTATAAGATTTCATATATATAGGTTATTGAGTTAATTCAAATTAGGTTGTCTTCTTGGTTTTTATATACCTACTTTAATTATTTGAATTCTTTGCTTGTTAAACAAAGTTAATATAATTTTCCATTATTGGGAGTTGTTTCATTAATTCTACTAGACTAGAATGAAAATCTTCCTTTGGAATTCCCAAGACTCTTAGATATAGTTTTAGAAAGCCTAGACAAAATGAATGATTGTTTTTATAACTATAAGTTCAATAAGAAATATAATAAGTAAAACTGAAAGATTATAATTAGAGTAATCTTATATGTTCTTATTATATTCTCTTATTAATTCTTCTACCTACATAAAAATGATATATGTTGTTGATAAATCGATCAATAATAAATAAAATGTTACTTTGTGACATATGTCATTTTTTTATAGGTAAAATGATTAATAGGATGATTTAGTAAAATAATATATCATTTTTCTTAAAATTATTGTATTCGGTAATATACATTAATTTAGTCTATATATGCAGCTCTTTCACTCTATCGACACTAGCGTGATGATAACTCTTTCTCTTTTGGCAACTTCTCTCACCTATTAGTATTCGATAATATACCTTAATTCAACCTATATGTAGTCATTTTCTTGACACAACTCTCAATAAAATACACTCATTTTTAGAACTTAAGCACATGAGGAGAACTCAACCCTAGAAATTAATCTATTAGGTATGAGAGACTCATAACTTAAATACCATTGAGTTTGCAATTATATTCGATATATGATTCCTAATAAAATATCACTTATCTATCCTACTATATAAAGTGATAACATTAATAAGGGGCATTGAATAGACATAATTTTAATGTCCCACAATAGTCATTCTCTATATCCAACTTTTTTAACAACCAGATTTTTTTTACAATAAACCCCTTTGTTAGTTGTGATGGATGTGTGTGGGGGGATTTGATTAATAAATAGGTTACACAAATTTTAGCATATTAATATTATGTGGTAATCAATTATCGACCCGAGAATTAATACCATCCACATTCTTATTTTCTTTTGAAAGGGTGAGCAATAAATCAGTAAATTAGACTAAATGTATAATCAAGTCTATAATTTCTTTTACAATGTTTATTCTTATTTTCATTAATTGCATATCTACCAAAATGTGTATAAAATTAATTCTTTTGTAATAAAGAAGATAGATTTCACAAATTACATGCGCTATTTGATTAGAAATACAAATGAATAATTTATACGTTTGGTCAAAGTTTCATCTTCCAAATGTAAAAACATGCAAACACATATTGTTATAATTATATATTTTGATTGGATTTTGGATTATGAATTATAATTTCTGAATCGGTGATTGTTCTATTTTGCAGTAACTATTGTAGAATGTGGAATGGAAGCTCTTCAATACTTGGTGTTGGATGGAACAAAATCTCCTTTGGATTTGATGTGTGCAAAATTTTCATTTTTTTCATTTTATTTTATATTTTCATTTTTGTTAGACGTTTGTGCTTATTTCGTTGTTTGATTGAATTGAGAGAGTGTGAAGATAATCATCAATTATTTCTTTGTTACTCAAGTAAGGTACTATTAAAAGATTATGTGGTTTACCTAACATAACAAGGTAACATAACATGGTATATGGTTTACTTATAAATAAAACATAACATGGTATGTTAACCTACAACCACTCAATTTTATGTTATTTAAGTATGTCCAAAAGTAATTCTACAAATACATATCTAAGTTATCGTCATAGCCCAAAATAAAAAATAGTTAGATAAATGATAGTAGTGTTAAAATTAGTTACATAATTAAAACATTTTCAGCACATTGCAAAATTTTATTTTAGCTTTTAAATGTATTTAAAGACTATATACTCAACCCAAAAATAAAAACGTGGTTTAATGAACAAAGATTGTAATTAATTGACAAATATTATATGGTTAATTCAATATGCGGTAAAATAAAATTTCTAAAAGTAATCGTTGAATATATGTTCAAAATAGAAATATACCGTTGTTATAATAGAAAACTAGAAATAATAAATATTTAAACATAAATAATAAATTGACACAGTGACACATATTTTTAATAAACAACAACATTGAAATTTTAAAAATAAAATAAAGGAGGGAATAATATTTTAACACTTTATTTAACATAAGAATTAGTTAGGAACAACTCTCAAAGACTCAAATAGATATATAAAACCTCCAAGACAAAAAAAACCCTATAATCAGATAGGCCAAACCCCAACCACTTTTAAAAGATCTAAGATTAAAAAATAACCAAAAATCAAAGTTCTAGATAAGCACCAACAAAGATAAACAATGGATAAACAAACTAGTATTTTTAATTATATTTCATAGCTATAATAATTGATTTTAGGAGTCTCTAAAACAATATTTGTAATTTCAGTTGTACTCCCTTAATTTCTTTATTTTGACAGTCACATTAAACAGAATATATTGCAACTATTACTTTAATTATAATTTAAAACACTAAAATCACTTAAAACTAACCATGGACAAAAAACAAAAAATAAATATCCACACTTTGATTAATTGGACCATTGTAACTGAGTCCAAATTTTGAGCAGTCAAAATCCACACCCTTTTGAAAAATTTGTGAGTTGTGACGATTGCTTCTTGAATTGAAATTAAGCTCCAAATCTGGAGCATCTTTGACCAAATACTCAATCTTTTGTTATGTTAATATTCATCTCTATTCTTCATAAAACCACTACACTATTATTGTTCCTGTCTTTTTCTTCATTGAAAGATCCTTCTGAGTATATTATATATGATATGACTCAACTCTCTATATTATATGTTTATCTTTTATATGACAATAAGTTATTTGTGAATAATACTAAGTCAATGATGGATAGTAAATATTGTCCTTGAATGTTATATATTAGACAACTACGACCAAAAGCTAAGTAGTCTAGAATGATTGTGCGTCAATATATTTATTATGGCATACAGATAAACATGCTAATTAATTATCTAGAATTTTATATCCTCACCTCACATAATGAGAATATAAGATCAGAGTTAAGAATTTAATGTGTTAGATTGGTAAGCTTGGAAAAGTTTTATAAGAAAAAAATTATAAATGCTGAAACTCAAATTGTACACAAAGTGGAGTTAAATTTTAAAATTATTGTGAAGAAAAATATTTTTAATAATATGGCGACACTATATAAAAATTTAATAAAAATATGAGTACAAATAAAAAGTTATATTTAATATGAAATCCATAAAGCACTTAAATAAGATGACTTTATGGATGTAGGAAATTATCAATTGAACACAAGTGGATTAAAAAACGTTTAAGGCTATGTTTATTTCTATAATTAAGGGATCCCTTATCAACGGGTATGGAATGAACTTTTTATAGATGTGTGTGATTGTCTTCTTCCGAACAAATGAATTAAACATTTGACTTCTGATTTAATGTAATACTCAAGTATTTAATAAGACCTTACACAACCTTGTGGAATTTATGATTCTTTGAGATTGGGATGGAGTATGGGTCTTTCCTTTGATTATTTTGAGATAGTTTAGATTATTTCATGCAGAATATATCGATTCTATTGCAACAACTATAATAGGTTACTCGAGATTGGGAGGTTGAACTTCAATTTATACAACAAATAAGTCAACATACTACACAACCAAAATTAGGACAAGACTTCAAGTTCTAGAAGACATTCCACATTAGTATGGGACTAAGAAATCCAACAAATAGATCTATCACTAAGAAATTAGTGTTTTATTTTGTTTTCCAACAAACAAAAAATAAATAATAGAGCACATTTAAAATTAAATGTACCCACTTCTAAATTCTAATAGAGCCAAAAATAAGGTGTCCTGGGTTTTCACACCCATGAACCATTTCCTATTAAAAAAATAACATTTTCTATCCGTTCCCACCAATACATGTCCCCTATACTGCCAAATTCACTGGATCGGAATCTGCTGTCCTCAACTGTATCTCCAACCACGTCCCTGACCAATCATAATGAAGCAAAATTGATAAAATTATAAATATTTAATTTTTTTTAACTGACGTGATATTATAAGATTAATCTGAGACAGAGTTTGGGATATGGTTTGGGATAGAATATCCTTGTCCAAATTCACTATCCCTTAAATAAAGAACGGGATCATCTGTCTTTAAATTATTATGTTCTCCTGTCTCTTGCCAATCATTATCCTCCAAATAACATAAAAATATTAATTTGTGTTTTCAAAAATTTTCTTTTTAATTAAGTGACACGTTTTTATTAGAAGGAGACAGAATTTGAGACAAGAATAGGTCAAGTAATAGGTGATGTGTCCCTTAAAAATGTCATTATAAACGACCTTCACTACAAGGCATTGATTGACTTCATTTTGTGCAAAACCCTATGTGATTCATTAGATCAACCCTTTCCTTCTCTACTGAAATAACCATTGCTAGTTATATGGCACCCTCATCTTCTTCTACCACCCTCCCATATGGATTGAAGTATCATGTTTTTATCAGTTTTCGAGGCCCAGATACACGCAGAAATTTTGCTGGACACCTTTACTATGCCCTTCATAGTGAAGAAATAAAGGTATTCTTTGATGATGAAGAGCTTCAGAAAGGAGAAGAAATAAACTCAGCTCTTGACAAAGCAATCCAAGAGTCATGGATTGCACTAGTGGTATTTTCTATAAACTATGCATCTTCAAGATGGTGTTTGGAAGAACTTGCTAAGGTGATGGAGTACTCTAAAGACAAGAACATGTTGGTTTTACCAGTATTTTATAAAGTAAACCCTTCAGATCTGCGCCATGAAAAAGGGAACTATGCAGAAGCATTAGCCAAACATGAATGCAGATTTGAGAAGTGGAAAATAGATAGATGGAGGTTGGCTTTGCACAAAGCAGCTGAACTCTCTGGTTGGCACTTGTCTGATCAGATGTAAGTACCTAACAACTCGAGAATAAAATGTATCTTCATATAACTTGTTTTCTTATATTCGCTCATTGTTAGATATACATCTTATTTTTCTATGATGTGTGTCTTTTTTTATAATAAAAATAAAACATATGTCGAATAATAAGCGAATTTAAAGAGATAAGTTGTTTTATATGAGGCAATTTATTCTCTCTTTAATAATTTCCCTAACAATTTTATTTTATTTTTCTTAGAGATCTGGTTATTCACATCCATTCAAATATTAAAATTTTAATAACTGAAATTAGGCTGATAAAAAGAGAGATCAATTTTATATATCTTTAAATACTTTAAGATAATATTAGAATTTTAATTGCTGAAATTAGACATGATTTTGTTACATAATTAATTTGTCTTTATTTAAATTTTAAACTTGAGAAGGTACGAACATAAGGTGATTGGTGAGATTGTTGACTATGTCTCTAAAAGGATTAGTAGCTTGCATGGTGATGATGATAAGAGCATTGACCAACATGATACTGTAAGTATTTTAACTATTATTCAAGCTACATGCTTTTAGTTTATGTTATATTTGTGATGTTTTTTTTATGAACAAAAGACAAATTTTATTAAAAAAAAGAAGTTATATATGATACAAGAAAAAAGAAGATGATGAAAATAAGAAGTTAGTGTGCTTTTGCACCTATATCCAATGAAAAAAAATGTTTTGTTTTAACCTGATTATTGTTGCCAGATATGGAGGGGTGAAAAGATAGAAATGTTCCTTTTGCCAGGAACTGAAGACAGAATAGTTGTTTATTTCACAAGTTTGAGAGGGATCCGAAAGACACATGAAGATTGCAGTAAAGTGAGGATGATATTGAATAATTTAGGAGTTTCAGTTGATGAAAGGGACATAAACTTGAATGCATCTTATAGGAATGAGTTGCAGAATGCACTTGGTAAAATCAATGTGAGTTTGCCACAAGTGTTTATTAGAGGCAAGTATGTAGGAAATGCAGATATAATGGAAAAGCTGAATGAATCTGGAGTATTGGAAAAGCTCTTAAAAGGTTTTCGCATTCAATATTCTAAGAATGATTATTGTAGTAAGTGTGGGAATGCAAGGTTTGTTTCATGCTCAATGTGTAGTGGTAGGTGGAAGGTGATGAATATGTGCCAATATTGTAATGAGAATGGCTTGATTAGATGCCAATCTTGCTGCCCATGATTGCAAGTGGTGCTGAAAAGTGAAAACTATGTTCATGCTCAATTTTTGTTACAATAAAATTTTCAAATGTTGTATTGTTTATAATAATGTAACCAATCAACCCTTTATTCTAAATGTTGATCTTAAACTAAGTACAAAATTTAACAATAATTAAATTACACCGAAAACACATGAGTTTTAATAAAGTTACAAAAAAAATATTCCTCCACTTTTCTTTTTTTCGATAAGGAAAAATGTATTAAAATGAGCACAAGAGGTGCCCACCTAATAAAAGAAAAAGATCAATTAATGATCTTCTTAGAATGATACAGACTTTTGGGTTCATACACCAATTTGCAAAAGATAAAGAAGACGTGTTGTTTGTAACATTGATAAACCAAATCCAAGATCTAGTTTGAATTAAATCAAATACATGCACAAAGCTTGGAGTCTTCTCAGAAAAAATCGCTTCATTTCGTATAATCCAAATAGACCAAACCACCGCAAACCAAAGCAATCGCCACAGATTAGCATTAATTCTTCTTCCAAGCAAGTCATGAAGATTGAAAAGATCAAGAATTATAGATGGTTAATCTGCAGCCAAAAGTATAACCTTTTCCAAACACTTGCAACAAAGTCACAAGATATAAACAGGTGATCAATAGACTTAACATGGTTATTGCATAACATACAAGTCATATCGCTAATCCTGAGAATAATATTCTTCCACTTTTCTAACATACAAAAACCATCTCTAGTTATATAGTATTTTAAGTGCAATTTTTTAACAAAAAATGTTGACGATTAAAATTAAGTTATACAAAATTTGGTATATTGTCAAGAAAAACATTTACTGTCTTTTGCTTCATTGAAACCTCCTTCAGTTCTGCTCATACTCCTTTTTTCCTGTCTCATATCACTTGGTGTTGAATGTGTGGTGTTTTTTTATGAAGGAATATTTTGACAGAATAGTAAATGTTGCAAAATAATTTTGACATGGTTATAAACTTGCAAAGAGCTTATACTAATAACTTAGGAAATAGACATTAATATATAATGAGAAGCTCAATAACTATCTTGTTGATTTATATCTAAATAAGCTACAATAAATATAAAAGCTCAATAACTTAGGAAATAGACATTAATATTCTAGCATGGCTACTCTAAAATAATTTCATTGCAATATATCTTAGGAATTATTAACTAATAAAATCTAAACTGCACCCATAACCATTATCAAATTGAACAGATTCTGTGGATGATAGCATATTAATATGCCTCCAATAATCGAAATCTAGTTCATATTCACATAATTGGAGATAATCTGATGATGACATTTGGTTCTGAGCAATATGATTATCATGAATCACTTCCAAAGGCTCTTGTTTTTCTGATGGCAAAAACAGTGATGAAAGTTGGTGTTCTTGTTTGATTGAGAAGCTATTATTGAAGCTAAGTAATATAGAAGAGGCAGAAGAAGAATCAGGCTCAAAAATCATGTCTGGATTAAAAGTGCTTTTGCAAGTGTGATGACCATAATAAGTTGTTCTGTATAATGGAGGGTCCTTTTGAATTCTTTGTACTTGTTTAATTGCTGAGCAACCTTGATCAAATTTGTGAGTGCACCTATAGTAGCTTCTACTCAAATTCATTATTTGAATCATGTTAGTTACATTATTGGAAATATAAATGATGTTTGTATAGGTTATATATGTTTGAGAAAACTAAGTAAATATGAAATTGAAGATTATTACTTGAGATATTTTGATGTTGCTGTCATTTTTTGTCCATACTTTCTCCATGCATGACCATCTTCACTCAGAATTGAACTGTCTCTCTCCCAAGTTGATGTATTTAATCTTATGAACACAAAAATACAAATCTTAAAAAATTAAATTGTGAATAAATATTTGAGCAGGTAATCCAGCAATATAATATTTAATATTTAAGAAGTGATTAGCTTTATAAGATTATTATGCCAATAATTGTGTAATTATGGTTATAATTCAACCAGGTTAGACAACTCAACATGTTGAGAAAAACAATAATTAATTGAAGCTAAATTATGCATGACCACTTTACTTGGAATTGAGGTGTCTCTAAAGTTGATGTACTTTAACTAATGAAACAAATTTCCAATTTCAAATTCTTAAATGTACACAGCTAACTTAGTAATATATAGCAGCTAAAGTATAGTTAATTATTAGCATCATAGTTAATAAACCAATAATTAAGTAATCATGGTCAGGGTGACCTAACCAAGAATCCAAGATTCTCTCCAAGGCCATAATTAATGGACTTCTGTATTTTTTTTTATAAGCAAATATATTAGAAACAGACATAAGGCGTGCCAACCAATTACAACTTACAAAAAAGGTTAATACAAGAGTAAGGATTAATAGGTTCAAGTGCTATATATGACATATGTTACATAGTTCGGTTTATCATAGTTAGATTAATACATATGTTACTGTATTAATGGACTTATGTTACATAGTTAGGTTTATCATATGGGGTGAAGTAACATAATTTTTTGTGCTATATATGACATAGGTTCAAGACTCAATTATCCATGCATGACCATCTTTAGTCATTATCTATCTCAAGTTTGACATAATTTAAATGTGTAAAACTAATCTAATAATTCAAATGATGTAATGACAGGACTTAAGTATATGCTGAAAATTCAACCTAAAAAAATAATATATTAGATAGGAGAGTCTCATAACTTTAAATATTATATTAAATTTGTTATTATTCTAAATGTGGGATTAGTACCTACTAAAATATATGAAATCATTAGCATTATATAATCATTAGTATTGCTACCTAACTAATATGCTTATTAATGGACTATTATAACAAATTTAGGTTTATTATATGGGGCAATGTGGGTATCTGGTTCGAGTAAGGATCCTCTCCGATATTAGAAATTCAAGTAGTCGGAAAAAAAAATGGTATAACATTTATATTTTATTTATATATCATGAAATAACATTTTTATCGCTAAAAATAAGATGAAAAAAGGATCTCTTCTCTTCTATATTGGGTAATTATGCACAATCATCTTTACTTAGAATTGAATTGTCTCTCTTCCCAATTAATATAAGTTAACTAAAAAGACAAAAAATACAATTTTAAATTGTTAATTGAATGTACACAACTATTATAGTAATTTATATCAACTACTCCTTTTGTTTTATATTTTTTAAGTTTCAACTATATCATTTTTTTCAAAAAATTTGTTGCTTAAAAATTCAATATACATTTCTATTTTATTTTCCAACTATACCTTTTTTTATACCTCATCCTTTTGACACCTTATTACTCTATTTCTCTTTAATGTAGTTTGGATATGAATTAAACCAAATTATATTAGTTAAATTAAACTTGTATTATATTTTCATGTTACATAATAAAATCTCAACTTATATGCATAACTTCAAATATAAAAATTTATGGAATGGATTGAGTAAAATATATGACACCATTAGCATTATTTAATTATTAAACAAATAATTGTCAAATAATGACATTCTACATGACTAAATTAACCAAGATGCTCTGAAAAACTATAATTAATTGACTACTGTGTAGGTCATAAGTTCTTTATATGAGAGGTGAACTAACATAATTCTTTGAGTTATGTCATTGTGTAAAGACTAAATTAGAATAATTGAAATCTTGTTAAAGAAAATAGTTTTATGAAAATAAAAAGAGTAAAAATATCATATTAACCTTAAAGCTTCAATTGACAGGATCCATATATGATGATAAACACTACTCATCGCATATAATTTGCTAGCAAAGAATGAATTTTAATTCTTACTTTCTCTTGTTGCACCCTCTTCTTCTATGTTTAGTGTTGGAAGTACTCTTGTAAGCCTCGTCCAAATCCAAAGACTTTGTGCAATTCATAGACGAAGGTAAATCATTGATAGCCACAACTTCCTCATCAAAAATATCACCATTGTTGTTCAAGAGCAATAAAGTATTGGTGAATGATATCAATACCTTATGCACAAGATCTTGAGCAAGTGGTAACATTAATGTTTCTTCAACTCTAGATTTATGAACAAGTACTTCAAGTAACTGATTTGCCATATCATGCCCTCTTATTAGCTCTTCTTGTATTAGCTTTTTCCCATTTAGAGATTCATGGGCCATTTTCTATTTTGGGAAGAGTTAATAGATTGATGGAGAAAATAAAGGAGAGACACTTACCTTTTATTGAAGATGGCACATCCTACCAATAAAATATTAGTCTAGTGGTGTAAGGCCATATTAAATCTCTAATGTTGATGGTTCAATTCTTAGAAACAACATTTGTTGAAAGGAGCAACCATAAACCCCAAAAATGATTAATTCTTTACCAAAAAATATAAAGGAATATCTTGATAGCACTTGCTCCACTTGCAAATATAAAAATTGTTGCAGGCAGAGACAAAAGTTCCTTGACAACTTAAATAACAGGATATGTTCACGACCAAATGGGTAACGTGAAGAACACGACCAATGAAGATGTGCCACATGAAGAGCGTGGAAAGAGAAGCAGTGTTTTTGTTTTCATGTGATCGAAGGATGAGGTAATAGGGCTTACGTCATCATGATAACATCGCATTCTAGAAATTAATATATGCATGTACGGACAAGTGACAGGTTGGTGATAACTCATTGGATTCATCCTCCTTATTGCTATTTTGCTATCCATTGCAGAAAGATCTTGTTCATTGTGAAATGATAATAAATTGTAAAATCATTTTAAATTTAAAATGTTGACTCTTAATTATTAAATACTACTTTTTTTTAATATTAACTTTATTTTTTTGTTATTTTTCATAAACAAAATGTACTAAAATCAACCTAACATATGCTAACTCAATACACAAGAAAGATCATTAATTTATCATTTTAGAACCTAAAAAAATACATGTTTTCGGTCATTACATCACTTTACAAACACTAAAGAAGATGGAGATATAGACTACACAACAACAAACCAAAGCATTCTCCATATATCTCAACATTTGGCATTAGTATACATTGTGTCATTATTATGCAACAAATCTAATAACCATGTTGGTACCAAAGATGTAACCTTTAGCTAGGAATAAAAGTCTTTCTAGATATAGAAGCATCAAAGTCACAAAATAGAAAAAGATATTGAACAGATTCATCATGATTCGCAAAAATGACACACTTGACATCTTCAACCATGTGAATAACTTGTCTTTTGAATAACTCTACATTTGTTGGAAGTTTTTGTCTCATGAATTTCCAAGCAAAACAAATTTTTTTTGAAGGCACACAGTTAATCCAACATTTTTTTAAAAAGTTCCTAAACGCGAGAGACATTGACCCACTTGGATGAGATAAGCGGCTTTCACAACATAGTTCCCACATGCATCTAAGCTTCATCTTCGTTTATCCATGACATCCTTCTTGCAATAGTTAGGCTGAATCAGGTCGTACAAGTTCCTAACCATCGGTTCCTCTCTTTCTAACATACCATGATGCCATTTTACCTCCCACGATCACACATTGTTCCAAAAATCACAATCAGCCATATTTGCCCTTTTATTCAAAGCTAAAGAAAAAAAGTATAGGAAATACCCATTTTAAGCTCTGATTCCCCACACAAATATCCAACTAGAAAAGAGTATGAGTTTTATCTACTATAACTTTCTAAATGTTCTCATGAAAGCAGCCCTCGTGATCCCCGTGAGTAGAACCAATGTTGCAAAGATCTTTGTACCGCTTGGAAAATGAGGTTGAAGTCATGGGGATAAAGCAACTCCATATTTGGACTCAATCACCTTGACCAAAACAACATCATTCTCTTGAATTTTACGCCAACTCCACTTTCCTAACAATGAGTCATTAAAACAAGATAAGTATCTAACCCAATCGATTAAGAAACTTAGGTTTGTACATCGACCACGAAACTCATGCAATAAATTTATCACCTGTCATGTTTCCCCAAATAAAACTAGCAAGATTAGCTAAAACTTTCTTTAGGACTTTATAAAGGGATAATAAATATGTAGGTATGTTAGAAAGAATAGAATTTAAAAGAACTAGACAAACTTCAAAAGAGATATGTTTATACGTCCATGATGCAAGTCTTTTAGCCACAACCTCAATTAAGACTTTGTCAAGTTGTCATCCTCCTTGGGTTCGTCCCAACCAGAACCCCAAAATAAAGAAATGGGATAGTACCTATTTTGCAAGCTAGGAAATTTGTCGTTGCTAAAGTAAAATAGAAGAGACCTCAATAACAAACAGAGAGCTCTTCCGAGCATTCATTTTTAACTCATAATCTAATACAAAACAATTGAGAATACTCTTGATAGACAAAAGTTTTGAGATGTAGGTTTGCACACTAGAATTGTGTCATTCACAAATTGAAGATCATACACTTTTACCCCAAGTCTACCAATTTTATAGCCTTCAAAAAGTCCCACACTCCTAGCTTGACGAATCAGACCTGCAAAATCTTCCACATCATAAGGAAAAGAAAGGACGTCATTGGGTCCCATTGTCAATACCCTTTGAAATTGAAAATTAATCCAAAGAAGATCCATTTATCAAAACAAACATAGAAGTAGAAGAGAGACAATAACTTACCTCCTTCTCCATTTACTAGAGCAATCAAATCTAGAGAACTAATATAACTTTCTTGTTCTATTTTAATTGTTATTTTAACACTTTCCAGTATTTTAATAGTGGTTTTGAAATCAAGAAGTATTAATTATTTTTTCATTTTTGCTCTTGTTAGATATAGTATCATCATGTCTTCTTGATCACAGAAATTTTGATCAAAATATTTTTTTTACCTCCATAACTAGAATATTTAATAACTAATTAATTTGTATACATTATCCTTAAATGACAATTAAAATAGGAAGGAAGAAATAACAAATGTAAGAGTATTTTTATGAGAAAATACACTAATGATATATGAGTTTTATAAACTGTAATTGTATCATATATTATTAATACTTAGTTAATATTGATTTTTCAAAAAAAATAATACAAATGAATAGGGCTGGAAACGAGTCGAACTGAGTCAAATCAGAGTTCAGCTGGTTCAGTTCGATAAGGATTGGCTCAGCTCGAAACTCGACTCAAGTTCGATACGAGTTATTTTTTTAGCTCGAATTCGGCTCGGTTAAAGTTCGTGAACTATTCGGTTCAGTTCGAATGGTTCATTTGGACACTCAAATAATTAATTAAAATTTGAAATATACTTCAAAAGGTTATATATATTATAACAATAAATATAAAAAATAATGTATGAGTCATAATAAACATAAAAATTAGTTTATATAAATATATATATATATATATATATATATATCAAGCTAGTTCATGAACCTAACGAGTTGAACTATATCTAACTCAAGTTCGACTCGTTTATTTAACGAGCTCAATTTCTAGCTCAAGTTCAGCTCATTTGATTCATGAACTAAGTTTATCGAGCTAAATAACGAATCGAGTTTCGAACGAATACCAAGTTGGTTCGGTTCATTTTCAGCCCTACAAATGAATTGTGAATGATATCTTAATTATATATAAATTTTTATGTTGGTCGGTGCATGTGTTATTAAATTTGATCGATAACAAATAATTAAGTTATTAGATATTTAAATTAATAATTTTAAACTTCATTTTATTTATAGTGGGACAACAATTGTTTCATTAAAAGAGAATTGACTTGTTAAAATATCATCATGCTAATATAAACCTCCTTTGATACATACTAATTAATCTCTTTAAATATTGGTCCAACTACTAGTAATATATAGTAATTAAAATATTATGAAATAATCAATGCTATATCATTATGACACTACCAAACTAAAAATTGTCTAGTTATGGTCATTCGAAACTGTTGACATGGACAAGATACTCTTGAAAATTCGATGAAATTAGTTGACTAATGTTCTCTACCAAGGTTCATTGCATGGTGTGAAGGACTCGTGATTCTTAATAAAATACCAGGAGATTATTTTAAGCAATATATAATATAATATAAATGTTTGAAAGGGAAAAGATTGGGATTAACTTGCAAAATTAAGCCAACTTGTAAAAATGGGTTTGGACTAAATTAGAATAATTGAAAGATTAGACAACTAAATTGATACAAAAAAAGTACTGATCGACAAATGAAAAAAAAAATCCATGTCAATTAGAGCATCTACAAAAAAATTTCTAAAGAGCATATAACACTGAACATTGATCATATATTTGATATGTTACAAAAGAGGTACATATAATTTATTTTGGAATGTTGATTGATCTTACACAATTAAGGGTGAAGATATTGGTATTATCAAATGACTATTCATACTCTTTATTTATCGTCAATAAGGTGTTGGTCTAGTGATATAAGGTTTCGCTAGATTTTAGGATGACCAAAAGGTTAAAAGTTCAATTACTGACAACATTTTTTTGGGAGGATAATTACGAACCCTGAAAGGGATTAGTTACTTACCCATAAGTCGAATGGATACTCTTTGTAATACAAAAAAAATTATTTATTGATCAATTACAAATTTGTAAATAAAAATTTAAAATATGATTTATTAATGGAGAGTGTGATAGACAATTTGGAATTTCAATAACCTCACCCCACAATTCATGGTCCCTCTTTGTTTAGAAAAAAATGCCTCATTTATACACCTTATTTCATATAAGAAAAATATGACATCAATATAACAAATTGGTCTAATAATCCTATTAATTATAAAAAATGACATAAAGACTGAAATGTGTCGTGAAATTTTTTTAGATTTATTTATTACAGAATATATAACATTACTCTTTCATATGATTTTATAATAACTTGATAATATCATATTTTGAAAGCCAATGAAAGGATCTAGATAATATCATATTTTGCTTTGCCCTTTTGCCATTTAAAGGTTGATTGGCCTTTCTCTATTTTTGGAATAAGAGTTCACATTATAGAGGAACAAAATGAGGAACAATGGTCTTCTCTTAATGGAGAGGCAAGTACATGATTTTACATGTATTTTTAATGACAAAAATATTATTATATTGTATATAAAATGATAAAAATATCTTACCATTTTATTGTTTCATTTATTTTTTATGATACTTGTCTCTCCATTAATGGAGATCATCCTTACTCCAAATTAAGATACTCTTCTATTCAAAGATTGCACCTCCAAATTTAATTATTTAAAATGTGTGGCACTTCATAATATATAGACCAAAATTCCACATGCTTGGTTCATTGGCTAAAGGGTTACGTGAGATGCACAACCAATGAAGTTGCATGGACAATAAAACCCTTTGGTTTTACATTTTCGAGCGACATCACTTGTTGGAAGAGATAATCACAAAATTTAATGAGATTAGTTCTGTATAAAAAAATACAATTAGTAGTACCAAAAAAATATAAGAGAATGACCCATGGTTTCTTCTCTCTCTAATTAATACAAAAATGAAAATTAGTTGATTTAAATAGCTTAATGATTCAATCATCAACAACACAAAATAAAGTTGGATTTGTAAGTGAAATGACAAAGAATAAAAAAGATGATTCCACAATTATGAAATATATTTATATGATGAATCCTAAACTTTTACTTTTCCTATATTCTCCTCTAACATCCAATTCACAAATGAACTTGAAACTTAAAAGGGAAATTAAAATGAAGTTACTTAATTTATGTAAAATTTCTTTTAACAATAAAAATATAATACATTTAGATTTTTTGGCAGACCAGTTTAGGGTCCTCAATTGTTCCTTCTTGGGCTGTTTTTTATTTACTTTTTTTTCCCTCTGATCCATTGGATCAATTAAAAACATATATTTCTAACCCAAACCCACTTCCTCCTAAATTAAATAGTAGTAGTTATGAATATTGAAAAATACAAGACTATGTCAACTACACTATAAAGTGACTAGGATATATATATTTATATGTAATGTTGAAGTGACTTAGTCAATACTTATGATAACAACATTGATGGTCGTTGCGAATTGCATGGTTGAAAATTTTATATTACACCACCAGTTTCAACTCCAAAACAAATGAACCAATTTCAATGGTGGTGAATCGGTCAAACCAATGAAAAACTGTGGAATTGAGTAAAACAAAAATATAACAAATGAAATTGAGTAACTCATATGCAGTGAAACTCATTATCATCATACTTGTCTTCACAATAGAGTAATCACTGGTGGTCTAATATAAAATTATGTAACTATATCGATTTAGAGGAAAGAATTCTATGGAAATCCAATGGTTTGAATTAGTAGATAAATCTAAATCACTAGATTTTCGTAGAATTGATAACTAGAACAATGAGTAAGTTTAAGAATAAATAGATCTCACTCATCAATCTATTAGAATAAAAGGAGATACTTTTTTTGATAATACCAATATTATCCTCTCACTTTTTGGGTCACATATTAATCACTATTGGAATGTGTGATTACGCTTTTGGTTATCCTGAAAATCACTCGTTGTTAGTAAAGAAGATACATGTTGGAGAAATGATTGTATTTTAAATTACTTTAAAAGAGGATAAATTGGCAACATATATATATAAACTATTGAGGAAGAACGTTGAAGGCTGCTTTGGCTGAATGGAAAATTGGAGGTAGTTGAACCGAGTATAGTGGCTGCGATCAACCTCCTCTTGTTGTTGAAAAGAATAAACAACAAAGTAAATGCATTCTAAAAATACATTGGTATTACATTATTCGTCATTTATGTTTTATTATTATTAACTTTTCAAAAAATACAAATAAGTGATAAAATATATACTTCATAAATCTTTATACCGATAGTTATATATATCTATACTATATATAAAGTCAAAACTTGAAATAACTACCACAATGATTCTATTTTTACTATTTTGTCATTAATATTTTTATTTCTAAAATAAAACCATGTAATCATAGATAACTATAATTAATACATCTCACTTTAAGTTAAATATTATAATAAATATAAAAATTATAATATAATGTACATCCAATAAAAATATTATAATTTATAAAATAAGAATAAAGAAATAAAGGGAGTACTCATGTTGAGTCAAAACTAAGAAGTGGTCACTTACATTGACCATCGCACTTCATAATATGAACGCGTTTCTGAAATTTGATCAATTCAATCACCTAAATGCTTTTTTATTCCTTCTATGCTTGCATGCATCATTCCTATAAATCCCAACTTCATCTCCTCACTAACACACTGCAACAAACAATAATCCGCAACAAACAATAATCCTTTATATTCATACCGAGCTTCTATATTATTTCATAATAATCCACTTCAACTTAATCTATATCTAGTAGATCTTGCTGTTGTTACATCCCTAACAATGACTACGTAAGTGTTTAATTTCATATATGTGAATTTTATAAGTTCTAAAATTTAAATTAACATCCAATTATGATATTCATGGGGTTGTTAATTGTATGTTTTTTATCAATACTTCAAATTTTGTTAAGATATCTGAATTTTCTCACTGACTGTGTATAAATTTTTATATTGTAAACTCTTAATTTGAATTCGATTATAACGATATGAATTAACTATTGACGTTGCTTCTTTTTTGGACACCAGAAGAACTCGCTTTATGAAGAAGAGTAAACCAAATCCAGGCAATGGTAGCAATCCACAAACAAATAGCACAACTAGGAATATTGAAGTTGAAGATAATTTTGCTATCAATTTGAGTAATGAAGACGTGAACAAAAACCTTGGAATTGTAAATTTTAAGAGATGTTTTATTAGTTTTATTTATTTTTGTACGAACTTTGATTTTGTAATGATTCTCCACAGTTGGAATCAAGTAACTAGGGACTTTTTGAGTAAATATTGAATAATCAATAATCAATTTATAAAATAAAAAGAAAGCATTGGTCAAAATCTGCCATTTGAATTTTCACTTTGTCCTTTGAATATTGATTTTCTCACATGTCAATATCTAACATGATTAGTGAATTTGGTTAGTTTTACTTGTTTCGTAGTGATGTCTTGTTTTTGCAACGTTGCTTTTTTAGTATTCTTGTAATTAGGTTTCAATATTTGTTCTTAATATTATGCTACTTTTACTTTTGTTTTACTCTTATAAAAAAAAGGAAAAATTTACTTAATATAATTATATAAAAATTTGTATCTAATATAATTATATGTTCATAAATAATTATTAATTAATAATTTAATCGTTTAAATCAGTTAAATCCAATGTAATAACTCTTTAACATTTGGCTTCTAATTTCACAACATTAGGATTAATTGTGTATTGCACCCCTCACCTTTTAACACACCCTTATTGAAGGGTTCATTCAATCATTCATCTTTTTTATTTGCTACATGTACTTCTCATTACTGTAGATATTTCTATATGATAATTTATACATTTAGCTTTTTGAAAAAAGATGTATACATTAATATTGTAAGAATTTTATATACTGTTAGTTTATTATTTATCATTTTTTATTCATTTGTAATTATATTGTCTCTTCAAGAAATTAAAAATAATATAAATAAATAATAGATGATATATTGATTGTGTAAATTTTTAAAATCACAATGTATAAATATTACACTATTAGATTATTAGACTTTAGCAAGGGATGAAAAGAACAAAAAAAGAAATTCTTGAAAAAAGTCAAATACTTTCTTTATAGATAGCAATCACTATAGAAAATATCATCTTCATTCTTATTTGGGTCTCACACATTATTTTATAATTTACTATAACTTTATATGAAATAAGAACAATATTTACATTTATCTCACAAAGATAAATATAATTCTTATTCATGCCCAATTTTCATTCTCTCTTCATTTTGCTGCAAATCCGTGGGAGCTCAAATTCTTGGCGAACGATTGTTCTCATTTAAGAACAAAATTCACAATATAAGAATACCGCATTAAAAATAGATTAATAATGTTCTTATTATATCAAGAATAAACTTAAGAACAATTATTGTCACACCTCTTAGATTTTGAGACACATGGGACCCATGGGCACCATAAGGAAAAGTGGAAAACCACGTGAAAGTTGCACTTAATATTGAATGAGGCATGGTAAAAAAAGTTTGTATACATTATTTTTAGAACTAATTTAATATAACAATAGGTGAAAATGAAAACAAAAAAGTGTGTCTTATTTCATACACTAATTAAAGGTACTTTGGTTGGTGGGGAAGAATACAGAAAAGGAGAACTTGGGCCATATTGTTCAGAAAGGATTCATTTGTGGTATCATTATACCCAAAACTTTGCATCATGTACTCCAAAACTACCTAGTTCACTGAATTATATGCCCTTTTCAAATTTGAGATTTAGAACATATCTTCAACTTTATGTCATGCAAACTATTTACATGCACAATCTTGCAAAATATTATGGGCATAAACATCAAAATAAAATTCACTTATACTCCCTAAAAGTTAAAGTAGGTCTTAACAAATCGAAAACAATTACCAAGGTGTTAGTAGTATAAGATCGACCCCGCTAAATTCATAATGACCAAAATGTTAAGTGTCAAATTCTTAAAAGCGATATTGATTAGGATAGATAATTACACACCAAAATGAATTAATTCATTACTCAAGAAGATGAGAGAATATCACTAATAGTTAAAACAAAGTCAGAAGACTTAAATATAGTTAGTGAAAGATGACTAATAAAGTTTTCTTATTGGGTAGAAACTAGAAAGCCATGATCATCAATTTGACCACTAAATTTGGCTAATCAAGTGTCTCCTCCTCAACATATACTCTACCAAACATTCAGACTTACCATGGTCAACTGGTATAAGGTCTAATTAGATTTTCTCAGGATCAAAATATTAAAGATTTGATTATATCGATATTTGTTAGGAGATATAATGATTAATTATTTCTTTGGGTGAGAGATATATTGGTAGTCCAAAAATAAAACATCATTCTTTATCTTCATTTACATTTCCAATCACAACCATTCCCATTTTCCGACTACTTCTCCGGTCAACTCCGGTAACTCAAACCCACTAAATGTTCTAACTTTACCATTTCCCAGGTTCTGACCTCACACCTTTGTTCTTTCTTTCTTTCTTTCTTCAATCTCTAATCGACCCAGATCTCAATTCATCGTTTTTCACTAAAATTTCCTTCAAAGTTCTCTTCTTTATTCAATTTCATAGACACCCTTTTGGTTTCACAGCTTCAAAGTTGAAACAGCCATGACTTCAGGATCGAGACTACCAACATGGAAGGAGAGAGAGAACAACAAAAGAAGAGAGAGAAGAAGAAGAGCCATAGCAGCAAAAATCTTCTCTGGTCTAAGAATGTATGGGAACTTCAAGCTTCCTAAGCACTGTGACAACAATGAAGTTCTCAAAGCTCTTTGCAGTGAAGCTGGTTGGACCGTTCAACCTGATGGCACCACCTATAGGAAGGTACATTTCATTTTTAATCCCAATTTTAGCTTCTTTTAAGTGATTTAATTCAGAATTAAGTCATTTTCTCTAACCTGAAAATTTTGCTTTATAATGTGTTTGAAATCTTGTATTATAGTTAGAACTTCATCAAAATGCACTTGATGTGTGTAAATTGAACTTTTTTGTATTATAGTTACTCACACTACTTGCATTTTGAAAATTATACATAGATAATGCAAGTAGTGTGATTTTTTTGTACACGTGAGTTATTAATTCTCACATAGCTAAATATAAAAGACATTTCTAAATAAGCGTTTATAAATATCCAAAAAGTGATTTTTTCCATAAATAAAAAATTCCCTTGCCGGTGCACGGCAATAGTAGTGTTCCGGTAGGAAGTGGTTCTGGCATATTTGTGGGAAGCACCATAGATTCTCTCTGTATCTTTTTATGAGAGATCTTAAGTGGACCAAAATACCCATGGTGGGTGCTTTTTATTGTCAAGAGATCACATGACTCGAACGATATCTCACTTCCTGTCTCAAACCAATCAGAGGGTTAATTTTTATTACTTTTTATTCTTTTTTGCTTTTAATTTTATTTTATTCACGTCTCAACATGTGATTGGATTGGGATATGGAATGAGATACCATTGAAGACAGTTGAACCAGGTAATTCCGGAAAGTAGAGAGGGCAATTTTGGAAGTTCAGGTGTTACTTGCTTCTGCTTGCTGTGTTTATTTTGCTTTGGAGTGTAGCAAAGCTTTTTACTATGTGGTCATGTAGGATTCCATTTTGCTATGGTTTCTTAGTTTTTGGGATGATTGTTAATTATTAATTAATGTAAAAATTCTACAATTAATTGCACCTAGTCACCTACCACTAAAATTAAAATTATTTACATTATTTTTATCACAATAACTTATACATAAATACTTCCAATACAAAAGTTAAAGAAGGCGACTTTAACTAATGACTTTACACTTTTTACTGTTCATCTATAGTCCTTGAAGTAATTGATAACAAAACCACTGCATTCGTCTAATGATGTAAGGCTCCACTAGATCTCAGAAAGATTAAAAAGTGAGGGTTCGATTTATGGAGGGACACTTACATGGAGCGGCAAATGGACATCCCAAAAGGAATTAGTTATCTATACATAAGTTGTTGGGATACCTGGTAAGAAACCCCAATTTAAACACCTTTATTACGTTGTGTTGGCATGGATGAGGATCACATGTCCCCATTCATGAGAAAACTCAATTCGTTTAAAAATAAAAATTATAAAAACAGAAATTAATATTTTAATATTATTTTGTGAAGTTTGATTCAGGACACGGAGACAAGAAAAGTATGGGACAGGTGACCATTTTTTGTGTTGGTACCATGTTTTAACCTTAGCATTGGTGATGACATTAACATGTGGAATATGTCAAACTAGGAGGCTGAAGTAGTGACATTGTTGTTTTGTTAATGAACATGATTTATGATAACACATTATGACGTCATTCGATCCATGTAGGATAACGACTTGGTTTTGTTATTGTTAATCCATTTCCTAGATTTTAAGATGAGTTAATGTAAATGTTTTGCACAAATAGGGATGCAAGGCTATAGAGTGCATGGATATAGTTGGTGGATTATCATCAGCAGCAGCAGCAGCAAGTCCTTGCTCATCTTACCATCCAAGTCCTTGTGCTTCCTACAATCCTAGCCCTGACTCTTCATCCTTCCCAAGCCCATCCTCATCTCCCTATGTCGCAAATCCGAAAAATGATGGTAACTCCCTCATTCCATGGCTCAAAAACCTATCAACTGCATCATCATCCCCTAAACTTTCTCATCTCTACCTTGGCTCCATCAGTGCTCCTGTTACACCTCCACTTAGCTCTCCAACTGCTCGAACACCGCGGATCAGCGCCGATTGGGATGATCAGGCTGCTAGGCCGGGGTGGACAGGGCGGCAGTACTCATTCATGCCATCTTCCACTCCTCAAAGCCCTGCCCGCCAGGCTGTTGACCCTGAATGGTTTGCTGGGATTAAACTTCCTCATGTTAGTCCAACTTCCCCGACTTTCGCCCTCGTGTCTTCGAACCCATTTGCATTCAATGATGGTGGCGGTTCTCGCATGTGGACTCCTGGCCAGAGTGGGACATGCTCTCCTGCTATTGCAGTTGGCTCTGATCACACTGCTGACATTCCAATGTGTGAAGCTTTTTCAGATGAGTTTGCATTTGGAAGCAACACATCGGGTATTGTCAAGCCTTGGGAAGGAGAAAGGATCCATGAAGAATTTGTGGCAGATGATCTTGAACTCACACTTGGTAGCTCAAAAGCCAGGTACTTAAGCATTACTAATTCTATGTTCATCACACTTTCAGTTTAGTCCTTCAAATAATTTGCTGTCATAGTATTGTTCCTTGAAAGTTTTTGGTCAGCAGTCAAGTCCGTGAAAGGCTTTAGAACAATGAAATAACTTACTTGTAAGAGAGTTCTCAAGTCTTTCCATTTCCCTGAAAAACAACTCGCAAAAAGATTCTTTAAATATGGTGAAATTTTATATCTTTCAAGGACTTAATTGGTGACATAAAAACTTCGGAGGACCTATCCAGTGTCACTAATCGTTCGAGTAATGATTGAGGCTCTATTAATTTAGATGTGTTTTTTTAACTTCCCCCCTTTTTAACATGAAGTCTTTTTTTGGCAGGTAAAGTCCTTATAAATATGAATATCAGCAATTGAATGTGATTATGTGAACATTGACTTTGCACATTTACTGGTTTTTGTTCTATAGAAATGTTAGGTGATTGAGGTGAGTGCAAGCAGTGGCTTTCTTTGTTGTGACATTTTCCCTTTTGGTTTTGTTAGTTCTCCACTTATATACATGTTTAGTTAGGTGTGGGGTGTATTTTCAAACCGTTCTTTTCATCATTCTATGTCTTGTTAAACCTTAATATTGGAGACAAACATAAATTATATGGATTGGCTTGGTTTGCCTCAGAAACAACCCAATGACTCCAGAGAGTGAAATCTAACTCAATGGTGAAAAACCCTTTTGGAAATTTGATAGAATGGTCTTTTATTTTTTATTATTTATTGAATGAATGAATTTTATACCCTTATATGGCAACATTCCAGTCACCATTTCCCATAACATAAGGCCGAAACTATACACATCAACCTTCCTTCCATACTGTTTCTTCTTTATCATCTCCGGCGCCATCTAACGATATATACCACTCCATGTGTCACACTTCTTCCAAGCATCACAAGCAATGCCGGAATCCGCAATTTTAAGGCGATAGTCCTCACCAAAAAGGACATTTTCCGGTTTAAGGTCCCTATGAATGATACCTTGTGAGTGTATATATTCCATTCCATGAGCAATATCAAGAGAAAAAGCTAGTATCTTCTTTAAAGGCATTGGTTTTGACTTCAAGTTGTTCAAATATGATCTTAATGAACCTCCTGATATATACTCAGTGAGAACACAATAAGCATTGTTGTCTTTGCATGCAGCTATGAACTTTACAACATTTTGATGGTGGAGAAGTGGTAGAAAAGTGATTTCTTTCATGAACTGTGCTTCCAATAATGATGCTAAGGAACCCTTTTCTTCACCATTTGGTATAGTAACAATTTTAATAGCAACATGTTCCTCATTATATTTACCTTCATAAATGTTACTATGTGCACCATGAGAAAACTTTTGACCAATTATAAGGCTAGAAGGGTCGAGACTCCATTGTTTTGCAATTTTGTGAGTAGTAACTTTTCCTTTAATGGGGTGAAAACACTTTGTTCATGGCCATTGTTGTGAATCCTTGAGGTTCTTGGACTTGAACTCCATGTTTGATATCATAATTCTCTTAAGAAAAAGAAGGTGCTTATGAATGAATATCTTAAGCATATAGATTCAGATATTTTATTTATCAGTGGTGCATTGTTTACATACACAAAAAATTTCCTAGAATATCACTCTATCAACTTTAACAAAACAAATCTAAACAAATATATTTATATATCAACTTCCTTCAGGTTTGATTTTAGGATAATATAATAATCTAATCTAAACAAGAGATTTATTTATGATAAAGGAAATGCTGCAAATCCACTTGATTAAAGCACAAGATTGATTTATTTGAAATTCAAACTTCAGATTTAGATTATTGATGATTATCATCATATCATTAATTTGAATTTAGATATATAGTTCTTATATTAAGTAATCTAATCTAATCAGTTGTAGAGTAAATCCAATAAATATCACAAGTTTAATTTTATTTATCCAGTAAACATTTATTCCAATTCTAATCTTTAATATATCCTAGTTGTTTACTTATTCTAATTTGAATTTGGTAATGGCAATTGGTAAAGTTTGAGTTTACAAACAGTGCACTCACACAATTTGATAGGTGTTGAATTCTTTTACTGCATAAACTTAATGTGCAAATAGGATTATTCTTTTTTAACATTCAACATTCATTTGATAAATATCTGTTGGATAGATAATAGTTTCAAAATGAAATATATTTACATTACATGGGCACAATATTTGATGAGATCATAAATATTCAACAAAGTTTATACATACAGTAAGACTAAAGTTTGATTATTGTCATACATTTGTTTGTTGGATATTATTTTATTATGTGGCATCCTTACTCCATATTTGATTAGGCTGTTATTATGTACAATTTATTCATCAAATGCAAGAATCAAAACTTTGTAGTTTGTACCCACAACAGAACGAAATTCCTTCAACAGTGCATTAAGCACAGAGAAAAGAACAATTTGTTTGAAAGAGTAGTACACAAACAAAAACTTGGTACCAATAACAAAAGAACAAAATTCCTTTAACAGAGCATCAAACACTGAGAAAACAATTTGTTTGAAAGAGTAATTCACAGAGAAAACAAAAACTCGGTATAATCTAAAAGGAACTACAACTCAAGTTTAGCCTATTTAGAAAATCTCCCTACTTATAAAAAGAATGGAATTGTCAAATTAGCAACTCGACTTTTATCAAACTCGTTTCTCTGAGCAATTTCCTTTAAACTAGTCCAAGATTTTCTTCGGCGTTTGCTTGATGCGCCCACAGTTTTGTCTCCTACTTTTGCAGACATGCTTGCAGTTTCAGCAGCTTTCTTAGAGGTTGAATTCTTTTTTCTCTTATTTCCTTCTAACAATGTCAGTATGCCTATACTTGATGGAGTTGCCGGGCTATCATCAATATGGGTCGGGCCCTTAGCTACAACTTGGGAAGCAAGCACATCTGTTTCATTGACTTCATCTTTGCTTATAATGCTATTCTCTAACTTTGAAGGTTCGTGCTTGATGGGTTTTGTTGAAGGTTTTGATTTTAAAGATGATTTAGAATTTGATTTATGCTTTGATTTAGGTTTTGGTGGGCATAATCCTTTTACATGTCCCTTAGGGGTCCCTCTCTTCAAATTCTGATGCAAACAGAAATGACACTTGTACACTACATTGTTTTGAGCATTGTTACCAGACAATTTGCACTTATGCTTGACCTTTGATCTATTTTTCTCTATTCGTACAGTTGAATTTAAACCAGGATGGAGCACAGTTTCACATCTGCAGAATAATCAAATAATGATCAGGGCTGATAAACATATTTCATATTCAATTTTATGAAATTTCCTTCCAAGTATCCACTATTTAAAGATAATATAGGAACTAAGTCTGAGTAGATGTCTACCACAATTAAGAACCAAAGCAAGTTATTGTCCGCATTTTAAAAGTAGCTTTAAACATTTTCGAGGTATTAGATCTTCTCTAATTTCTATGTTCATTGATTCAACAGCATACATTAATAACAAGATATCAGCAAATGCTTCGATAATGTATTGCATGGATGATTGGATGCTAATGTTAAAACTGAATCATGTCAATACTCAGTATTTTCCCATTCAATGGGCTACAGTAATCAAACGATCACCATTAACACGTAAACCTTCGTAGTAGTTTGCCTATTTTTTTCTTGGTCTTCCTTTATCTCTTGTGATTGGGTTATCCTCCACCTAATCTACTCTCCTTAATGGGGCTCCTTTACATTTCATCCACGCATGCCGAAACCACCTAACATGAGATTCAACTATTGTTTCTACCAAAAGTGCTACCCCAACTTCATCTCTAACGAACCCATTCCTAATCCACCATGCCTAGTGTCTCCATTGTGAATATAGAACAATATAGAAAACATGATAACTAAATAAAACATTGAAACAATGATAAGTAACTAAGTAGAAAAGGGTATAAGCAAACCTCTGGCAAGTAATCAAGGAAGGATCATTTGATAATCCGAGGGATTCTCCGAGAGTGGCCAACTGGTTGCCATAGAAGGCACCCAAAGATGGTAAATGAGTATCCTTAGTGGCCCACATTGCTAATTTTTTCAAATGGTTAAACCTCAACATTGACTTGGCATTAGTTGATGGATTTGTGTGTATATTTCCAGTGGCTTCTTCCCTTAGTGATACGGGAGGTCGAAATATTCTGTGTCCTCCTTTGTTTTGAGACATTGTAATTTCGTCGAGCACCTGCTATGCATACATGTTTAGAATACCAATATGACCCGAAATCAAATAGAGAAATAAAAATAATCAAGAATCAATTTTGAAAAGCTGAAAGTACCTCTCCTCTCAATTAAGTCAATGGGTGAGTATTGAAATTCCAGAGGCTAAAATTTTGGAGAAGCTGTTCATGTGACTCCTCACTGCACAGAGGAATGGTTCGTGATTTCGTACACAAGGACCCGAAATTGAAATTTTGGTTTTTTGGGCCGAAGTTGATTCGTGTGATTTGTTTAGAAAAACAACGCTAAAAGATTGTGTGTGTGGTAGAAAACAAAACCCTAATTTTAGTTTTCTCGGTCCTTTGACAGAAGAATGAAGTGCAAATGAGACAGGGAAAAGAGTGAAAAAACAAGGAAGGGTGGGATTTCGATGGCAATGGGCTAGATGGGTCTGGGCAGTGCAGTATCGAACTTGTTCGATTGCTTCATTTTGGACGCAGATCCGACCCAGACTCGTGCAGATATTCACTGAATCTGTTACCAATGGGTCCTTGGTATCTAACTAGTCTATGGGTACCCAAACTCAAAAACTTTAAAAGTAATTATGAATAATTTACCTAATTATATATTTGTTTCCTATAGGTAATCAATAAATAAAAAATAATTTATAGTTTTAAGTACATTTAAATTCACTATTAAACACAACTCATTTTATCCAAATAAACATAAAAACAAAGTCATTATAACATTGTTATATAAAGTCGATTTAGTAAGAACTATTTAGTCAACATAACATTATATTACATATATGAATTAACAACATAACAATCAAATTATGAATTAATATAGTATTACAATTATGAAGTTAATATATCATTATAATTATAATTATCATGTATTACAATTATGTGGTTATATATATTATAGATTTAAGAAGAAATAACGAGTTTGGGTACCTGCGCATTTGGGTTCTTCATTCCCCAGATTGGTCCCATCCAACAGTGGGTCTCTAAATCTTAGGTCTCAATTACTTGCATGTCTAAAAACAGAGACCTAGACTCAACCCATTGTGGGTATTATTTACGAGTACCTACGAGTTCGAGTACTCATTGCAATTCCTAGATTTCACTTGGACTTCACCAAAATAATAATAAGAGTGTGATATCTATATATTTTTAGTGTGAGATTTATACACAGTTAATATATTATCCACCATTCATTTTCATTTGGATCATTTTTTTCAAAGAGTCAATAATAATTAAATATTAATGACAAATAAGAGTAATAGTGTATAAAACTATACTGTCATCAGATATATCTTTTTCTCAATAAATAAATAAGAAAATATAAAAACACATTATTATGTATTTTTTAACACTTATTTGTTGGATCATAATATCTTTAATTTAGTGTCAAAAAATAATATCTTTAATTTCAGTATACTATATTTTCAGTAAAAATCTTAAATTTGGTTATTTAACTAGTATTGATTAAAATACTATCCTAAATTAATTCTTTTGAAAATATAATTTAAAAATAACATTATGTCTAATATATATAGTCTGTAGTCACATTCTTTCTCTGTCCAAAAACATGGCTTATTCAACTCTTCACACTTTTGCATTCCCTTCTTCTTTCTTCCCTCTCAAACCCAAACCCAAACCTTTTTCCTTCTCAAACAAACCCACTTTTCTACGCTCTCCTCTTTCTCCTCCCAATTTCCCAAAGATGCAGCATGTGCCACGTGTAAGCACCAGCTTCGTCCACGAGGCTTTCGGAGGAGCAATGACTCTCATCCAATCATCACCCGCCACGTGGAAATCTGCGGTTTTCAGCAATATCTTCATCTTCCTCGTTGGTTCTCCGATCCTTGTAACTGGGTTGTCGCTATCTGGCTTTGTTGCTGCTTTTCTTCTTGGGACACTCACTTGGCGCGCTTTTTCTTCTTCTGGGTTTCTCTTAGTTGCTATCTATTTCCTCATTGTAAGCTTTCATCTCTTTTTTTTTATAAAAGAAATCATTTTTTAAGAGCTGAATTGGTTTTTTGTGGAGTTCAGTGAAATTTGAGAAATGGGTATGTTTTGTTTGTGTGATTATTGACTGCATTCTTTCAAAGTGATTGATTTTAACTGCAAAATTGGGGTTTTTTCATAGTACAGTGAGAAGGAAAGAGAATAAATTATTTCATGATAATTTAAATGCATAATTTTATCTAGCCACTAAAATCATGACATTTGTCTTATTTAACCAATCTCTACAAAAATATTTCTAAAAACTATAAAAATACACATGTCATTTGAATGATTGGAGGAGATAACTTATCTCATGCTAAGATACTTTATTCTTCTAGTAACAAGACGTTGGTCTAGTAGTGTAAGACTTGATTGGATCCTCAAGTCGATAGTCGATTCTTGATAGTGACATTCGTTGGGAGGGTCACCCACGAAGAGATTAGTTCCTTACCCAAAAAGGTGAGGAGATACCTTAGTAGCACCAAAAAAATATACTTCATTCTTTTTAGGAAATAGGTATGTTTTTGTTTCTGCATATTTTAGTTTAGGGTGTTTAGATTTTGGCTTTGTTTGGCACAACTAGCTGAAGACTAAAGAGTATTTGAAAGCTGAAAATTTAGTTGAAGGCTAAAAGGCAATGGCTGGTAAGTTAAGTAGGTGAGTTGAAAATGTTCTGCAAAATTAGCTGATTTTAAGGCATACAATTGCTGATTAAAAGCTTCTAGCTTATATATCACAAGTTATTTCAATTGTCTTATTATCCAATCAAGGCTTATTGTAAGCTAGGGGATTTTTTTAACAAAATTTATGTTTTTCTAGAGTCAAAGGTTTTCAGCACAGGGTTGGTTTTTCATTGGGTTCTATGCATTGGGGATCTTCCTTCTTTTTGTTTCTGGTGTTTAGGCTTTGTGTTCTTTGGAGTTGATTTGCTAGAAGTTTGTTAGGGTACAGCTGCAACGAAGGTCAAAATGACGCAGAAAGTGGCTCAGGGGGTTGCTGAGAAAAGAAGAGGCAGAAGGGGTCCCGGCAGTGTAATTGGATCCAGTGCTGCTGGTTGTGTTTGTGCTTTCCTCACCATTTTTGGAGTTGGGGGACCGGCATTTTCTCAGCTTTGGAGACTTGGGTTTGTTGCTAGTTTCTGTACCAAGTTGAGCGATACTGTCTCAAGTGAGATAGGGAAAGCTTATGGAAAGACAACGTGAGTGCTCTTGTTTGAATCTGGCTATGTTCTTTTCTATTAATATTTGTTCATGAAGATTTGTCAGGGTTTTTTGCTTGTTCCCCCCCTGCATTTCATGTACTTAACTTCCTCCTGCATAATGTCCAGGTACCTAGTTACAACATTCAAGGTAGTTCCAAGAGGGACAGAAGGGGCAGTTAGTATAGAAGGAACCGTGGCTGGAATTGTTGCATCTATAGTTCTTGCCGTTGTCGCTTGTCTCTTGGGTGAGGTACTTCACTAATTTCTGACTATGAATATATTTATATCGGAAGGGAATGGGTTTTATATAATATATACAATAATGCTATTTTTGTATCCCTGGAAACAGCCTCTGAGCTTGCACGGGTAAGACTATGTATATACCCTCCCCAAACCCTACCATGTGGGAGCTTCAAGCGTTAGGTCGCCCTTTAAATGCTATTTTTTCATATCACAGAGAATAGAATGGAAGGAATGGAAGGAAAACTTTGTGAATGCCTTCTCGTGTAGAAGAATCGTAGTTACGACTTAGGGGTAAAAAGTGACATTTAATGCAAGTTATACAACTAAACATCATAGGTCCTGCTAGTTGTAGAAGCACAGCTTTGGACTTCTAATTTTCCAACCCATATCTAAATTGAGGATGGTGTGTCCCATGGAGCGCTGTAAAGTCAATTTAGAACCGTCCCTATGCATTTAGTTAATTGTGGATAGTGTTCCACTTTCTGAATAATGAAGCCAAGAATAGCACCCTTCCACAACTGCCTTATCTTCCTCTTCCACTTAAATCCCCCATCGAAGTCTGTTAATGAGTATTGATATGCACATAGTTTTGGTTGTATGGTCGGTTGCTTTAGAGTTCAAGAACTTATGATGTGCCAGTGATTTATTTATTTCTTACATTTTAAACAGGTTGGTCGATATGAAGCAATCATATGCGTATTAGCTTCTCAGATTGCTAATCTCGGCGAAAGCATAATTGGTGCTGTACTTCAAGAGAAGGAAGGATTTCAATGGGTAGGTTCACGAAAACAGTTTAGTTATCGAAACTGTCATAAATCTGATCTTGCCTATTTCAGCTGTGTACTTGTGTTAACTGTATTCTAGTTTTATCTAAGACAGGGTTCAGAAATAATATTTAAGTGACAAATTGCCTATAAAATCAAATGTCATTGTCAACCCGTATTATGAATAATTCGTGATGTGGCAAATTCAGATGGCAATGGCATGCTTGATTTCTTGTTTAAGGATATGTAATACTAGTCTGCATGAGTTATTATGGATTCTTAATATACAATATTACAAATCATACTTTTCGATGTATCTTACGATCCCTGCTAAATGCTGAAAATGAAAAGTGAGCTGGATTACATTTTTCTCAACGACATCAGGATTTAAGTTTAATTCACCACCTTAACCTCTATATATGGTAACGATATGAACTTTTTTCACTAGCTATTTATGATTATTTTATCCTTTTCCACAGCTTAATAATGATGCAGTTAATATCATGAACATATCAATGGGCAGTATCATAGCAGTGTTGATGCAGCAAGCCCTTCAGAGCTGGCATATATAAATTTGCTGCAAGATTTACTAGGTGCTCAATCATCAACAATTTTTAATGTTGTGGGCTTGTGGCCATTCTTCTAAGTGTTTATCTAAACTTTGTTACATTCTAGCATTGAAGCTATGTATTATGTTTATACTTCTGGGGCATTTCAAGTGTTAAAATGAAGCAGTCTTTGCTAGCATGAGATAACATAGCAATTTGTTAGGATTTTTTAATTGGGCTTGGGTTTAGTTGGTTAAAGTTTATCCTTTATCTTAATCATATATTTACCTGATAGTTGGTTGATTATGTTTTTATCATAAGATTATCTTTATTTTCATTGGGCAGGGGTGAGTTAGATTATTAATAGGAGTGTTGTCAATAGGTTTTCATATTGAGTTGTAAGGGTTTTTCCTTGGAAGAAGATTCTCCTTCTTGGATTAGTTTGATTAATTTCAGAATTCTATCTATTTCCTGTTTTTGTTTGCTGTTAGGACATTTTAAATCCTAACACAATTGGAACAAAGAACTCAATAATATACAACCATGATTCAAGTCTCTTTGATTGGAGACAATGGTTCTTTCAAATTGCAGATGTAAATTTTCTTTGAGAATAGTTTCTCTTAGTATCTCTATACTGAGACTATTTTTCTTTCTCTTGTATTTCAGGCTGTTTTTCTAGAGGAAAAGGGGTTAAAAACATAAAACGGTTAGAAAATATTTATATATCAATATTTTGTCAATAAACATGATTTATGATATAAAATTATGGTTATATTCGATCAATATCTCTCATAGTGAGAATGAGGGTTAATTGTTGGTTATATTTCTGTTCTTTTCCTCAATTGGATTTCTTTTAATATATGCACTCACTGAAGGGCATTTGAAATGTAGTGTATACCTTGAAAGAATAGTTGAATACTTGTTGCAGGTTTTGGATGATATTGTTAATAGACTAATTTATGATCGAATATTATGATGTTGTTTGATTCAACTAGCCTACGTCAATTGTTATCAGTTATATTATCTCTTCCACTTATCTAAATCAATGTTAGTATGACTACTCAAGTTTCAAGTCAATGTGATATTGCTATGTGAAAACACCAATATTGAACATCTCTAGGATAACCAAATAGGTGCATCTACATTGAATTCAATAACTAAATTGAAGTGAGAATGCTAAATGACCATAACTTAAATGAAGAACCTTTTTTACATTCTCATAATTTGTTGCTGCCTCATTTATCAAATTTTCAATGACAAGTTGAGAGAGTCAGAGATTCACTCCAAAGAATAAACTGAGACATCCATGAATAGAACAAACATGTAGCTAGTTAATTGAAACTTAAGAGAGCACATAACAAATCAAAAGCATTGACTCTAACTTATTATGGTAGGGGTGAAAGAGAACAAGTTAAGGATGTCTCCTCCTTCTTGAAAAAATACTACTATTCTGATGTTGTTGCATGTTTTGAGAAAAGGATATGTCAGGAACAAACATTGCACTATCAGATGAATATTGAAGGACTTTTGGCCAGTGTAGCCCTGAAGCTGTAGGAGGGGAAGGAATCTGAGGAACTTTCCACGATGAATCCGGAACGTGTCCTAAGTACTCGTCGCCTTCCTTCATTTCCTCTTCAATGGATCTTAAAACTGGAGAATCGGAATCTTCAAGCTTACCACTATCTGCCTGCACAAACTCATGACACAAGAAGGAAAATCACATCAAGATAATATACAATTGTAAGAGCTAAGACTTCAATGATGCTGCTAACCTAAGATTTGCCATTTTTTCATGTTATCAACATATGTTAACAGGGTATTATTTTCTTGTTAAGAATTTATGCAGCAGTGAACACGGCAACCTGCTATAGATTCATCTACCTGAGGCATGTGTACTGTGTTGTGCAAGTGTGTGTAGATGCACATGAACGAGTGCGTGTGTGAGCACTACGCGGACTTAACAAAGCACCGAAAGATAGAAACTTTACAAAAAAAATGATGGTGATAGGGAATCCTAGGCTATACTGCAACCATGATCTGGATATGAAAATATAATAGAGGTATATAACAACAACTGTGAACATACCTTTGATGACCCTTCCATGTAATTATAATTCTGAATGAATTCATCCAGGCCAATGAGTTCATCAAACGACCACTGTGAGATGTTTCCGGCAGTAGAACCACCACCATACAAAGACACCTTAGCTGGTGGAAACTCCTCAATTCTTCCAGCTTCAATAGGTACCGTTTCATTGTAATCTGATGACTGAGGCATTGCAGCAACCTTTCTACATATGGAAGCAGACTTCGTATCAGAAACTTTGTCCCCGGAATCCGACTTCAAAGAACTCGAGGAAGCGCCAAGATCAGTAGCTTCAAGGCCTACTCTTACACCAGTGAGGAGAAACCTTTGATGACCAGAGACATAAGCATTAGCAGTGTGTATCGCCAAATCACACTTTCGGCATAGTAAAGCCCGGTCCTCTAGACAGAAGAAATAGCCAAATGCTTCCTGTAAGGAAGAGTACCAAACTCTATCATCATCACAAGCTGATTCAAATGACAAAAACTTCCAATTTTTTTGAACTGAACCATGACAAATAACAAATTCAGAAGGTTCTCTAACTCAACAAAAAGGATCAAGTCACAAAGATATTCAAGAACTCATATAAAAGCCAAAGGGAAAGACTTAACTTCAGAATTTAGTACATAACAAAAAAGAAGCAATTGATCAAAATAACTCATGCACTTTCCACTTGCCAACTTGTCATGAGAATAAAGCAACTGAATATCTCCATGAAGCACAAATGTGACAAAAAAACATGTCATGAATAAATAAGAGAATTAAAATAATGCACAATGTTTGTATTAGAAACAAGAATTCAAAAGTATAGGTTGCAACTTGTTATCAACATGATTCCAAATGTTACTACTATTCCTAATACTACAAAATACCCATCAAGATATTTCTGCTATAATAAGATGCCTCAAAGTCTTAGAAAGTCTCCATATCCACACAATAGCATCAAATTTGTAAAGGACATAAATACCCCTACCACACACAATCTTAGAATTTTACTCATGCAAGGACAAAGCTATTCTTAAATTATGAGTAGCTTGATTAAAAAGAACTCAACAAATAAAAGACTCCTAATAGGAAGTAATATCTACTTCCAAGTTTCAAGTGTTTGGGGTTTGATACTAAATTATAGAGTGAGGGACACAAGGGTAATAACTAATGAGTATAAGAAAGTTGGAGATTTTGTTTTGCCCCTTTTAACCAATCATTGATTTGGGGCCTTAGAAAGTGAGACTACAGGCACAAAGTGATAACTCATCAAAAATCTCCTTAATCTGAATAAGATGGGACTTTTTTATACTGAAAATACCAAAATTTGGTCTCACATAGATCTCAAAATATAATGACTAGGAGAATTTCAAGATGAAGATAATATTATCATTGAAACCCAAAAATTGAAAACATAAATAAAATGTAAAAGTAGGATCATTTTGAGCTTTGTTATTAATTCTACCAAATCACACAAAAGAATAAGCTATAAAAAGTTTCATAGATTGGTATTTACATATACTGAGTGAAAAAACAGCTAAATAAATTGTCACAATCCAAAAAAAAAAAAAGTACTTTTGTGAAAGACAAACATGTCTGAAATGATGTCTTTTGATCCAACCCCCATTAAACAAAAATCAATGAAAATTTTCTCTTTTTGCAGTACCCCATTAAACAAAAACAAATGAAAATCACAAAATCAATATGAAAAATAGAAAATACCTGACAAATATCACATTTTGGCATATGAGAAGAAGACATAGAAAGAGGAACTCTTTGGTGCTTGCTGGCAAGTTTGTTAGCACTGTGAACTTTCTCATCACATTCCCAACACAACGCTGCTTCATCAGGACAACACAAAACCTTGGCTTCTGCAGATTCACACACGTTACACTGAATCTTCATCCTTTATATAATTTTTTGAATAATCCCACAAACCCTTTTCTATAAAGTTTCAAACTTTATATGGAAAAATTGAAAGTAAGATAGATTTGGAGAATCAAAGTTGAAGAAATTGAGGGAGAAGGGGAAAATGGAAGAGTTTTGATGAAGCTAGAACCTGAGAGAGAGGGTTTAAGAAGTGATGGCGGAGAAAAAATGGAGGATATTTTTTTAGGCAACATGTACACGTGGCAACAAATGAGGATGTTTGATTCTGTAGAAAAACAAAATCTTAAAATAACAAAAATCTAGGATACTTTTTTTTATTTTTTTATTTTTACTCTCTACTCTTATATGATCATTTTAATATATTCATTTTTATCCTCATTCATTCCAAAAAAATTAACATATTAATTAAATGTGTTACCAAAGTATTTTTCTTTACTTAATTATATTATCAATTATAAAGTATTAAAATCGGGATGAATTGTATATATTTTAAGAGTACTCTTATGCAAAAACATTACAGATCCACTTACTTCAAGAGTAATTTTTTTTAACTTATTTTATATCCAAACCATCAATTATAGGGAAATTTAATGGTAATGAGTAGATCTAAATCATTAGATGTCCATAAAATTGATGATTATGATGAGGAGTAAGTTTAAAAAATTTACTCTTATAGTAAGGGGATTCCCACTTTTTTTTTAATATTATCCAAGGTATCCCTTATTTTTTTGGTAAAAAATTAATTCATTTTAGGAGGTGTGATATCTTCCAGAAGAGTCCCCAAACATAAAAGCTATTAGTTGTTTTTCAAAGTTTGAAGCAAATTAATTAAATGGAATACTTAATTGTACAACTAATTATGTAATTTATTTGAATTAATATGTATTTAATTAAAATATTTAATACATTAGTTATATAGATAATTAAGTGTATTGGGTTTATATATTTTATTTAGTTAATATACTCATTTTTCTTTTATGATTATAAGTATTTAATTGAATAGTACTCTATCCGTCTCACATTAATTAATTGTACTATTGTAGTCTTAGTTTATATTTTTCTTCACATTACATGTTGTTTTAGTAAAATAATAAACATTTTTTATTCTTTATCTTTTTATCTTATAATCTCATAAATTAGTTAAACAAACCATTACTCTTGATAGTATATAAATAACGTTTATAATTTCAACATACATTATTAATGATATTTTAGTAAAATACACATTTCATATTATAGTTGACACCTTCAATAATTACACTAAAAAGATTATATATTGATTAAAATAAATAAGTTGACAATGTGAGATTCTTAGTTTACTAATCTCTCTTGTTTTATTTGTAATTTATATTCTAGAATAATTTTATCATTTTATAAGACACATTATATTTTTTAAACATAATTTGTTTTTTTTTTTATCTTAAATGCATTTTCTACATCAATGGGAAACAATAAGCCTGTGAAATTTTTCGAAGAGATATATAAAGATAAATGTGTAAATTTATAGTATCTTTTTAATAAATCAAGACATTTTTTATCCATGCAATATAATTAAAGACGCTTTATAACAAAGGTAAAATTGAGTAATGGATTGTAACAAAAACATAAAAAAGGAAATTAAAATTAAATGTTAGAAATAAAAATATATTGTAACTTAAATTCAAAATTTAAAATCTTGATTAATTAAATTCTAATTTATAATTCATTTATTTTATTCTAAAATTGGAAAACATATATACATTATGCACCCAACACGTGTTGGTAAATTAATTATTTGTCACTATTAATATAAAAAATTTATTTAATTTGATAATTAGACATAAATCATAATAATACATTAATAATGTATAAAACTCGTACGTTATCGTACATAAACTATTTTCTCTTGTACTAGTGGTGTAGCATTGAAGGTTTGGTGTGTTGCTATAATAAGTTTGAGATATTACTTCCACCATAATCATCCAAAGTCACTACCTAACTTTCTTGCAAAGATAACATTAAAGAATACATATAATACATAAATAAACACACTTTCTCTTCAACCTTGTCTTTTTTAAGATAAAGAAAAACGTAGGAATGGTGGGTAGATTAGTTTGCAAATTGACAATATCTTTATCTAAGAGTAGAGGTTTTTAAACTTGAAGTCTTTATGATTGATTTCAAAAATTAATTAGCATTTTTCATTTGATTAATTCCTCCTTTGTCATTTGATTTTTTTTTATTTTTTTTGGTTTCTCACAAGTATCATCGCACTGGAGACAATCCTGTCCGAGCCGGAAACATCCACAGGTATGTGGGGCTAACTCTCTCAACGAACATTTTTAATATTTAGTTTTCTAAATGCATAACTTTTTTTAGTCTCTTATTAGAGTTGAGTTTAACAAAATTATATTAGTAAAATATTTTAAACATAAAATAGTGGATGCATATTTAAAATGGAAGCCAATGGTTCCCTAAAAAAGATGGAAGCCAATGTTAATGGAAAAAGATTTAATTACTCCAAAAAACTTACTTCATATCTTAGCAATCAATTTTAGAAAAATTCAATGGTTTGAATTAGTGAGTAGATCTAAACCATTAGATTTCAAAAAATTGATAATTAAGATATGAAATAAGTTTTTTAAACATACTCTCTCATTAATTAAGAATAATATATAGCTTCAACATTATTCCTTAAAAACCTTAATGTTAATGGCAAAAGTTCAATAATTGGACACTAGAAATAACTGTCTGGCCCCCCAAAATGTTGATTCTAAACCCGCCACCTCAAATATGTCACAATTCTTGTTCAGAATCTTAAACATTGCTAAGAATTTTTTTATCTTTATTTATCATTTTTGCTGAGTGACTGAGAATACATATCCACTTATTTTGCAAGATGTTTACATTTACATAAACAAAATGAAAAGGTGGAGTGTTTGGTCACAAGCATTGTTGTCCCCAAGAAAGAGAAATAGGTTTTGGATAGGACTATGCAAACATACACCAAGACCCCATGGTTTAGAGACAATGAAGGGAAATGAAAATTTGTTCAAAAGGTAAGGATCTTTCATGAGTGTATCAAAGCCATATTGTGGAACAAGTAGGATATTTTGTAGCATGAAAAGTGATAGACCATGATTTTGCATGTAGGGAAAAGCAATAGTTCAAAACTTGAATCACAATGGGTGGAGTAGGACTATAGCAGGAGTATGATATTTTCTTAGAAAATTCAATCTTTAGATAGTTAATCAAACTATACTTATTTTGTATCACAAAATGAAAATATAGGTTATATAAAATGTTTCTGAAAAAAATGCTGGTATTAGTATCATTTAAGTTCTTATCATCATGTTTTTTTTTCATAATCTAGTTTTTTTAATAAAATTAATGAGGTATAAGATTTTATGTAAAAACAGCAATAAGCATGATGATCTGTCATGAGCCATCAATTATCAACTATAACACAAAACAAGGTTCAAGTAAGAAAGGGTGGAGTTTTATAGAGCAGTAGGATATAGAAGTATATACATATAACATGAATGCATGATGCATCCAAAACCAATCCAAACTAAAGGAAAATAGATGTCATTTATGAGATATAAGATGTCCAATAAGGTTTTTTTAACTTTGCCAGAAGGTGTGACAAAGTTCTTGACCTGTATATAATGTCCTACACTCCTACTAAAGGATACAAGAGCCTATATGTACATCAGAAACTTTATCCCCCTCAATTATAAAGTCAATTCACCTTGAATGTTGATGCATGTGAGATTCTGACTAGTTTTTGTAGCTCAATTATTTCGAGTTAAGAAGGAATTGGACATTGCAGCTTAAGGGCATGTGAACTCATGTGGCCAAGATTTTTTCATTGCATACACAGATTCTGACAGAATTCTGTACCCTTTTGATGATGGCATGCTGTAAAACTTACTTTACTTCACAGCTTTTTAATTACAAGAACTGATAAGGCAAGAAAACTTTCAAAGTTGGTGCTTTGGAAGATATCTCAATGATATCGCCGTCTTGGATGGTATGATTGATATGAGAACCATCAACATATACAATACCTTTTCTCGAAGACCATGAAGTGTACATTGTTTGGTCACGTTTAATGCATCCGTGCATGAAGTCTGACACTGCCCCGGGTGAAATAGGCTCCCTTACCATGTATTGGAGATCCTGTGATAAAATGGGCATCGGAAATCCACCTGCTGAATGCATTGCAGCAGTTGAACCGGCAGCCGTCGAAACTCTTAGACCACTTGATCTGCAGTTAACTAGTGGCGAACATGGCTGATCATGATCATTCTTTCTGATTCTGCAAACATACACGCTTAATTGGATTCTTTTCATTTTCTATTATTTTTATCTTTTTATCCCTTTTTGTTTCGGGTGGTTGGAGACAAAATTTTCTTTGAGATGAATATCACGAAGTAAATACATTAATCAAAGTGTTTTGACATCTCAAACGGGAGCTCTTACCTCAAGGAGAACCTAGAGAGTGACGCGGGACATGGATGTGCAGCTAAGATATCATTGAGAGCATAAGTTGACAACTGTTGTGCATTAACAGATATCATTATCCTTGTTAAATTGGAAGGAACAATTTGACCTTCAAGTATGCTATCCAAAACCTGAAAAATATTTAAAAAACCAAAAAGACATAAGAAATGTAACACTGAAAGCGGCTAGCCAACTACAATGATCGTGTTTATAATAACTCAAGGTTCAATAAAAAAGTGTTGAATGATGGAAATGACCAAGAGAGAAGTGAAGTTGTCAGTGCTTTTCTCTGTTAGAATGACTTGCATTGAAGCAATATGAATTATATGAAAGTTTCTTCCATCTATAAACGGAGAAAAGCAATAAAATACAAAGGTAAAGTCTCTTCTAATTCCTAATTGTTAATATAAGGCACAAGTTTTATCCAATAAGAAAGAAGAAAGATACAAAGAAAGGAGAATAAGATATCCTCCACAACAGAACAAACATAATAGAAGATTATAGAGACAACAAAGAAACAGATAAAAAAAATAAGAAAGCCCAAAGGCAGCCCAATGTCTATACAAATCTGAAATGGCAACCCCCATAAAGAGACCATTTGCTGAGCACAAAGAGAAGCCAAAAGTCATTGATCCATTTTCTATTTTTACATTTTGCCCCGTTTTACCTTTTAAATTGCCCAAATAACAAGGCGAATGTTCTGCAGAGTTCATATGTCAAGAGAAAATCCCTTGATTTGCAGATATGTACCAAGAGCATGCATTATTTCAGTAGAAATGAGCACTGGATGCTGAATTTTTGTACATTTCAACAAAGTCACAAATATAATCTCAACAAGTGAACTTTTTTGTTGGTGTTATCAACAATTGAACTTTAATGTGGGGAACAACATGTTTAGTACAAACTAGAAATTGGAAAACTTTTACTTTATGAATAAGTTCCACTTCAAAAGATATCACTACTTGTGCTGCCGGCTTGCAGCTCATCAACTTACGGACTAGATTGATATCAAATTACAAATTCTAAGTTCAGTAAAAATGTTGAAGCTTGCATCCAAGTTGAGTAGCCAAAGAAGAATTTAAGAGGGATGGAAATGGATATTGCATGCACATTTATGCAGACTTTTTCCCATCTCTCACAAATGATTGGAGGTACATTTTGAACCCCAAACCATTTTGAACCTCACAAGTTAATGCATATTAAAATTGAAGCTTTCTTATTCCATAACATTGTAGCCGCCCTCAACACATTACAACGAACAAAAGATTATTATTGTCAATGTTTCCTTCCGAAGGTAGAAAAGAGCAAATCTTACTTGTTCGAAGTTTTCAACAGTTGCAGCACAAAGTTGGCCCGTGCTTCTGGTAGCATCAAACTCATTGCTGAACTGTTCCACCTATTTTAAACGAAATATGAGCAAAATAGGTTCCTGGTGAGGTTGGTTCTTTCGCCTAACGAATATTGAAATTAGCATATCCCATCAAATAAAATGATAGGATACTGAAGTCAATATACATCAATATTAGAATCAAAATTACATCTATATATAAACCTCATTGATCTTTGTAGGGTCAGAATTCACTCCAAGAACTGGAATTTTGTCATCCATGAAATGACTAGCCTGCAGCAGAGTTCCATCACCACCAACTGTAACAACTAAGTCCACATCATTGATGGGTTGAGACAAATTGTTGCGCATCAGAGCTTTCCACTCAAATGACTTTTCCCGCAGAATTGCTTGACAAAAGTTTATGGCATCATGGTGCACCTTATTTCTACTTTCCAAGAAACGAATCTGCAGTTTTTCCAACAGAAATCAAATTATACCAGAAATAATTACAATTATGTCTACTATCCAAGTAAATTAAGACAAAAACCTAGGGGTCATCCCTTATTAAGTTGAAATTCATTTTAGGGGCAAGTATCTGGAATATATAACACGTTTTATGTATGATATGTCATATCATATGTCCTAATACCAACGGCAGTGGGTTTGAATGTCAAGTAGCTTGGTTTCCCTTAAGCAATACATTAGGTTTGAATCATGCAGAAAAAATAAACGCGGGGAAGATTTTTAACCCTCTAAAATGATTATCAGATGAGTGTCTCAGGTTATAAAAATACCCTATATCCAACTTTTTAACAAAAGGGGCAACCTTGTGTCTTACACTCGTCTTAACCGATATTCGTAAGTTACAGTTCTCGTATCCGATTCCAGTACTCACATCCATGCATCAATAGCTACCCCTACTTTTACTATAAAAAAACACAAGCATATAAGCAATTGAGCATATAACTAAAATTTAAACAAGATAAGGCGAAAATGAGCATGTGGGAAATGGCAATGTAGCTAGACAGATACACACAAAAATGCTGTATTCTTGTAATTTCCATCCTACCCATTTTGATTTTGACACAAGCCCATATAGACATTTTATCAAACAAGAAGCGTGCGTGCACATGGGAAAGTGGTGAAGCCATATTTTCAAGAGTAGATTCCAAAAAAGGTGGAATAACACATACAAAAAAGTGGATAAGCATTAACCAAACATGGTAAAGAAACCAAACGAAGTAGGGTTATTACCAGAGGGTGGGTTGTGGAAGAATTTGGTGTGGAAAAATGAGAGGGTTTAAGTAACATTAACACTTTCTTCATCGCCATTTCAGTTTAACTTTCTCAACTCTCCTCAACTATTTTGTTATTTATAATGTGTAATAATATACTCTTTTTTTTTACATTAATATTAATTACCAATAAGACATGTCCACATGCGTAAGTCTCTATTAGATCACGAATTCGATTCTTAAGAGTTACTTGCTGATAACGATAGTCATGAAATCCAAAAATTATTAATTTCTTACGCCGAGTGATATGATTAGTATTAGCAAAAAAAATTAATGTTAATTAGATGTTGGTTGGTTAAGGTGGAAGTGAACTATTACTTTCAAACTTTTTTGTTAAATTATTTATAATTTCTTGAACTATTGGAGATATTCTAACAGATTTTTTAAAAAATTTGTAATTAAATATCTATAGTTTAAAATCATTTATAATTCGAAACCTAAACTTTAACATGTTTAATTGCGCCTCTAAACTTTAAAACATTTGTAGTTGGATACCGAATAAAATTACACAATAATTTAATTAATTACTAATTATTATTAATATCACTATTATTGTTGTAATCATTAATGTTATTATTATTTAGGTAAAAGAACCAATATTGAGTTTAGGGATCAATTATAAATGATATGAATGTTGAAGGACCTATTACAATTTCTATAGTTCATGGGTACAATGAAAAAAGTTTAAGGATTAAATTATTAAATTTAGGGACCTATTTGAAAATTTTCAAATAGTTTAAGGACCTAAGGGATAATTTAAGCTGTTATTTGTTCATTCAAGTGAACTTGCAATGATAGTAGTTCAAATAGAATGGAAAAGGTTAAAATTATGCTCCATTATTTGGGAATATCTCCTTAATTAAATGGTATAAAGCTATCTCCTTTATACATTAGCCTCTATTTTGGGGTGGAGTCATTAGAATAGAATAAAATGGAAAAAATTCCATTCCATTTCATATCCTCCAAAAATCCCAACATAGAATGTCACTAATTTGAGAGGACTTTACCTTGCTAGTATTCTATTATACCCTAAACATTAATATTACAACTAACCACAAAAGAAAAAAAAAACTATCTTCAAGCAATGAGTCCAAAATTATAGATAATCATTTTTTGCATGGAGAATAAGTGTGTGTTTGGAACTGTATAGAGTTGGCTTGAAATAGCATTATAGTTCTTAAACTAGGTCTAGAAATGAGCCGAACTTTGTTCAATTCAGTTCAGTTTAAAACATGACTCAAGTTTAATATAAGTTATTTTTTTAGCTTGAGTTCAGTTCGATTAAAGTTTACTAACTATTCAGTTCAACTTGAATAAATTCATTTAGACATTTCAAATAATTAATTCATTGTTTATATATAGTAACAATAAAAATAAAAACTAGTTTATATATACTTATATATATAATTCAACTCATCAACCTAACAAATCTAACTATATCAAGTTCAAGTTTGACTTATTTATTTAATAAACTCAATTTTCAGTTCAATTCGGCTTATTTGGTTCATGAACCAAATTTGTTAAATTAAATAACGAATCAAGTTTTGAACGAATATCAAGTTGTTTTAATTCATTTTTCACCTGACCCGAAGTTAATTATTAACTTAACTCATAATAATAAATTAGACTCTCAACACGGCCTTAGGAATTATTGGGTATTCTCTATTAACTTATTTATTATTAGAATTGTTTTTAAATTTCTTAGAACTTTTCTCCTCGGTTTTAAATTTGATTTTATCTTTCAAACTCTCAACGCTCCCCTTGAAAATAGTGTTTTAATATATATTAACCTGGAAAATTAAATTTATATGATTTTTCTTCATCTTAAAATTGCAACAACTAATTACTAAAATACAAAAATATAATAATAAGGTAATAAATAAGTGAACCCAACCCATTTCTGATCCAATAAATAGGATCCAATCTTGACCTACATTTCCACCACACACTCAAAACCCTAATTCCCTTTTCTACCAACTTCATTAAACTTAATTTATTTCAATTTCCTTCAGAATCATCAATTTACTTCAACTTCCTTAAATTCATGCATTTAATTAACTGTGTTTTGTTCAAGTTCTTCAATTAATTTATTGATCTTGTGCTGCTCTACTCCATGTTATTTTTCCTCCCACTCTTGGGTATTTGGATTAATCCAATTGTTGAGTTAGGAAGACCCATTTATTATTTAGTTATTAAATATGTTTAAATATCAAAACTTTGATATGGTTGTTTCATAACTAATGCAACTTTTAAGGAAGGTCAAAAAAATATTGTGATTGATATATAAAATTTATTTTAGGATATAAAAAAATGTTAAATTATGTTCTCTTCGTAATTTTAATTTTGGAGGGAAGAGAAATGAAAAAGAAGTGAAAGCTTGAAAGTTACGAAATATAATTACGAGACGTGTTTGATGTCTTCCTTTTTTATTCTTGCATTCCAAAAATCAACTCACAATATCGAGTTGACTAAAGAAAATACTTAAGTGATGAATTAAGAAAAAAAAAAGAAAATATATATCCTTAACATATAATTATGTATTATTGGGGATGCTTTTTATGATTATGTCAAGTTTCTATCTCAAAATCAATTGGTAATGAGAGGAGTAGTCCAACAGATATTTAAACCATTCTCGAGATAATAAGGTAGGCAATATGAGACTTACTTTCTAACCGCTTAGAGCATCGGTCATTCATGCAATCATGCATGCTTGTCAAAGTTGTCATTATCAAAAGTATATCCCAAGGATCCTTAAAAAATGTTCCCTATCAACATCTCTATGCTCCTTAGTACTTCCTTCTTCTTCATATCCAAGGATTCATGCAAACTCCAACAATGGCAAAAAGTATTATTTTAGCAATATTGTAGGCCCATGTGAAAACAATCATGGCTGAGCATTTGAAATATAGTACACTAATACATTATTTTCTGTTATTTGCGGATTGGTGTAACGATCCTAGTTATTGTATTTCTATATTCTCTAAAAACTCATCGTTGATTTTTCTTTGTATTTGATTAATACCTCTTGTATTGTATTCTAATATATCTTTGTCTATAAAAAAAATTATACCAACATTATTAATTGTGTTTGGATGAACTTGTTTATTATTCAAAACAGTTTACAATAAAAAACTTGTCAAATAATAACCCAAATGATTGGACTTTAAAAAGAAACAATGGTAAGAAAAACAGAAATTCACCATCTTTGAGAATATTTCAGGTTGGGACACATGTGTTGGGTTTTTCTTTTCCTTTTTTTAGTATTTAAGTACTCTAATATTTTTCTTGTCTTGGGATAATTGAAACCCTAAAACATTATCCCCTTTTAATCTTCTTAATATTCTCTTTACTTTTATACTATTAGGTTTTTAGATTTAAGGTTATAACTAGGAGTGGAAATGAATTGGGTTCAATCTAACTCAATTTGACCAAAGTATGGTACAAATTATTCCTTTACCTCAAAATTGATTCAATTAAATTAAACAAACTATTTGGTTCGGCTAATCAACTCGAATTTATTTACCACATAAGTTCAAATCTCGATTATATATATAATTCAATCTTATCACAAAATCATGAATTGAAGTATACTAGGCTCAATTTCAATAAAGGAGTTCAATTTTCATCTTAAAGATAATTCATTTAGCTCATAAACAAAATTTAATTCATCGAACTAATTTAAATATTTAGTGTCGAATAAATTGGAGTGTTTCACTTCATTTCTAACTATAATTACAGCTTACTCTTCTATCAATACACAATCAAAGACAAAAGTAGAAACAACTATCAAGCAACAAAAAATAATCTTACTTTAAAAACTTGTGGAAGTGATCCCTCATTTGCTTCACAACATCACCTTCAATTTTGAAGAACATTTCAATAGTATTGGCAATAAATTGAAGAAAGTGGAAACCACATTCCTACATGAAAATCACTCTTACTAGAAATTGGGAGCAAAATTGAATGGCAAATCAATTAGTATCTATTCTGAATAATAACAAAAACAAATACATCACATCTTAGACTTCATTTGTCTAGGAGATTCTGAGCATGGAAATCATATTCCAATAGTCAAAGACCATTGATAAATTTGAAGAAAATGTAACAAATTAATAGACCCTTTCTAAATGACCCCTCTTTAATTTTAGAGAAAAATTGTATGTAGTGACAATATTAGAGTTTTTTATATTGTGTCATTGCATTATCTATTATTCATATTTAATCATCATTGACTCTTCACAAAAAGTAATAAGTAATACAAATAAAGGGCGAATAATATAATAACTATGTATAAATCTTTACATTATCAGTACATATATATTACAATCTTAACATTACATATGTATAAATCTTTACATGGACACATTTCCCCCTCTCATGTGCCATTATTTTGTTCAAGGCTTGACTAAAACCTTAACTATCCACATGTGACATGTTTAACAAACGGAAGGTCCAATTGATAGTGATGCACTTACTTTAATTGGGAAAATGAAGAGAAGATTAAAAGGAAAATTTTCTTTCTTCAAATTAGTTAGGAACTATTTTAACTGAACATAATTTATACAAATGTTCTTTTTTCTACTATTGAAAAACTTAACATACCCTTCTTCAATGAAATGACTAAGTTAATGTACATAAATGTCTATTACTTCATGACCAGGAAAATAAAATTTGTTAAACTTTGTCCATATATGTTAATGTTTAAGGTTATGTATATAATTTAAGAAATTATTAAATGATATAGAATTTTGATATAATTTTGATTAAAATTATCTTAATTAATTAACATACATTGAAAACTAAATTAAAAGGAAATGAAAATAGAAAATAAAAAAGCGAAGCAATAAATGAGAGTAAAATTGAAAAATAAAATGTAAACATGTATTAAAAATATCAAAAAATTAGAATACTATGAAGAAATTAAAATATCAAAAGATAGGAAATGGAAGTAGAATATTTTTTTGGTTTCTCACAGATACGTGGAGCTAATTCTCTAAATGGACATTTTTTCCATCCACAAGACTCGAACCCGGGTTCTTACTTAAGGGGAATCAAGTATGTACCACTTGAACCAACGTCCGTCGGTAAATGAAAGTAGAATATATAGACAAGTGAGTGCTTATCACAAAATCCATGGTCAAATTGGTCATGTACAATGTTGTTTGTTGGTAGGGTACAACAATCCAAAGTTCTAGCAAAGGGTTACATCATTGCAGGTAGCACAATGACAAACTATGAACCCAAATTTACTTTGGTATTAGGAATGATGATTCTCATTTTTGACTTTGTTATTCAATCTTTTCCACCATAAGCACATGTATCTGCAAAATATAATGTTCATGATGCAATATTGAATTTGTAAAGTTGCCCACAATTTTCTATAGGAAGTCTTTTTCTATCAAATTTATACTTTACATCAAACATATCTTAAATTTCTAATCATATTAAGCCATTTGATATACGAAAAATAAAATAAGTATTTAAAAAAAGTACTCATATATGAAAAGAAAGGTTCTTGCTATATAGGTACTTGTTAAGAAAACAACAAAAAGTTAGGGCATCCCTAAAAAAATAATATATAATACTAAAAGAGCTTTCATGGTGAAGACTTATAATACTTTATTAGATAAGGTCTAATAACATTTTTTAATATTATGTAGTCCTTATTATAAGGCGCTATTCAAAGATTTAAGTAATCATTTTATAAAATATTTTATATATAGTATTTATTGTTTTTCTCTCATTAGTCATTTGTTTATAAATGAGAAATGGTTGATAGGGATAAAATTGTAGTGCTGTAATATAATTTTAAAAATGAAAAAATTAATTGTTTTGTTAGTATATGTAATTTGGTTAAATACACTATAATAATGATCAAGTGAAGTGGGTGGACCAAAAGCTCATTTTAATTTACCAAAAAATATGAGTTTGTATTGAGGATTTACAAATACATATTTAAAAATGCTTCAATATTTTAAAAATGCTTCAATATTTAATGTACAATTATCTAAATTATCATGTTCCATCATATCCTAATTATCAAATAATGGTCTTTAAACGGCATATATTTGAAGCAATAATAATAAATCTACCGGATATTCATACCTCAAAATGTTGATATTAAGATGTACAAGGGAGTAATAATTTCACCCAATGCCCCATATCCTATGCCTAAAAAGAAGTTTTATGTTTAAATATTTAATAGGAAAACATATTTATTGTCTCACACTTTCGTGTTACTCTATATACTCGGAAGTGGATTGACCAAAAAATATATTTAGTAATCATAGTTTTAACTTCAATAATTTTTTTCAACTAATCGGTATTGATAATACTTAAAGTAGTACAAAAAGTGTGACAACATATGTAATCTCGGTTATTAGGTATATAGGATGAGGTAGGAATGATGGTGTTTGATTGGGCATGAAAAAAGGCATACATTGAATAGTGGTGATTAGCAATGATGGTAAAGAAAGATTATATGGAAATGTCTGCATTAATTGCACGGAATCTGAAACAAAGATGAATGGATTTCTACGTGCATGGAATATGATGAGTACGGTTCTGTCTCAAGTTGGTTTTTGTTTGCTCTTCAGTGCACAACATTACTACCTAATCTCACAAAGTAAGTAAATTAGTCACACATTCTTTTCATCTCCCATTAATGTCCATTTAGATTGTATCTATATACCCATAGGATTCCCTCCCTATCTATTTTCATGTTCCTAATGAACTAATCCATTTCGGAGTGTGTGACTGTTTGTCGCTCATAGGAATCGAATATTTAATTTTTTAGTCATCCTAAAGATATATGTTAGGATATATGTTAGTATTTGTTAGGGGTGAGATTCGAATGTTTAATATCTTTCACTTTCTTAAACCTCTACCATAAGAATGACCCATCGATGACAATTATACACTCTTTGCTTAATAAAGCATCCCCACGTGGATAAATAAATATTATATGACACTATTAAACGATATTCTAAACTTGTAAACTATGCATGTTCTACACACACGACCTCTCATTAAAAAATAATAAAGAAAGTAGTGCAATTTCTTTCGGCTTTTGACTTAAAGTTCATTTAAATAAAGAACAAAAGAATTTGCATGTCAACTTTGTGTTTTTAATAGAAAAGTTGTAAAGCACCCTACACAAATATATATTCGATGAGTATAAAACGTTTTTTTTAACTTAACACAATTTTGACCGTTAAAAGACTATACTACATATGGGTATATGGTATAATCTTATATTAAGACAATATAATATGTATAGTTATCCCCCCATAAAATAACAATTATATAAGACTTTTGATTTATAAGTAAAGTTCATCTAAGGTGAAAATCTATTATTATCAAATTTGTTAGCAATCTCATTAGCTAGAATGAAAATAAAGTTGTAATTATTAAGGAAATATTAACTTTATAATTAATAGTATATAATATATATTATAAAGATTAAAAAGTGGAGGGAGAGGGTGGTGACCTCACGTGAGGGAGGGGCTAATAAAAAGGAATTCGATACATCACATTTACTAAGGAGTTCAATATTAGATAAGATTATGATACATGATAAAATTAATTTTTAACATATATGATTTTAAATTATTTTTATTAAAAAATCTAAATTAAACAAATTCATGTTTTTCTTCATTTTTTAGTATTGGACTCTCCGATCACTCGACTCGGTATAAAGGAATTGAGAGTTAAAAGACATGGTGCAAGAGTGAAGGGGCAATCACATCTTTGTGATATCGCGAATCACCTTGCTTTCCCACAAAAGCTGTTTTCACCACACACTTCTAGACAAGCTTAAAAGTTGGAAGCTTTTCAAATTAATGTGGTTTTCATATATAAAGATTCTTCTCCTGGAATATCGAAGTGGATTCCAGACACACTCTTCAATATTGTTGCAGGGGCCCTCATCTAATAGATTGCACCAAATTTAAGCTCAACACAACTAGTTTTCAATTTTAATCTATGAGACAATTATAGATACATGTTTAAAATGTGTAGTTGTATTCCTCAATTTATCCAACAAAAAAATATTATCATTTATTATAGGGTAGTGATATATATAGAGAGTAATAAATATTAAGTGAGTGTGAAATCTATGTGACAGTGTAAAGGTTTATACACATGCATTTCATCATTCACCATTCATTTAAATTATTTTTTGAAAAGTCAACAATAATTAAATATCAATGGTGAATAATGCAATGACATTGTATAAAATTCATACCTATTAGAACATATATCTTATTCTCATATTGAAAATGATTATGGAGAATAATATGATATATAAAATTTAATGTTACTTATACTTATATATATAATCATTTATTATTAGTTAGGACCTCCTATACATATTCAAATAATTTATGTGAGGTAAAATAAATTATTTGAATATGTATGACAACAATAACTAATAAAAGATAACTTACTTGAAATGGGAAAGAAGAGTAACTTGTGTAGAAGAAGAATAATAAGAAAAATAGGAAAGTGAATGATTAGTGTATTTATTATTGTAGGTGAAGTTGTTTTTATATTTTCAAAAAATCAAATCAAGCTTACTAAAATAATTGTTGTTGAATCTATAACTTTTAACCACGCTCACAAAAACAAGTGTTATTGAGCGTTGTTAGATGTGCGATAAATAACAACGTTCACTTTATTAAGCGTCGTTGAATCTTTAAGTCATGCATTCAACAACATTCATTAAAATAAGCGTGATTAAATATATATTCACTTATCACATTTAATAGTGTTTGCTTTACTAAACATTATTGGTTCACTTTTACCTTACATTAATAGCGTTCAACACAAGCCTTAAATAACCATTGTTAAATTAAATGTGAGTTATGGCACAGTGACCTTATATCATTAGCAACATACAACTTAAGTGTTGCGAATAAAATAAAGTATATTTATATTGACTTTGAGCTTCTAGGTATTTATGAACAACCATTTAATTTGCAATCAAATATAATTGCTAATAACAATGGTCATATAGAAGAAATGATAAACTTATGTTTAATCTCATACAAGATTTTCACAAAATATGGTATATTATGAAATCAAATTCAAATAGTATAAGAGTCAACATCTCTTCATTATTTTTGGTTAGTTCGTTATAATCAAACCCAAGACTCATACTTATACAAAACCAAACATCTTCTAATCGAATTAACACTGATTACTATCTCTCTATATTTTTTTAAACAAATCATCTCTCTACTTTGATGCATAGAATCTTAATAAAAAACATATAATGCAAGATCACTCCTTCAACCACAGCAATGGTCTAAGAGTCTAGGAGGAATCCAAGTCACACAAGCTAAAAAGGTATACCGAAGTTGTAAAGCAAAAGAATATAAATGTTCTAAACAAATTGGCAAATTGCTACATCGCACCCCATACTCCCATAGGAATTTCCATCCATAGCATGACATATTAATAAAACTAGCACTACCTAGCCAATCTATATAGATAGTGATATTAATACTTTTTGTCGGCAATCGTTAGTATGTTAATATTTTATTGTGGGTGAGATTCCACCATAACCTCCTTCCTCCTAACCAATAAACTACTTTAATACTTTATGGATTATCAAACTGATAAAAGTATATCAATAAGACATTGATATAGTAGTGTTAGATATTACTGAATTATCATATAAATCAAAAGGTCAAAAAAATACTCCAAAAGTGATTAATTCTTTTTATATAAGGTAAGTGAATATCTTTAAATAAACAATATAATAGTACATAATGATATAGATATATAACCACTATAATTATTATATTATACTGGTATGTGATTGATTCGATTTGCTCAATTTATCGGTTAAACCGACTATTACGTATAGAGAATATAAACTTTCTAGGAAGATACTTTTAAAAACCACAACACAGTGTTTGTGACTTTATGCCTAATAATAATTAATAAATGTAAACATGGTTAAGAAATAAAATGAAAACTTTTAAAAAAAATATATATAAAGAAGAACAGATTCCCTCCAAGTGATTGGCATAAGAAAAGTAGAGGCAACTATGCTGAATTCACCATCCCCTCTATTTAAACCCTTCATTCAGTTTCTCTTTCACATTAGTTAACTTCCTCTCTCTTTTTCTCTTCAAATTTCAGAACTTCCATTTTCGTGTAGAATCTTTGGTTGTTCACGTTACTTTTTTCACTCACTCACTTTCTCTGTTAACGTATCTCTGTATGAACGTTTTTCTCTCTTTCTTAGTTATTATTCTCACTCACTCACTCATTATCTTTATCTTAGTTCATATATATATATATATATATATGCATGTATTGATGTTTTGCTTCTTGTGATTTTGAATTTCAGAACCTTAACTTCAACGGAGAATATGAACTCGTGCTTCGCTTAATTTAGCGTTATTCAGGTTAGCGTTTTCACTCATTCATTAGGCATATTTACAGTATTAGAGTATTTGTATTAATATCTATGTATGTACGGATGTAACGGATCTGCTATGTGATGAAGTGATGATTGAATTGAATAGTTGTTTAAATTGGAAAGTGGAGAGAGTTAGATCTGATGAAACTGTTTGATGTAATTGTTTTGGTTTTATCTGTGATGAATTTTGGATATGAAGAAGAATTAACGAATGGAAATTTAATTGAAATTGAAAGAAAAATGAAAACGTATGTCTCTGTTTCTTGCATGCGTTACGTTCTTCAGTTTGAAATTCCCTGTTTTATCTTACGCTATGTGAAGTAAAGATAGAAATTATAAAACAAGTCAAAATGCGTTGAAATTTTTTAATAGATATTTTCAGTGTACATAGACAGAATACTTAGTGACGTCACGTTACTTTGTGTGCTTGTGGTCCCTTGTGTTTCTTAGCATCTTCATGGAAATTCTCTTAGTTCCAATGGAGTTGAAATTTTCTCCAATATTAAAGAGTCTAATATTAAAATATAAGAAAAACTTTTTTTTACCTTTTAATTTTTTTTATTGACAAATAAGTTAAATGACTCTTCAATACAATTAGTTTTAATGAATTGTTGATTGAGGTTTATAAGTTTGGTATGTCAAATTGGTTTTTAAAATCTGAAGTGCTTTAACTCATAATTCTTAAGCTTACATCTCAAAACTTAATCACTTAGTTACTAATATGCTCCCTTCACAAAAGTGTCTATTGGACAAGCGAATTAAAACTCAGATGATGAGGAAAGTAAGCGGTAGAAGTGAATTGGGGCCATGACTTTTAAAGATAGGCTTTTTCAGTTAAAGATAGTTCTCATCTTTCTGTTGATCAAGCAGCGCATGTGATTCACTGAGAGGCACCCATGTGACGGAGTTGTGAATGCTAGGAATGATGGACCCGAAAAGATTTCTTCTCAACGTGTCTACCTTTTTGTGCAAGATTGATTTGCTAGAAGCAGTTTTTCTCAAGGTTCTACTTAGTCTTGGTTTATGTTCCAAGTTATCACCTTGGAGCATTATAACAAAAGATCAGTGAATTATTAAAAATTAGACTAATATTATAATATATAATAATTTTTCATCAATTAGTCTGAATTCCTCTTTTCACTGCCAGGAGTCTATTTTATGAGATCTCCTGATTTAGGCTTCGGGTCATAGCTTTATTATTCCTATCTTTTGCCCTCACTAATCTGATTTAATACATCCTTTTCTATCAGTTTTCACATACACCTCAGTACAGGATTACAGGGTATATGGTTCCACGTTAGAGAGGTGAGAAATACTCACACGGTGGAGAAAATAATTAAAAAAGAAGCACCACCCCAAAGCTAAAATAATAATGAAACCACTGAAATTCTAAAATGTCAGGGTTTAGGGTTTTAAATGGTGTCAATAATAAGTTGTAATGAACTTACAAGATGAAGGAAGAACTCTCCCTTTTCTATGACTCAGTGCTAAAAAAATGTCACGTTCTGTCACATGCTTGGTGCCTGATGGAGATCACCTAACTAAAGGGTGTCGCATTTCATGTCCCAAACTAATCAGAATGTTGCATTTTATTATTTTTTGTTTTTAAATTTTTTATTTTATCCACGTGTTAATATATGATTGACTTGAGACAGAAATAAGACAATATTAGAGGTCGGTGATCCCTTCCCTATGTGCTTTGGATCAGTTATTATGCATATTTTGCTCTTTAGAAATCAACTTAATATATTTCAGTCGTCTTTCTCATTTTTTGATCTCGGGAAGTGTTAAGGTTATCCTTATCTAAAAAATAAGTACGTTCTCTACTTTTCTATTTGGTTTTATTAGAAAGTTATGTACCCACAGTTCGGCCTTGACAACCCTTTCCATAATTTGGATACATGCAACTAGAAGTTGTGGACATTGTTTGAAAATTGAAATTGAGACAAGAGACTTCGTTTAAGCTTTAGGTCACATCTATTCAACATTCTGTCTCTTACACATGCACATCCAAAAGCATATATTTCTTCGGATTTTCTTTTGTTGAAGTGTGGCCATGGGTGTTTTGAGGGAACCAGGATCCTAGGTCCCAAAAACTTCTTGTACTCATGTCTCAAGCCAATGATATCCCACTAAATCACATAAAAATGTTATTTTATATTTTTCTTAATTTTCTTTTTAAGTATGTGTCAAATTTTCATTGAATTGGGATATAATGGGACACAAAAAAGTGAGATAGCTGATCATCATTCGTTGAGAGTCGATCCGCCTACACGTCTTGCTTTTACTGCTATATCGGGAGTTACTCCACGTATTGCTTAACGTAAAACAGATAGTGGATTTGTTTCTGTCTTTTGTTGAATCTTTTTCATAGCTCGATAGATAATTTGATAAGCCAATGATTTTTTTTCCGTGTTTCAGAATACGATTAACCAACATATTAACTAATCGATTACGAAAAATGGGATCGGATAGCTTTTTGGGATATATCCAATCCATATATAGCAACTTTAAAATGATGCATTTATTTGGTTTATCTAGGATGAGTTGAACTCCACTTGACTCATATCCAACTCTTCCATACTAGACTTTCCACTCTTAATTTTTTAATAAAAAAATAATTTAAGATAATGGCCCTTAGAACTATTTTTTTTGCCACATAACACAAACATCTCTATTTTTTTTGGTAATTACATCATTTCAACAATTTAAAGCCACATAACATCTTATTCAATTAAGACTACAAAGTAGAACTATTTTTAAATCTAATTAGAGGTCAGACCAATCGGATCGATCAGTCCAGTTCGGTTCTCACAACATTGATATTAAAATTTGAATTTAATTTAAAAAAATAGACCATTTAATCCTTGGTAATTACCATTAACTGCTGCTTCTCATAAGAATACAGGTATAGACTAATGAAATAAAAACAATTTTCATGTAAGGAGAAAGATTGGTGAACCTATTGGCTGTCTTAGATGCCTATTTATACTTGTTACAATCAAACTATAAGTTTATTAAAAATAATAAAGTCATGTTTGGTTGATAAGTTATGCGAATAGATAATTTTAAAAAATGTTTACATTAAGTTTGCAAAAAACAAATAGGACTTAAATAATCTTTTTTTTCCTTATAGGGTAAAACATTTTCTTTCTGGTTTCAACAAAAATCTTGGGTGTCACATGCATGGCAGTGAGTTAAACGTGCCTTGTAAAGCTTATACATGAGGATTCCACTGCGTCCTCGTTTTTCTTCTTTTCTCACTAGTCAGTCATCACTATGTTTAATTCTCTGCCATTTAGATTGTGCAGATTTCCCACTCTTTTCTCACCCTCAGTATTCCCCTTTGAACCTATTGTCTTCATATGATTTTCATTACTATGATTAAATCAATGCATTAGTTAGGAGTCCTTTGCTTCACAACTACTTTCAATGCATGATTTTCCACAACCTCCTCTGCCCACATTGCTCTGTTTTCTTTATATTGCATTCATGTTCAAGATTCAGGAATGCTGATAATTCTATTTATGTATAAGTTTATACAATGTCAAATTTCCAACTCATTAGTTAGCCCCACCCTGTAGGCTCTATCAAATTTCTTCCTCTCACTCTGTTTTATTATACTCTGTTTTATTGGAAGCTAAATCTGAGATATTTTGTAATGCAGGAAAGGAAATTGAGCTACCGTCAACATTGATATACAACATCAATGGTTGGATTCCAGGGTGAGCATATGAATGGGAACATGTATAACGGCAACAATTCTAGTAGTTTTCCAGGTCGTGTGGAACGACTTGTGAGAGGAAGAAAGCTAAGAAAAAACAGCAAGGCATCTCTTTCCAATGAATCTCCAGATAATAACAATAATGACAGTAATAATAATATTATCAATGGGGTTACTGAATCTTTGGATCATGACCTACGCTTAAGAGAAGCTAATAGCACAACTCATACTTCCCATTTTGAACGGTTCCTGGAAGGTGCAGCAGCAGCAAGGGCTTTTACTGACGGATATGAAAGGGAAGATGGGAAGCCTTTTAGACAACGGCTTTTGGTGGTAGCTAATAGGCTGCCGGTCTCAGCTGTTAGGAAAGGTGAGGATTCATGGTCTTTGGAGATAAGCGCTGGTGGCCTCGTGAGTGCTCTTTTAGGTATGTCATCATGAGGCTCTTAAGTCTTAGTTTTTTTTCTTGTGTATTATGTTTTAAAGCGAAAATGTTAGTGACACTTATTAAGGTTTATAACACATGATAAACCTAAAAGGTAACATGAAAGTGTCATGTCTTGGTATACATATAAAGTACTCTTTTAAGAGCATGCTGTATCTTCTCTGAAGTTTATACGGTATTGTAGATTTCAAAGTTTAAGTTTGTTACATTTTGAAATGAAATTGGTCCCTTATGTTACCAAGAGTTGTCTACTTATTTGACATGGATGTGTTCTTTAACAAAGGTGTGAAGGAATTTGAGGCGAAGTGGATAGGTTGGGCAGGTGTGAATGTGCCAGATGAGATTGGACAAGAGGCACTTACGAAAGCATTGGCTGAAAAGGTAATATCTTTCAAACTCGCGATGTCAAAATAACTTTTGCAGTTTTGCATTTATTAATGTGCCTTTTCATCCGTAGATTTTATAAAGTTTTTTTTATTTGCTTGTTACAGAGATGTATCCCAGTATTTCTTGATGAAGAGATAGTTCATCAATATTATAATGGCTATTGCAATAACATTTTGTGGCCCCTTTTTCATTACCTTGGACTACCCCAAGAAGATCGCCTTGCTACCACGCGCAGTTTCCAGTCTCAGTTTGCAGCATATCAGAAAGCAAACCAAATGTTTGCTGATGTTGTAAATGAGCACTATGAAGAGGGTGATGTTGTCTGGTGCCACGATTACCATCTTATGTTTCTGCCACAATGCTTAAAAAATCACAACAGCAAAATGAAAGTTGGCTGGTTTCTCCACACCCCATTTCCATCTTCTGAAATTCACAGAACACTGCCATCTCGTTCCGAGCTCCTGCATGCTGTTCTCGCAGCTGATTTAGTTGGGTAAATTGTGATTTGCTCTTCCCTTACATCTGTTTTTGCTAATCCAGTTTCATAACTATTTCTTTCAATGTAGTCTTTTAATTTTCAAATAATCAACTGTCTTCACTAGAAATTTTGTCACCCCACTAATAGTTCGAGAGTATCAAGTACTGTAACTTGAATTATTAAGCCTTTGGTCCATGTACTTGTAGATTCTTGTATCTGGGTTGTTTTGAAACAGTTTGTGCTTACTCCTTACAGTCCTTGAGTTCCAACTTTCTCTCCAGTGGTTGTTATGAAATTTGAAACATGAACCTCAATGTGTCGAAGTGATACTAATGGGTCCCACAACATTGTTCCATAATCAATTTCATCTATCATCAATCAGTCAATATACTTAAAAGCTGATCTGGTTTTAAACCATTGCATTTTTGTCAAATTAGTTTGACATTCTCTTTTTTCTCTTTTCCAATTAAATCATTTTAATTTTCTAGTTATTACCATTGCTTCTGACTTGGAAGATTATAATTATTGTTGTGCAGTTTTCACACCTATGATTATGCACGGCATTTTGTTAGTGCATGTACTCGGATCCTTGGACTTGAGGGCACACCTGAAGGGGTTGAGGATCAAGGGAAGCTAACTCGCGTTGCTGCAGTATGTGCTCACAAAATTTGTCTACAAGATCGCACTCATGCTTCATACTTACATTTACCATTACTTACAATTAGAACTACTGGTTTACTTTGCTACCCTTGAATGTCAGTTTCCAATTGGTATAGACTCCGAAAGATTCATACGTGCACTTTACCTTCCTCAAGTCCAGGAGCACATCAAAGAATTACAAGAAAGATTTAAAGGCAGAAAGGTATATCTTTTACTTTGTATTAACTGCATTTTCTGTTTATGTCTTATAATGTATTCTGCATGCTGAACCTATTAATTTGAGATTGTTTCAGATTTACAATTCTTACCTTTTTTTCCGTTCTATAAATTGAGGATTTTAGATCCATGACAGTTATGGACATGCTAACCACCTTCTAGGATAATATTCAGGTGATGCTTTCCACTAGAGTAAATTTGTATCATCTGAAACAAATTGTTGACCACGAAGAATATCACCCCTTATAAAAGAATGGCAAAATTTAACATGACTTTGAATCCTTTTTCTATCACCATAAAAGTAATACGCCATGCCACAAATACTCATAATTATTCTGAAGACATGATTTACAATGGAACACTATGCTCACTGTTTTATGTTATATTCTTCCATTGCATGTGCATTGAGCCATTGACCATAGAAGTGACTATTTGTTTGGTAAGCAATGTCATGATATTCATTGTGTGTGTGTTTTGTTACCTAGAGCAAAGGGCTACTTTAATTTGTTTCTTTGGTTTGACTATCACAATTTTTGTTCCTGGTCTTGACAGGTAATGTTAGGTGTTGATCGCCTTGATATGATTAAAGGAATCCCACAAAAAATTCTAGCGTTTGAAAAGTTTTTGGAAGAGAATGCTTATTGGCGTGATAAAGTTGTTCTGCTTCAGATTGCTGTGCCAACAAGAACAGACGTTCCTGAGTGTATGTTATATTTCATTTTTTCTTGTACTGTCCTCACTCCTCAATATAGCAGGCAATAGGTTTCTTGTTTTAAACTTATTCTTGTTGTTTCTAGAAGTGCAAAATAAATTTACTCTTAAATAAGTAAAGATCTAATATTTTGTCTCATTGTTGTTTGTACTACTACTATTTTCTACAAAAGTGTGTGGGCAAAAAGAATGCCCTTTTATGCTTATAAAGAAAAGAAAAGGAATATAAACAAATCATTTATAAGATCTGTTGGCTGAAATATTTGACTGCAATTTGAAATTCGTGTATAGAGAATTTCAGTAATGATTTTTTTTTGAAAAACCATTAGAATTCGTGCTCTTAGCGGTATTCGTATAACATTTCATACAATTTGAATTTGATTTACTCTGTGATGTTGTTCTTGTTGCAGTTTTAATTCTATTGCTCCCCCTTTGATTTACTGTGTAAAATTGTAGCTCTCCTAAACAACTTAAGTTATTATGAGATGGAAAGGATCAAAATCTTGACTACTTTGTTCATATTTCATAAAGTAGTAGTATATATGTGACCAACTTTTCTTAAGACTTCAGCTTTTTATTCCGTAGTGGTTTTTCATCTCAAATAATTATAAATAATTAATTTATCTTTGGGAATTCGCTTAACTTGTCCCATTAACATGAAAATCTTATCCTATTTAGATGGAAACCCAGGAATAACTTTATATCTTCAACAACTGGAATGTGAAAAATGTCATTTTTTTCATTTGTTTCTTCATGTTTACAGATCAAAAGCTCACAAGTCAGGTACATGAAATTGTTGGTCGCATCAATGGCAGATTTGGATCACTTACTGCTGTTCCTATACATCACCTAGTGCGTTCTTAACACAGTAATTATTTAATGAACATTACATAAATGCTGATACACTATCACATGCATTCATGCAATACACAATTTATTTCTGTCAATGTTACTTACGTTAAATCTCATTATCTAATTTAGCAGTATTGGTTGTATATAGTTTTTCCAACTTTTGTCATGCTATGCATTTATCTTAACGCTCTTTGGCATGGGTGAAAATGGTGAAATAGATTTTTGCAAGGAATTAATATATATAAGATACATTGTAACTTACTTGGGAAACAAAGGAAAATATGTGAGAAATGAAATGGGGAAGTGTTTTAAACTTAATTGATAGGCAGTAATTAGGGTTGTAAGAAATTAGGGTTTTGTAAGACAAGGAAGATGAACTATGAAGAGAGAAAGCTAAATTGTTGTCAAACTGTATTTGTTACTTAATAGTCAAATTGATGTGAATTGAAAGAGTGTTCATATTCCTTTCATGCAAGAACAACTATTATGTAGTCAAATTTGCTATGCCTGCAGGATCTACTTGCTTTATTTGATATCTATCAGATTGCTATTCTACATGACTTAATGAATTATGTTATGTATACAGGATCGCTCTCTTGATTTCCATGCTCTATGTGCTTTATATGCTATCACAGGTATCTATACCCTAAGTGCTTTTAGATTTTTGTTATCTTTGACTGAGGTTTCCTGTGAATAATTTTTGATGTAAACTTGCCATTTGCAAAGTTGTAATGCATAATATCTAAAACGGAAAATGCTTGTTTCCTTTTAGGGTCTTCACTGAAAATGTGGTACACATTCTTCTTGGAATGGGCTGCAAACTTTGATTGAATTCAATTAAAGATGGGAAAATTATCATATAATACTATTTTTCTGAATATTATTTCTTTTACTGATTTTTATAGATGTTAATCATCTATCCATTGTTGTTTTCAACGTAAATATGTATTTCTTGTGAAACAAAGTCAGGTTTTGAGATATATATTGGAACCATATATTCTGGGAAAGGACTGGAAGTATGTCCAGTATTTCGCTGAATTTTTAATTGTCTGTTTATAGCTAATCTCTAGTTTTTTATTGTAAATTTTGTGGTAATGGTGTATTGATACTTTGTTTCTTACCCAGACATTGCACTTGTCACATCCTTGAGGGACGGCATGAATCTTGTCAGTTATGAATTTGTGGCATGTCAAGATAAGAAGAAAGGGGTTCTCATTCTTAGTGAAGTAATTACAGAAACTTATTCGTGTGTTTATCTTTTCTTTTAATTGCTCAATTCAGGCTATGCTAATTAATGTCGATAATTGTTTAGCAGATATAGGTTTGGAAGTTAAAGGGTTGAAATCTCTAGCCTCCTACATTTCTACTTTTTCAGGTTATCATACATGTGATAAACTGACAAAAGTTTCATGAACACCCTTTCCATTGGCCCCTCCTGAAAAAAATTATCTAAAAAATGGGAAAGTGCTGCTGTTTTTAGTATTTTTTTAGACTTTTGGAAATAATATTTCAACTAGGGATAATTATGATGCATACACCCATGAAAAAGTTCAAGGCTTCAAACTTTATTATGCTGTGTCTGTTTCACATCCTTTTGAAGGCCATTTTTGAATTACGGCATCATTTTTTATCATATACTTTTGTTTTCTTCCTTCCTGCAACATGACTCGTTTTTAAATCAGTAACTACTTTTTCCTGCAACGTTTGACAAGTATTGTCCAAAATACCCGTGCTATGTGACACCCGTTACCCAGCACCATTTGTTGCAACTCTCTGCTCTTTGCATAAAATTTTACAATCTAAAGTAGTTTTATATCTGACATTTAGTATTCTTCTTGTAGTTTGCTGGTGCTGCTCAGTCTCTTGGTGCTGGTGCAATTCTGGTCAACCCCTGGAACATCACTGAAGTTGCTGCTGCAATCGCCAAAGCCCTGAATATGCCATCTGCCGAAAGGGAGAAGCGACATAGGCATAACTTTCATCATGTAAAAACCCACACTGCTCAAGAATGGGCAGAAATTTTTGTAAGGTATACATACTAGACTATACTTAAATACGTTGGTTACTTGTTTGATGCATTTTTAGAAATAGTAGAAACACATCCAGATGCCTGATTTAAACCAAAATATGTTATCAAAACATAGATCTCTTGCTTTAATTTTTTAGATCCAAATGCCATGATGAACCTTATCTTTAAATACTTGCAGTGAGCTAAATGATACTGTTGTTGAGGCACAGTTAAGGACAAAACAAGTTCCACCCCGCCTGCCAACCAAGACTGCAATTGAACGTTATCTGCAATCAACTAATCGGTTGCTTATTTTGGTATGCTGTCTTACCATGAAACTTATCTCTATCTTATTTGAATACTGATCTTTCAGGAAGCCTTTTAAAACTTCATGTATTATAGATAGTTAGATACTAAACTATAAAAATTATATGAAAATTCAGAAGCTAGAGCTCTGATTAAAAAACAAATATCAGAAAATGTATAGCTTCAGCTGTAGGAAGAAAAGAAAGGCAGGAAAAATATGAGAAGCAATGCTTTCTCTGGCTTCCTTAAACTACCCAAATGATGACACACCCCTCACACCACCCTCAATTCCCTTCATACTCAGTACTCACGCCCCTTTCCACGATTCTAGCACCATTTTCTCCAATCTCTTGCTGCCAAGGACATTCAGTTACAGTTTTTCATAACTGACTCCTTCACTGTACTTGCCATCTCATTTTCTATATTTTTTGTTGACAATATCTCTTGACACTGGTGATACGTGCTACAGGGATTCAATGGAACTTTAACTGAACCTGTTGAAAGAAAAGGTGACCAGTATAAAGAAATGGAACCCACTGTGCATCCAGAACTCAAACAGCCGTTGATTGAACTTTGCCATGACCCAAAGACCACTGTTGTTGTGCTTAGTGGAAGTGGCAGAACGGTTCTAGATGAAGTAATTATCGGTGCATTGCTGCATTCTTTTTGAACTACTTGACAAACTTATTAACATATTGCTATTTCAGAACTTCAAAGAATATGACATGTGGCTGGCAGCAGAGAATGGGATGTTTTTAAACCCTTCAAAAGGAGAATGGATGACAACAATGCCAGAGCAGCTAAATATGGAGTGGGTTGACAGTGTGAAGGTCCTCATTTTGATGTTCATATTCTTTTTTATAGCCCCTCTTTCATGATATTGACTTACATTGGTAATCATGTTCTTTCAGCATGTTTTTGAGTATTTCACAGAAAGAACACCTAGGTCGCATTTTGAAGAAAGGGATGCTTCACTTGTGTGGAATTACAAACATGCAGGTGCATGACTAGTGCTTAGGGAGACTTTTTTTTGTGTTCTTCCTGCAGTATTTCCGATTACTGATCCTCTCACCATGATCATAGATGTTGAGTTTGGAAGACTTCAAGCAAGGGACATGCTGCAGCATCTCTGGACGGGTCCAATTTCTAATGCACCTGTTGAAGTTGTTCAAGGGAGCAGATCTGTTGAGGTGCGGGCTGCTGGTGTTACCAAGGTGAGTTCTTGTTTCTAATGATTCGCTTTTCTTGTTTATGTTTACAACTAAAGATTTTCTAATGATTCAAATGTCTACACCAATTATTTACTTAATCAGGGAGCAGGCATTGACCGTATCCTGGGTGAGATAATCCACAATAAATCCATGACAACACCAATCGATTATGTTCTGTGCGTAGGACATTTTCTGACAAAGGTAAATTAAATTTTCAATTTTTGATATGGACATATAGCATTTTATACTTATGGTTAGTTTTCTGGTTGGCCACATTTTTTATTTTAACATTTGTCTACTTGATGATAAAATGTTAACATTACCATCTTACAGATGTAAAGCAAAGTGTTGAAGTTAAAATTATTCATTTGCTTCTATTAGTAAAGATGCATGTGAATATTTACGTTTAATGCCATCCACTACTAGCTCATCTTCCGCATCTGATTTCTAGTTGAATCTATTAAAAGGTTGATGCTGAGATTCAGGGTGGTTTTTACAACATTTTTGTCATTCACATCATGTCTTGAACTCTGGTGCTCTAATCGAAACGAGAAACTAAGTTTGTTCAGTTTATATTCCTCTATTCTCTTCTCCTATATCTATTTTACACTAATTGTAATGAACATGTGTTGTTCCTTAACGGAATAATGAATACTATGGAGCAGTTGAATTTAACATCATTGTGTGCAGCAGGATGAAGATATATATGCCTTTTTTGAACCAGAGCTTCCTTCTGCTGGTGTGAGTCTTCCTCGTAATAAGGTAACAGAAGGAGCTAAGTTCACTGCTGAGAGGATATCATCTGTGAAGACACCAACACATAAAAATGGTCTAAAGTCGTTGCAAAATAAGGCGCAACGTCCTCAGGCAAATGCAGAGAAGAAACAAACCAATCATATCGCTCGACCACCGAGGCGACCAACTCATGAAAAGACATCTTGGAATGTCCTTGACCTCAAGAAAGAGAATTACTTCTCCTGTGCCGTTGGAAGAACTCAGACAAATGCTCGCTACACACTCGGATCATCAGATGATGTTGTTTCATTTCTCAAGGAACTAGCAGCTGCATCTTCTTCTAACTCTTCATTCTCAGTATGATGTTGTTCTACTTTGAGTTGGTTTTTAGAGGGAAAAGAAGGAAAGTAAAAAACTTATAAGTCATCTCAAAAGTGTATTTCCATGATTCAAGTCTTTCCCTTCCTTCCACTACTCTCCAAAAAACAACTCGCAAACCAACCATAGGATTGTAAGCTATTATACAGTTGAAACATAAAGAATGTAGGCTTTTTATTTCCATAGTTGCCTGTACATGTTCATGGTTGATGTAGTTAAGTTTACTTTCTCTTCTGAAAAGAGGATATCCACCCTTTCTGGATTTGTCTCTAGCAGAATAATTTCCTAATAAAGCATAGACAGTCTTGGAAGGCTATGCCATTAGCAATGTTTTCCTAACTTAAACCTTGATACTCACAATAAGTTTAGCAAAAAGAAGAGAAGTATTAGAGATGAACTTGACGTGCTGCCACAATTTTTGAATTGAAAGGATAGGACTTGGTTAAGTTAATAAATTCAATGTTTGTATCTTAAGCCACACTTGACAAAACTCCAAACTCAATTGGTACTCATATCATTACTTTTTGGTGTCCATTTTCTATTAGTCCTTCTTTCTTTTTTGTTTTTTTACTTAGTGGTTTCAGTACATGTTTTTGTGTTGCAGCTGTGGTGTAAGATTATTTTAAAGCCATACGTTTTCAATTCAATAATATACATTTTCTATCCCAAATTTATTGTGTTTTGTCTGTTACTCAACAATAACTGTACTATATATATTATCTTAAACTTAAATAAATTGTGAATGTTATATTAGACAATTGACTATTTATTCTCAAACGTGTGTAAACATATATAAATTATTTAACTACAAAAAAAGAGAACGTAGACTAGATATTTCAATATTTATGTAAAATCATTTAATTAATATATGAGATGCTCTTCATTTCTTAAGTATTGCAACATGCAAGGGATACCCCTCAATTATGACGGACGCTATTATGACGTCATAATATATGTTTAATATTGGATTCTCAAACACCATTCCTAAAGATAATATATTTAAGGTTCAAATAATTGCTCCTTTCAATAAAAACAAGGAGTTAGACTATAAAATTAAATAGGAAAAAACGTATACACACTATATGAATTTTTCACATTATTATCATATCATTTATCTTTAATCTTTATTAATTATTAGCGTGTTGATATACACTATCGTGCCTTGTCAAACTGTATTTGTTACTTAATAGTCAAATTGATGTGAATTGAAAGAGTGTTCATATTCCTTTCATGCAAGAACAACTATTATGTAGTCAAATTTGCTATGCCTGCAGGATCTACTTGCTTTATTTGATATCTATCAGATTGCTATTCTACATGACTTAATGAATTATGTTATGTATACAGGATCGCTCTCTTGATTTCCATGCTCTATGTGCTTTATATGCTATCACAGGTATCTATACCCTAAGTGCTTTTAGATTTTTGTTATCTTTGACTGAGGTTTCCTGTGAATAATTTTTGATGTAAACTTGCCATTTGCAAAGTTGTAATGCATAATATCTAAAACGGAAAATGCTTGTTTCCTTTTAGGGTCTTCACTGAAAATGTGGTACACATTCTTCTTGGAATGGGCTGCAAACTTTGATTGAATTCAATTAAAGATGGGAAAATTATCATATAATACTATTTTTCTGAATATTATTTCTTTTACTGATTTTTATAGATGTTAATCATCTATCCATTGTTGTTTTCAACGTAAATATGTATTTCTTGTGAAACAAAGTCAGGTTTTGAGATATATATTGGAACCATATATTCTGGGAAAGGACTGGAAGTATGTCCAGTATTTCGCTGAATTTTTAATTGTCTGTTTATAGCTAATCTCTAGTTTTTTATTGTAAATTTTGTGGTAATGGTGTATTGATACTTTGTTTCTTACCCAGACATTGCACTTGTCACATCCTTGAGGGACGGCATGAATCTTGTCAGTTATGAATTTGTGGCATGTCAAGATAAGAAGAAAGGGGTTCTCATTCTTAGTGAAGTAATTACAGAAACTTATTCGTGTGTTTATCTTTTCTTTTAATTGCTCAATTCAGGCTATGCTAATTAATGTCGATAATTGTTTAGCAGATATAGGTTTGGAAGTTAAAGGGTTGAAATCTCTAGCCTCCTACATTTCTACTTTTTCAGGTTATCATACATGTGATAAACTGACAAAAGTTTCATGAACACCCTTTCCATTGGCCCCTCCTGAAAAAAATTATCTAAAAAATGGGAAAGTGCTGCTGTTTTTAGTATTTTTTTAGACTTTTGGAAATAATATTTCAACTAGGGATAATTATGATGCATACACCCATGAAAAAGTTCAAGGCTTCAAACTTTATTATGCTGTGTCTGTTTCACATCCTTTTGAAGGCCATTTTTGAATTACGGCATCATTTTTTATCATATACTTTTGTTTTCTTCCTTCCTGCAACATGACTCGTTTTTAAATCAGTAACTACTTTTTCCTGCAACGTTTGACAAGTATTGTCCAAAATACCCGTGCTATGTGACACCCGTTACCCAGCACCATTTGTTGCAACTCTCTGCTCTTTGCATAAAATTTTACAATCTAAAGTAGTTTTATATCTGACATTTAGTATTCTTCTTGTAGTTTGCTGGTGCTGCTCAGTCTCTTGGTGCTGGTGCAATTCTGGTCAACCCCTGGAACATCACTGAAGTTGCTGCTGCAATCGCCAAAGCCCTGAATATGCCATCTGCCGAAAGGGAGAAGCGACATAGGCATAACTTTCATCATGTAAAAACCCACACTGCTCAAGAATGGGCAGAAATTTTTGTAAGGTATACATACTAGACTATACTTAAATACGTTGGTTACTTGTTTGATGCATTTTTAGAAATAGTAGAAACACATCCAGATGCCTGATTTAAACCAAAATATGTTATCAAAACATAGATCTCTTGCTTTAATTTTTTAGATCCAAATGCCATGATGAACCTTATCTTTAAATACTTGCAGTGAGCTAAATGATACTGTTGTTGAGGCACAGTTAAGGACAAAACAAGTTCCACCCCGCCTGCCAACCAAGACTGCAATTGAACGTTATCTGCAATCAACTAATCGGTTGCTTATTTTGGTATGCTGTCTTACCATGAAACTTATCTCTATCTTATTTGAATACTGATCTTTCAGGAAGCCTTTTAAAACTTCATGTATTATAGATAGTTAGATACTAAACTATAAAAATTATATGAAAATTCAGAAGCTAGAGCTCTGATTAAAAAACAAATATCAGAAAATGTATAGCTTCAGCTGTAGGAAGAAAAGAAAGGCAGGAAAAATATGAGAAGCAATGCTTTCTCTGGCTTCCTTAAACTACCCAAATGATGACACACCCCTCACACCACCCTCAATTCCCTTCATACTCAGTACTCACGCCCCTTTCCACGATTCTAGCACCATTTTCTCCAATCTCTTGCTGCCAAGGACATTCAGTTACAGTTTTTCATAACTGACTCCTTCACTGTACTTGCCATCTCATTTTCTATATTTTTTGTTGACAATATCTCTTGACACTGGTGATACGTGCTACAGGGATTCAATGGAACTTTAACTGAACCTGTTGAAAGAAAAGGTGACCAGTATAAAGAAATGGAACCCACTGTGCATCCAGAACTCAAACAGCCGTTGATTGAACTTTGCCATGACCCAAAGACCACTGTTGTTGTGCTTAGTGGAAGTGGCAGAACGGTTCTAGATGAAGTAATTATCGGTGCATTGCTGCATTCTTTTTGAACTACTTGACAAACTTATTAACATATTGCTATTTCAGAACTTCAAAGAATATGACATGTGGCTGGCAGCAGAGAATGGGATGTTTTTAAACCCTTCAAAAGGAGAATGGATGACAACAATGCCAGAGCAGCTAAATATGGAGTGGGTTGACAGTGTGAAGGTCCTCATTTTGATGTTCATATTCTTTTTTATAGCCCCTCTTTCATGATATTGACTTACATTGGTAATCATGTTCTTTCAGCATGTTTTTGAGTATTTCACAGAAAGAACACCTAGGTCGCATTTTGAAGAAAGGGATGCTTCACTTGTGTGGAATTACAAACATGCAGGTGCATGACTAGTGCTTAGGGAGACTTTTTTTTGTGTTCTTCCTGCAGTATTTCCGATTACTGATCCTCTCACCATGATCATAGATGTTGAGTTTGGAAGACTTCAAGCAAGGGACATGCTGCAGCATCTCTGGACGGGTCCAATTTCTAATGCACCTGTTGAAGTTGTTCAAGGGAGCAGATCTGTTGAGGTGCGGGCTGCTGGTGTTACCAAGGTGAGTTCTTGTTTCTAATGATTCGCTTTTCTTGTTTATGTTTACAACTAAAGATTTTCTAATGATTCAAATGTCTACACCAATTATTTACTTAATCAGGGAGCAGGCATTGACCGTATCCTGGGTGAGATAATCCACAATAAATCCATGACAACACCAATCGATTATGTTCTGTGCGTAGGACATTTTCTGACAAAGGTAAATTAAATTTTCAATTTTTGATATGGACATATAGCATTTTATACTTATGGTTAGTTTTCTGGTTGGCCACATTTTTTATTTTAACATTTGTCTACTTGATGATAAAATGTTAACATTACCATCTTACAGATGTAAAGCAAAGTGTTGAAGTTAAAATTATTCATTTGCTTCTATTAGTAAAGATGCATGTGAATATTTACGTTTAATGCCATCCACTACTAGCTCATCTTCCGCATCTGATTTCTAGTTGAATCTATTAAAAGGTTGATGCTGAGATTCAGGGTGGTTTTTACAACATTTTTGTCATTCACATCATGTCTTGAACTCTGGTGCTCTAATCGAAACGAGAAACTAAGTTTGTTCAGTTTATATTCCTCTATTCTCTTCTCCTATATCTATTTTACACTAATTGTAATGAACATGTGTTGTTCCTTAACGGAATAATGAATACTATGGAGCAGTTGAATTTAACATCATTGTGTGCAGCAGGATGAAGATATATATGCCTTTTTTGAACCAGAGCTTCCTTCTGCTGGTGTGAGTCTTCCTCGTAATAAGGTAACAGAAGGAGCTAAGTTCACTGCTGAGAGGATATCATCTGTGAAGACACCAACACATAAAAATGGTCTAAAGTCGTTGCAAAATAAGGCGCAACGTCCTCAGGCAAATGCAGAGAAGAAACAAACCAATCATATCGCTCGACCACCGAGGCGACCAACTCATGAAAAGACATCTTGGAATGTCCTTGACCTCAAGAAAGAGAATTACTTCTCCTGTGCCGTTGGAAGAACTCAGACAAATGCTCGCTACACACTCGGATCATCAGATGATGTTGTTTCATTTCTCAAGGAACTAGCAGCTGCATCTTCTTCTAACTCTTCATTCTCAGTATGATGTTGTTCTACTTTGAGTTGGTTTTTAGAGGGAAAAGAAGGAAAGTAAAAAACTTATAAGTCATCTCAAAAGTGTATTTCCATGATTCAAGTCTTTCCCTTCCTTCCACTACTCTCCAAAAAACAACTCGCAAACCAACCATAGGATTGTAAGCTATTATACAGTTGAAACATAAAGAATGTAGGCTTTTTATTTCCATAGTTGCCTGTACATGTTCATGGTTGATGTAGTTAAGTTTACTTTCTCTTCTGAAAAGAGGATATCCACCCTTTCTGGATTTGTCTCTAGCAGAATAATTTCCTAATAAAGCATAGACAGTCTTGGAAGGCTATGCCATTAGCAATGTTTTCCTAACTTAAACCTTGATACTCACAATAAGTTTAGCAAAAAGAAGAGAAGTATTAGAGATGAACTTGACGTGCTGCCACAATTTTTGAATTGAAAGGATAGGACTTGGTTAAGTTAATAAATTCAATGTTTGTATCTTAAGCCACACTTGACAAAACTCCAAACTCAATTGGTACTCATATCATTACTTTTTGGTGTCCATTTTCTATTAGTCCTTCTTTCTTTTTTGTTTTTTTACTTAGTGGTTTCAGTACATGTTTTTGTGTTGCAGCTGTGGTGTAAGATTATTTTAAAGCCATACGTTTTCAATTCAATAATATACATTTTCTATCCCAAATTTATTGTGTTTTGTCTGTTACTCAACAATAACTGTACTATATATATTATCTTAAACTTAAATAAATTGTGAATGTTATATTAGACAATTGACTATTTATTCTCAAACGTGTGTAAACATATATAAATTATTTAACTACAAAAAAAGAGAACGTAGACTAGATATTTCAATATTTATGTAAAATCATTTAATTAATATATGAGATGCTCTTCATTTCTTAAGTATTGCAACATGCAAGGGATACCCCTCAATTATGACGGACGCTATTATGACGTCATAATATATGTTTAATATTGGATTCTCAAACACCATTCCTAAAGATAATATATTTAAGGTTCAAATAATTGCTCCTTTCAATAAAAACAAGGAGTTAGACTATAAAATTAAATAGGAAAAAACGTATACACACTATATGAATTTTTCACATTATTATCATATCATTTATCTTTAATCTTTATTAATTATTAGCGTGTTGATATACACTATCGTGCCTTTCAACCCGCTTTCCTATCGTTTGTAATGTATAGTTTGTATTTTATAAATTCAAATATATTTTTTTGCGCTAAATTTATGGTTGAATTTATTCAATTGGTCTAATATTCAATTTTTTAAATACACTTTTAAAATAAGAAGATAATCAATAAAATAAGAAAATAATATTATATGGTTTTTTTGGTAAAAATAAAAAGATATTGAAGGCAAAATAAGAAAACACAAATTACACCATGATGGGTGGTTATTTTGTGTTTTCCCTTTATTAATAATAGTATATAGAAGTATAGATTAAAGAAAAAAAAGTAATTAATTATTATTATTATATAAATATTAATTAAGTATCATTCAAATAATTAATTATTATTATCATATAAATATTACATTCCGAGAAAATGAATAAAGGTCAGAATTAAATTAAGTATCCCCGAGTTTTCTGACACACAAAAAGGCACCAATCAGTGGTAACTGATCAAAACAACATGCCAAACGACGCCGTTTTCACTCTCTTCCTCATCGCCATCTTCAATTTTCTTCTCTCCGTTCAGTCTCACCCGGCGATCCTTCTACCGAGTCAACGTCACCGTAACTCGCCGGTCTCATCGCCGGCGAGTTGTCCGGCGCCTAATCCCAGCCTCTACTACCGCCCGATTATTGGTATTCTCAGTCACCCCGGCGACAGCGCCTCCGGCCGCATCAGCAATGCTACCGGAACTTCCTACATAGCCGCGTCGTACGTGAAGTTCGTGGAAGCTGCTGGCGCCAGAGTTATTCCTCTCATCTATAATGAGCCACATTCGAAGCTTCAAAAGGTATCAACCGTTATTACTCACAATTGATCATGTCAGCAATTAGTAACACATGTGATAGTGATGGTGTTAGAATTTAGTATTTGAATTCCTAAACTTGTAGGTAATGTTTATTTGGAAGCAATACAGTCACTTATATTGCGTTCAACTACTTTCGAGTATTAAACGCATAACAATGTTTTAAGTTGTGGTTGCGGTTAAGTTGCTTTTACCGCGGGAAAATGCAGCAGATGTGATCCCGATACCATTGTAGAGACTTCCGAAACCACAACTGTGGTTGTATTGTGGGAAAATGCAGCAGATGTGGTCCTGTTACCATTGCAGAGACTTCTGAAACCATAACTACCGTTTGCGGAGTACAATTTAAAACAATATTACATAGTATTAAGGAAATCAAAGCTTTTGTATGTAGATTGGCCAGATTATTTCCCTTGTTGTGTAGAAATATTTTTTATATGACTTACTAGATTTTTGTACTCATTGCAGAAACTCGATCTGGTAAATGGGGTTCTCTTCACTGGTGGATCGGCTAAAAGTGGTTTATATTTTGAAACTGTTAGAAGAATATTTAAGGTATCCGCTTTATCCTTTTTTAACACTGATATATCATGCATTTTAAGAGTGACTTGTATTAGGATTTAGGAGTTGGAAATTCTCTTTGTGCATTTGTAGAACAGAAGCTTCTAGAATTTGGAATTGGAATAGTGGGTAGAAGATTTATTATTATTGACTTGGTAGTTAGTTTCTTTGGTAATGGCTATCAATTTTTTCACTTGTGCTTTTGTTAGATAAGCATGTTTCCCAGATGTTACTAAGCTTTGTTGATATATGTAATTAGGCAATTTTGAACTTATCAAACTTATTTGCCTAATTGTCTGTGCAGAAAATTTTAGAGAGAAATGACGCCGGAGACCATTTCCCATTATATGCGACTTGCTTAGGTTTCGAACTTTTAACAATGATCATAAGCAAGGTAAGTTAGTTATCTTGTGGTTTCATCTGTGAACTTCATTTTTGAAGTAATTTTCCAAGAGGAAAAGTCTGAGAAGTCCGAATCAGATTATTTCCTAGTAGCCAGGGTGTACTTCGCTTAATTTTCTATTAAAGACTCATAGTTTTAGCCAGCATATTGTACTTTTCTGCATGATTTGTTCCAAATGAAAAAGTTTAGCTGTTATTTTATGTTGCCTTGTGTTGTGATCATCGCTGTTCATAATATCTCTAAAATTTCAAGTTCACGACATGCCAGTAGAAAATTTGACATTATATTGTCTTCATAAATTTTATTCTTTACGTTCATGTTGAACATTTTGAATGATATTAATGAAAGATTGAGAATTTTCTGCCTTTACAAGTTTGGCCGTTCTTTTTCTTCATAATAGGACAATAATATTCTTGAAGAATTTAGTGCATTAAATCAGGCAAGTACTCTTCAATTTGTGGAGAATGCAAATATCGAAGGAACTGTATTTCAAAGGTGAACAATCTATTTGAATAGTATTTTTCTGAAGTTCACTTTAACAATGGACATAATATGAGATTGGAGGCTGGACTTTGAACTTCAATTGTATTTCTCTCCCTTTTAAAAGGGATTCAGAGGGATTGAGCAACTTCCCTCCATTGATGTTTTCTATATTTCTCTGTCATTTAATTTCCCCTTTTTCTGTAGAGAATCCTTTATCCACCTATCCTCCAAATTTCTTGTTAATTTGTTTCTTAATCTAAAAGAATTTCTTCTTTTGTCAAAAAAGAGAGGCAAAGAGAATGTTACCTCCTAGTCTTATTATACAACCATCATTCAGGGCACAGGAGTCATCCATGAGAGATTGTTTCTTGTATTGACAAAAATATAAATATGTATGTCATCCGTCTCCAACTCATGAACTCACTGCTATTCTCTTTCACTGGAGCAAAAGGGAAACTCATGATAATGGAGGCAGGTTTGCATTGATAAGAGAGTGAATCAGTATTTGTTGTGACTTGCGAGTGGGAATCTACTTGTTGCATTCTAGCGAACTTGTTTGCTGTGTACCCTATCAATTTGTTCTAATTTGAAAGATAGGCTACTTTCTATACAAGTCTAGAATTGTTTTGTCAAATGTAAAAGCCGTCAGGATAATGGCTGATACTAGCATACTTATAGTAGGCGGTTTGGGGTGTGCAAATTCTAATCAAGTCTATTTATGTTACTGAAAAGCCCCGCCAGTTTCTGCCCACAAGGCATTACTGGCTTCCTTTTTGTTTGATCCCTTCTTTCAATAGCAACAGCACATGAGAAGTTCACCTTGACAAAGGAAATGGCTTCCATTTGGCACACGGGTAATTGAAGAACATAGGAAAAATAAAATAAATGAAAGATAAAGCATATAGAGAAAAGGAGGGAGTGAGAGATACAGGAATAGAAGCCAGAAGGAAAACAATGCCATGATACAAGAAATTCTCTATCTGAGAGGTTTCCCCCAGATATTTTAAATCTGCGCCGTCATACAAGAATTGCTCCTCCTCCACCATAATTTTGTATATCTGAAGCTTTTAATCATCCAGAAGTATTGAATTTCTGGACTCTTTAGCATTTTTGTCCCAGAATCTTATATGCAAGTTAAAATTACTTCTCCCTTTCCTGCAGATTTCCTCCTGACTTGTTAAAGAAGATGAGCACAGAATGTCTTGTCATGCAAAATCATCGTGTGAGTATATTATTGTCAATGAATTATTCTTCAGCGTGAGGCTTTTACTTAGTTTACAATTTGACTGGACAAAATTGTCATCAACTAAAGTAGTTTAGTCACATAATGAGCTTACCTTTTAAACTGGTCTTGTTTTATACATTTACTAGTATATTTTGGCCAAGCCCATGATGGCACTCCCCCAAAATTTCAGTGCACCATTGTATCCCCGAATTCGAGCCACCAGGTCAAGTAAATGGTTGTGATAACTTGTTAAATATGAGAGGACCAACCATCATAGGCAAGTTCAGCTATGGCTCCATCACCTACCTATATCAATTAACCAATAAAAAATGATGGGGGAGCTTTGAAGCAGCATTTAAATTTTATTGGGCATGATAAGTTCATTGTTTGTCTGCCATTTTCTTGTTATATGGATGATTGTTTTTAAGTTGTCATTGTTGACTCTTTCATAATTCTTAAACATAAAAACTGTTCAATGAAGTTCATCAGATATATATGTTTGAAATTTGATAATGATTTTCATCTGATTTTGGACATGGCAGTATGGCATATCCCCCGGAAAGTTTCTGGCTAATGAGAAATTATCTAGTTTTTTTGAGATCTTGTCGACTTGTAAGGATGAAGATGATAAGGTATTCAATGTTATGTCACACTGGTTTGAAATTCCATTTTTTGATATATTCATTGCCTGTCACTAGCTTCCTTCAAAAGAAATCTAACAACAGTTGTTATTTTAGGTTTATGTTTCCACAGTATATTCACGAAACTATCCTGTCACTGCCTTCCAATGGCATCCAGAGGTGATTAATAAGTTTTCTGTGGACCATCTTTTGCTGTATCATGATTTCTGTTCCTAAATACTACTTAATTTAGTTCATAATTATTTCAGCTATATAACTCCCTTTATAAATGATGCCTTAGAAAAACACATTTGAATGGGGCGTACCAGGAATCCCACACACAGAGGATGCCATTCAGATAACTCAGCATGTAGCGAACTTTTTGGTCGGGTTAGGACTCAGAACTTTATAATATCTTGATCCATTTCATCCTACTCATGCAGCATAACTTGTCCATTGTTCTCATAAATCATCAGGCTATATGAATAGTTGACTATTATCTAGAGTAATTGCCTATGTAATGAAAGTAAAAAATGGTGAAATTTATGTTTATTGTTTACAATAATGTGAAGTATATTTACTAGGCACCTAGCCTATTTTAATGGGATTGAAGTTTATGCTATCCTCACCCGAGTTGCTACTTACTTGTGAGTACTAAATAAGATTCAGAAAGCCATCTTTAAGACACTCTTGCTATCTATGAAATGGTTGAGGTTCATTTGCTATGGTTTTCACATACATATCAATGGTTAACTTCAACCTTTTTCCACTTTCATTGATCTGGCTCCAGTGAAGCTAGGAAATCCATCAACAGACCAGTTGCTCAAGAAGTCCTAGACAATCTCATTTACAATTATAGTCCCACTTACGCCGGGAAGTATGGGTAAGCTGAAGATGTCTTTACGACCGTGACAATTTGTTTTGCACATAAAGTTACTGATGTTGATGTTTGTGTTTATGCTGCTTGTAGGGGAGGATTTGATGAAGTTTATATATTTGCACAAGTCTAAATGCCAGAGGAATATCTTTTGCTTTTGCTAGAGTTCCAATATTATAAGCAAAAGATACAGTGATATTACTTATTGATACAGTGATTTATTGTTTAAGATTATTTTCTGCTGAAGATGACTTACACCATGTAAAAAGGATTATATTCTTGTGTGACATTTATCTTTGCTTCTAGTGGGAAATGTATGATTAGTGAAATTCATATGATGAATCTTCAATCTCTGCTTAATGTGGATTTTCTTCAATTCTTGTATTATTTATTGTTCTTAAATTTGTGTTGCTTAGGCCTTAATGACATAATCAACTATTTGCTAATTCATTCACTGAACCAATTCCCTTGGGACATAATCAACTATTACTTGTTCAATCCATGCAATTGTGATTGCCAAATGGAGAATCTCCTCTATATTTTCCCATATTTGTTTAGGAAGTGTAACACAAATTTCTAAGATTTGGTTCAGCATGCAATAAGCATATTTCTGAAAATCCCCCCATTGTTGTCTAACACCTTTTTTGTAAAATGTAGAAATACTTGCATACGATGTCTGTAATGAAACCAAATCAAATTTGAAGATGATACATACCTAAATCGAAAAATAGGGTAAGTATTAAACTAAAACTAAAACTAAAGTATACTTTCGAATTTGTAAAAGGCTAACTGTTAAAGTAAAAAAAATATACATTTCAAAAGTGAGATATTAGTATGAATTAAGATGAGTTGTAGAATAACTCCAATTTGTTTCAAAAGCACATTGAATTTATTTTTTAATAACTTGAACTTGTCAAAATAAGCTTCGGGGTAGATTAGTGTAACCAATTATTCTTTAACACTTTTTGTGTAATGAAAACAAATTACAATTTAAAGAAATAAATTAGATCATATTAAATAAAAAACAAAATTAATATTTTAAAGAACTAAAAGTATAAATGACTCATATCAGTGATGTTCAAGTGACACAGTAAAAAGATATTGGCGGGAAAACAACGTTGTGATAAAACTTGGGTTCGGAACCAGAGGGAAAGAAAATATCAGAAATAAACCGCGAAACGCTTCTTTTGTCGTCGTTTTTGTCCTCTTCCTATGGCGAAAACCCTAACTTTGATTCACGAGATCGAATCTCTCGTCTCCGATAATCTTCAAGTGGTAAACACACTCACGCTCTCTCTCTCTCTCTCTCTCTCTCTCTCTTCGCCGCTTTCGTTTTCCCCTTTTCTTAACAGTTGTCGTTTTTCTTATAATCAACTTTTGATACACTCTCATTTTATTTTTATTTTTATTTCTCCCTGGCTTCGAATTTCGGAGTGATTTGTTAAATTTCCATTTTATCCCAAATTCTTTTCATTTGGTTGCGATTATATTAGTTCATATGGTGTTGCTTCCTATTTCAGGTTTCTTATAAGTGGCTCAGTCGCAATTATATGATCTCATCCAATGAAGCAAAGAGGTCATTTCAGAATTGCTGTTTATTCTATCCTTGTAGTTAATTTTTATCAAAATAATAATTTTTTGGGAAATTGAACTTACGGGAGGTCAATGTAATTGACTAATTACCCATATATTTAGTGACTTTGAAATTTGGTATTTGACAAATTTGAGCCATTGGAAGAAGATTGGATTAGATTTCAATCTCAGCAAATTAGAGTTAAAACACATTTCAGAATGTCGTCCGATTTTCATCCAATAGGTTGGATTTGGCAAAGTCACCATTTTCAAAGAGTGATTTGAATTTTGTAGTAGTATTAAAAGTTGTTGTATGTAGGTTGCTTCAAGAGTTTGTTGAAAAACGCGATGTTGGCTTGGAGGTGGTGTATGCCTTGTCTGGCTGGTTAAAGAGCAGCCAACCAAGTTACCATGTAAAGCTTGTTACTGCTCCAAAGCTTGCAGGTACTAACTAACATTTTTTCCAAAAAAATTAAGGGCATGTATTCTGGGGGATTTTACTTACATTTATGAATTTGCAAGAATATTTGAAGATGAAAAATCAAATTAACTTTGCCATAATGGTAAATGTTTTTTACTGCCGAGCTCCTGTCACAAGATATTTTTATTGATAGGATAATCCCTGTTGTTCTAGATTTTAAACTCTAATTGTATGAACCTAGTATATTTAATGGTCTTATTAGTGTTTACTTGATGCTTCTTTGTTTAATTTTATGGTATCAAGATTTATGAAATTAAAATTAGGTATTCCTAATGCTTCTCATGACTGATGTTATGCCTAACATTTATTAAATTTTAATTGTATAAGCATATGGTATATTTGTATTGCTCGTCATAACCAATGGTTTTCATTTTGTAGTATCTTATTTTACAAAACATGAATCAATTTATGTTTCCTTTATTCTCTTGTCTGAACTGGTGGTTGTCATTTAGTGTTTTATTTGCAAGGAGATGGATCCATTTGTTATTTAATCAAGAGTCTTGTATGATCATTCTATTTATATTGGAAGAAATGCTCATCAAGAATTTCCACTGGTTGTATGTTGTGTGCTACTCAACTGAACTGTTCAGTTTACATTTAGAGAAACATTGTTATTGAATGGGTTTTGAGAAAATTTTGCCTGTCATTGATATGGAGTGGCTTACGGAAGCATTCGGAAGTAGGGAATTGCTTGAAACTGTTTCCCCATTTTTATGCAGATGCACAACAAGAATTTGATGGGAATTGCTCAGTTCATGTATACAGTGTGCAAGCTAGCATTCCGAAGGATCCAGCTATGCTTTGGAATGCAGAATTTATTCAAGCAGAGGAGCTCTCCAAGCAGCCCTTTTCAGTTGACAATTGTTTGAGAGATAATAGGTATGTTCCACGCCTTAAGGTTATCTACGATGATTTGGATATGTGAGGACACAATCAATAGAAATCCAAGTGTGAAGAGTTGATATACATTCATATGAACATGAAATCATTTTTATCTTGTTTCTAGGTCAAATGAAGGAACTGGATATCCTCACTATGATGTACAGTAATAATATATAGAACTCTTAATATATCTGTTTACTGAATCAAATAATCACGTTCTTGTTTAGATATACATTGCCTAGCTATTGTCTTTGAAGTTAGTCAATATGTAGGGTGCATCCCTTCTGTTCAATGATATTGGATGATTAATATGCTTGATTATTAAAGTGAAATAATAGGAAGGCAATTTGAGTTTGCAACTCAATGATTCTGATCATTTATCGCTATAGCAAGTCACATTGATTTCTTTTCTTCCTTAGTGAAGAAAAATGTGTTATTGCTAAAAAGAACACAAAAATGGAGAACAGGGCACTCTATAAAAGGTTTAGGTTGTGATTTCCTACATGGAATGTCAATTATTCTGACACCTTTCTGGCTCCGGCTTGCTTCGGAATCTGATCTCTATAATGGGAATGCTAGAGCACCAAGAGAGATTCGAAATAAGCCTTTCCCTTGTTTTATTTATATTTATGTTTCAAGTTAGTAGGCAGACCACTTGCCCTCCCCTTGTGTTATTTTCTTCTCTTATAAAAGAAAATAGAATGGCATGCTGGTTTTTATAAAGGATATATAACACAATGATGATATGATGTGTCTGTCCACAACAACTAATAGCATGAAACATTTAAAAGATAAAATAAGTTGATTTTAGAATTAGTTCTAAAAGGCTTTGGTTGGTTTTATTCTTTAGATCAACTAGGAGTGGTTTATATGACTTTGAAATTAAAGAATCTTTGAAATAAAATGTGGTGCTTTTCGTACCTGATAAATGTGGTGAACTGATTTTTCTGTACCGAATTCATTGTTTCTATGAGCATAGTTGTCCAATTCTCAGATCTCAATCGGCTAGCAGGTTCTGTTTACTGGTGCAACTTATTTTTTACTTAAGATTTAATTTCCAGAATCTCTTCATTTAGTGAAGCATTTGGTCAAAGGAAATGCTTATATCAATTTTCTTTTACTGCTAGGTGTGTTTAGCCTTCTTTTAAGTAGATGTACTTGCATGACAGTCATATGGTAGTCCTGAAATGAGATATGATGTTGTTCATTACTCTCTAGGTATATGTTTGGGGTTTTCATGGTGACTAACTAGCATACTTCTCAGGTTTTGTGGGATCTCTAGTTCCTTTGTTTCTCGAACTGTAGATGGCCAAACAGTGGTCTCTGCAGCTCCACACACAAAACCTGCAGTAAGCATGGAATCAACAAAGAATAACATAGTTTACCAACCTCCAAAAAATATATCACATGATTCTATTCCCGAAGTTCTCAAACCACAGAATGTGATGAAAGATGTCAAGAGTGAAAGCGATAGTACTGGGACTGCAGGAGTTCATAATGACATCAACAAACCTACTGAGGACAAAGAAAAGGTTCTTCCCTTGCCTACTGGCAAAAGAAAAGCACAAGCTGATAAAAGTAGTTCTGTTACTGGAAGCTCATTGGCAAGTCTTTGGGGTCGTGCATCTGCAAAACCCAAGCCTTGCTCCCCGCCAGCAGAAAACAATAACACAGCTTCTAAACCTACTGGTTGGTTCCCATTGCAGCTTATTCCATTGGGTTTGTTTTATATTTAAATATTTTTCTGTGAAAATAAAATGATACTTCTCTATTATATTTACTGACATCTAAGTTAATATTTCAGTAGCAACAGATGGCGCCCAAACTCGTGCTTGTGAAGCAGGAGAGGATGACAGTGGTGATGATGATAATCATATAGATGTTTCTGTAAAAAGATCCACCAATAGGAGAAGGGTTATCTTTGATTTTTCAGATGAAGATGAAGATGCTGTCAATTTAGCATCACCCGAGCCAATAAAACAATCACCTCTAGATTCCAGACAAAATGATAAAAAATCATCAGAGAAAGCCACCTTGAAGTTTGACAAGCAGATAGAAAGTAAATCAAGGGTTAAGGAAGAGACAGAAAGTGACCAAAAAGCTAACCAACCAAGGAGAGAAGATTTATCAGTTATCAGCAAGTGCACAAGTACCGGAAAATCTTCTACTGAGAAGGTGGAGAGTCGTGCTCCTGAAATTTTGGTAAATAAGGATAGTCAAAATAATGCTGCACCATGTTCACCTAAAAGGCGAAGAGTGATGAAAACCAAGATTGATGAACGAGGGAGAGAAGGTACTTATGTTCTAAATGCATCATTTTCACTCAGAAGCTTCTTTTTTTCCTAATATAGAAGACAAGCCAACATATATTTTTACCGTGTGAATATAAAGATTACTTTGGAACTTACATTTTGAACTTAGTTTTTTATAAAAACATCAATTTTACACTTGTGCTAGCATGATTTTGGGGTGATACATATCAAGATGTTTAGTGAATCTCATTAACCATAAGTGATTCTACATTATGTGTTTGTGTTTGTGTTTTTGTCTTGTTTATGTTTTACTTCTCTCCAGTAACTGAAGTGGTGTGGGAGGGTGAGGAGACAGAAGCAAAAAAAACTGATAAGGCTACAACAAAGAAATCTGACAATAATACTACCAATGCTGTCAACAGGTTAGTGTTATTCTTGCTTACCCGTAATGATTTGAACTGAATGACTGGAAACAGCTTTCAAACTTCGAAGGGCAAATGACTCCTTGTCAGTTGTCCCATGAAACATGAGAAGGGTGCCTAATAGGTTTGTTTTGCTACTTTCAAGCTATTTCTGAAGTTTGCTTCAATGTCTTTTGATTCAAAAAAATAAAACGTTGATGTGAAAATAGAGACATTGAAATATGCATTTAGTTTGGTTGAACTAATACAAAATATTGCCGATAGTTTCTTTTGAAAGTTGAAACTAGTGTACCTAAGGTACTTAGCCGTTTTATGATTTATGCTTGTTTATTGATCCCGTGTTTTCAGAAATCAGAATAGACAAATTGCTATGCTTGGAAGTTTTTATTTAAATTAGGGAATCTTTTTGAGAAGGCACTTTATATATGCGCCTGCTTTGTGTTTGTCTTAAGATTGATGCCCTAACACTTAATCTGTTATTGTGGTTTAAAGTCTTAATTCAGTTCCAAAACTTATTGCCATTGTTTTGGATCAGAAACTTAATGCTTCATTAAAAGGTTTAAGCTTGTTCATCATGACTAACTTTATTCATTGGTTACGTGATTCCAGTGCTCCGGCGAGTAAGAAGTCAGCAAATACAATTTCCAATCCTACTGGTAAAGGAGGAAACAAGAAAGCTGGAAAGACCAAGGATCCCAAACAAGGCAATATTCTTTCATTTTTCAAGAAAGTTTAAGATCTTTAGAAAGAATTATATTATTGAAGAAATCATACTTTCAGCAGGATCATTCATCAATTCTAGTCCTTTCATGATTGTGAGGATTTTGCATTATGTAGATTGGTTCTCTTGGTGGTTTCACTGGAATCTGAATGTAGGATTGTTGAAATACTTTAATATGTATGATTTCCCTATGTATGATTTCCAATGTTTTTTGTCATACATAATTTCAATTTCAAACTGAAGTCCTTTTGATTTTTACTTAGACAAACACATAGTAGAGCACACACTCTTCCTAATATAGCCAATGCACTATGAATTAGGGTATGATGGAATAACTCTAAATTCAGGTTCCTTGAGGTGAGGTGGTGAAAAAATAAGGTGATGCATATATATAATCTGGCATAATAAAGTTTGACTACATTCAGTTTTTGATCTATTATTTTCACCTAAACTAAACATGAATATTCAGAAAAACATAGATAGGCCATGACAAGCTTGTGATGTCTCTCTGTCTTAGAACCCCAACAACAAAGCTTACTCAGCAAGGTTAAGTTCATCACCGGTTTATTGATTTACTAATTTCGTACTGAGGCTGCTGATTGAGTTGAAATCTTTTTAATAAAGGAAATAGATTAGTTGATTAAAAACATGCAAATATGGTGCATGGCGAGGGGTAAACAAGGTAAAATTACTAAATTATTTTCAATTCGATCTTGTAACTTTTTTTGTTTCATTTTGATCCTACCAGCATCACAACTCTAAAAAATGTCAACTAAAATTAACCAAGTGTTTTAAGGTCATTGTTGAAGGAATATAGATCAAAGAAACTGATCTAAAATCAACTAATGTTATTAGAAAAATGATACCAGGTTTTTTCTGCCCTAATTTTATTGGTTTTCCTTTTTTACTTGGCAAACAATAACAAGGAAAAAACTCATTTTTTTCTTTTCTCTTCCCTTACACCTCTTTTTCTTCCTTTCCTTTTAACCCAACCAAGCACACTGTTAGGGGAACATATGTTGAGGGGCAAGTTAGAATTTAGATCTAAACTGACTTGGTAGTCAAACTTATAAGCAAAGATCTGAGTAGAAGATGTAAGTTGAAATTTTGATCCAAAGTGACTTTGTAGTCAAATTTTTAAGCAAACTAGGAAAGAGAATGCAGTAGTTTGAAAAGTTATTCCAAGTGTTTTGCAATGACACAAAAAAAACAAGGAGAATGTTACCTAGATCCATTAGGACTGATAAAAAGAATTTGAGATAGTAACCTTGCATTGAAAAATGATATATCCAAATAAGTGTTCAGAGGCTATGATTTCTAATTTCTGATGTAGTAAGTTAACAGAACAATGTCTGAGTTATTGCCATATTAAACTTCACTCATTTGGGTGGAAAATACTCCTACATAATAGAGTTTGTATTTACCAAAGTAGAAAGATACTTGTCCTCAGATACATAAGGGACATATATTTTTTTGTTCAGTTCATTGAGGAAACATTAAAGGTAGATGTCAAAGGTGAGTACAGATGCATAGGAAAAAGTGTTGCCACCCTATGCAAGTTGACAAATCAATGAGATAATATACATATACATGATTTACAATTTCTAATGTTATTATTAATTGTCCCCAATCAAGTTAGTTGGCTCACTCAAAACATACTTAGGTAGCTCATACTTTGCTCCTGCAAAACAAGTATTGCAGCAACAAGAATTAGATCCGAAAAACATTGATGGACATAAGTATTGCAAGAAATGAACATGCTATTCTATCACCATAACAAAGAACATAGGGTGCTGAGGTAGAATTCTTAGCATTGAATCCCATGACTAGGTTTAGTATTCTATTAATTTCCAAGAGTTTGTTCTTGTACTTTCACTGATACAGTGTCTCACTCAAAGCTATTGTTCCCTCTTTTATTGCACTATACCCTTCACAAGCATCTGAAGTTTGAAAATGGATCTTTAGAGTTTAGACCCCGAACAGCATTTCCATAGAAAGGAGAAGACAGTTTTGTCTTTCATTTTATATTTTGTTAACAAATGCGAGTATGTCTACCGTGTTTCTGATTTCTAACATTTGTACAAAAAACAGCGAAAACAAACAAAAAATAGTATTTTCATTGTTTCCTGTATTACTCTTTGAAAAAAAAAGGAAACATAATGAAAACAATATGGTATACTTGTAATATATAATAAAAATGAAGGAAACAAAATCATAAACCAAACACACTCCTAGTTATTTTTTTTCCGGGATATAATATTTAGAATGAAAAACATAAAAAGAAAGTTTTCATTGTGAGAAGACATGCTTATGTGGTAGGGCAGGTGGAGTAAGAAAGGTAAAGGTGGCAACTAAGCTTTCTAGAACAGTGAAATGGTTCCACAATAATCTTCACGATAAAGGCGAGTATCACATGATGAGTAGGGCTGGACCACAGTTGGATAATTATGGAACACAATATGGTTGTGCTGCTAGAAACTCACATGGTGGTTATGTCATAAAAGTACTTGGATGCTTTTAATTTTAACTTCAAATTTCATAAACAGAATAAAGATTTCAAAATCGAAGGAAAGTGAATCAAATGAGTTTTTAACTTTTGATTAAAGGCCAATTCAGATTATAGAAAACAAATCATATCATACATATCATGTGGTTTTCGGGTCCATTTTATTTTTGAAATATAAATTAGTGAATAAGGGAATGAAGCATGAACGAATTACCTCTTTCATCATAGCATACTGTCAAATCAGAACTCTGCACAATGACCCCAGCACTATCCACAATTGCTTGTGCTAAAGATAGATCATCAGCCTCTGCAGCAGCTCGAAGAGCGTCCCAAATCTCTATCATGCAGAAAATCATACGTGCATTTAAATTAACTAAAAGTAAAAATCATTAACACAACACATTTTTAAGGCATAAATGAAATAAAACAGAATGATTGACCACAACAAAGTGCCTTATAAATGTATGTGATGACTAAAACATACTATCATTCTCAGCCTTGCCACTTTATCATATATGTGAAGATTTTGTTCTTAGACAATGCAATTTTCCACAACTAAAAAACAACGGCAAGGTCATTCTGTACACAATGAGTCAATGACCAGTCTTGCAATTGACAAATTCCAAATAATTTTGATACATTTTCTTGTTTCCTTCGTGCTAAGTGTAGATTCTATGTGGATAGTTTTGACAACTACATTCAATCAAACATCATAGCCAATTTGTATTCACATGTTTCTTGGCTGCCCAATATTCTATACATGAAGCAAGATAGTTCTTAAGGCCTGTTACATATCTGATATATGCATGAGTCACCAGCATCAAATAGGACTATCATGAAAGCACATTTTCGAGTTTTCCCTATATGTAAGTTTATCATCCCTTCCACCTAAAACTAACTTTAGGCCATTGCACATTCATGTTTTAATGGCCCAGTTTCATCACTATTCACTAGCATGTTTATTACTATTGAAATGTAAACTTTAGTCTCCACATAGTGAATATCATCATTATAAGATACAAGATACTTTGTGAAACCTAAGCCTTTTCCTATATGAAGGAGTAGAGTACCAACTTAGAAACAACCATTATGTATCTAACGCATTATATAGTCATCTACCAAACCATGATAGTACCTTTCCGGCCACCATAATGAGGAGAGGTGTCCCAAAACTCATCACGCAATTGCATAAGCTGAGTCTTCGTTATTGGCTGAGGATGCTTCCAAGGTTTAGGCTTCCGGATCTTTTTTAGTGCCCCTGTTGAAATACATCAATTTTATATTGGTTCCGATCTTTATAACCAGGAGCAAACTACTAAAATGATAATTCTACTTAGAAGATTGTTAAAGAATGAGAAATCTGATAAGTGAATTAACAATAATGAATAAGGAGGAATCTGACTGACAATTTAATCTTAGAAACAGAATCACAAAATGAATAATGATATAATCATGCTTATTAACTACTCCCGGGTCCATTTAAGTGTTGCTTTGGTTGAAAAAGTTGTGTCCGTTTAAAAGACATTTTTCATACCAATAAAACATCAAGTGCTGTTTCTCTAGCTATGCCATTGCACACATTTCTCAAATCACAACAACTCAGAAGCCTGATGAACATGAAAGAGGAGTGGTTAATTGCTGGAAATTGATTAAGGTAGTGTAGCAAAAGAAATTTCCACAACTAAAGCATTAATGGAACTTAGAATAGACCAGATTAGTTGAAACTATATACTGCGTGAATTTAGCTCTCTTACGCCTATAAAGTTCATAAAGCTGTTAACAGGCTTGCTTCGTTCTAGTAGTTTCCACCAAATTATTGCAATTCAACCAAATATTTCAAAGATCCAAAACAACACTGGTAGAACTAGGGTGTATTCCTCATAAACACAAAATAGATTCCAAAGCAAAATTTATTAACTATTTTCTTGACCCTTTCCAACAACACAAATCTAATTTTCAGTTCCCGGTTCACATGTGAATCAATTGGAAACAATTTCCATTCTCAATTCAATCATTAAAAGCTAACTACAATTGTCCCCAATACTGAATAAATTTTCAAAAATACAAATAAGAAAAGGAAGCACCGACACAGCGAGAAACGGATAAGGCAAGACATTCACGCATTGATCCGGAAAAAACATGAAACAAATCGAAAAACATATAGATACAAAGTATCTAATAAGTATTCCGATATGATACATCGGATACCGGTATGGTAACACCGATTAAGTATTGGTGCTACATTAGGAACCAAATTCCCTTCTAGATTCAATACCTAAAAGCTAACTACAATTTTCCCCATTAGTGATTAAATTTTCAAAAGTACAAATAAGAAAGATAGTCCAAGCAAATCACTTGAGCATAAAGAAAATCTCAGCACTATGTAAAGTTTCCAACTTTGGCACCATTAGCAACAATCAAGCAATTAAAAGAATAATAACATATGACAAGTTGAAATTTTGACCTTTGCCCTAAGCAATTAATTAAGTTCATAATCTTAAAAAAAAAGTTATATTTAAGCCAGAGTCACTATTTGACTAGATAAGATATGGAGTTTCATAATCACCAGCATGAACACTATCCCAAAAAAGCAAAAAACACATAAAAGAACAAATTTTGAACACAACCCAATATAAATTTTGTGAAGCTTTACCAAAATCAAATGTAAAAATAAGAACTTTGATGAGAGAGAGTGGGTAGATGAAACTCACCATCAACCTTGGATTGTGATGATCCAACACAACCCATTGCAGTAAAATCCAAAGAGCTTGGATTGAAGAGAGAGAGAGAGAGAGAGAGAGAGAGAGAGAGGTGAAAAAAGCTTAGTGATATGGCAAGTTAATGACGTAAGCTATGAAGGTTGAAACGTTACCAGCGAGAGTGAGTAATGGGCACACTCTATTATACAAGGAAAAATTTATATTGAATATATAATATTAATCTAACACTTTATTCTTTGCTAGGGTTACTGATTTAGGATTGTTTTTTTCAACAAATATTACTCACAAAAATTAAATCTTTAACATTTTATTAATGATGTGATTTAGCGAGCTAGCTAAAGATGTTATTGATATCTAATTATTTTGTGATATTATTCAAATATTAATTGATTGTTATTTGAATCTCTTTTATCTGTTAAACATGATTATGATCAAAATGATTTCTAACTCAAAAATTAATTCAACTTATCCCAACAAAATAATGAGTGGAGTGGTAAAAAAAAAATCATGCCATAAAGCTTCATGAAAATATATATCAATAACTTGTACACTACTTTCTTCATTGAACCTTAATCCAACTTGTTATTATTGATAATATATTATCACATTAAGAAATCTATATTATTATTGATAACATTATATTGACATTCACTCAATTACATCTTTTTCTCCTTTCTATGATATTTCTGATATTATCTTATAACATTATAAGAAATTATCAATTTCAATATTTTTACCATAAATTTGTTGTAAAGAAAATTTAATACTTTTTTTGTAAAAAAAAAAATAGTGCACATATGTAAACCAAATTAGAAAATTGTTTTCAATTTCATATTATACAATAATTCCACAAAAACAAAATGTTTTTCCACAACTAAACATGTAACAATTACATTAGCATATTGAAGTGGAGATGAATTATGTCACTACAATTATTTTGGTGTCTACTTTTTTGTGTTGTCATCATTGTTATACTATTATTAACAACCACGTTAATCTAAAGTGGAGCATCTCCTTAAGATTATTCTAAAATTAAGAACTTTATTGATTTATCTCAATAATATAAAAATCAAATCAAAATTATTCTTGTCTATCTACTAAATAAACTAACATTATTCACATATAAAAAAACTAAAATAACATAAAGACCCATCACAAATAAATGCTACATTAAAACCATCTAGTACATGTTATAAAAAAGGTGACATGGAATCATCATCACTCCATTGTGATTTGTGAGCTGAAGTTTGTTGCACCTTTATTTCCTTTATGTGTAGCAATATTTAATTAAAAGGGAAATCCTCACATTTTTAATTGATTGTTAGAAGGGGGAATCATAATGACTCAATAATAAGTACTACTTTATTTACTATCACTACTTTTTAAGTATAAAAGAAGAGAAATATATGGAGAATGGTGGTTGGCTATCAATGTTCCTTGTGGGGACTGTTATTTTTTCTATTCAGTGAAGCAATTTGTGGAGAATCAACTTTTTTCTTTTATAATCTTGTCATGTTAAGGCTAAGAAAATGTTAAGGAATGTATTAGAGCATTGGTTAAAGAATTTTAGATAGAAATTTATATTGACAAATGATATGTTAATATAAATACCAACATGTTTATATTAATTCAAGTGGTACATGTTTAATTCCCCTTAAGTAAGACATCGGGTACGAGTCTTGTGGATGGAAAAAATATCCTCTGAGAAAGTTAACCCCACATACCTGTGGATGTTCCCAACTTTAATAGGATTGTCTCCGGTACAATAATAGGAAACCAAAAAAATTACTTAAAAAGTAACTTTGTAATACTTCAAATTCTTCTCCCTTCACCTATTCTCCATTACTCAATCACATATCTCTTTTTAATTTGCACATCATATCAACTTTACTAGACTATTAACTTTAGAGGGGGGAAATGTATTATGATATAAATTAATTATTTTTGTTGGTACAAGTTAAAGCACATTCAAGATATAAGCACTACCTTTTATCATCCTATTTATTAAACATAAGCTTTTTCGTGTTTGTTTAGCTGCTTTAACTTGTACCAAGATGCTCGTGCATGTTATAGGATAGTTGGACCTAACATTTAAGAGAAAGTGAATAATTAATCAAAAAGTAGACTACTACTGTCACAATTACAAACAGACAAGCAAACAAATAAACAGAACAACCACCATCCATAGTGTAGTGGTATAAGGCTCCACTCCATTTTCAGGATAATCAAAAGGTCAAGGGTTCGATTCCTTTAGTAGTACCAAATATATAAAGCAATTTTCTTTTCCAAAAGGTGGGGATACCCTTAGTAGTACCAAATATATAAAGCAATTTTCTTTTCTTCATACAACCATCCCATTTCTATTGTACCTAGTTTCATTTCTTCCTCCTGTGAAATGTTGCTTCCAGCAATGCAACATTTCTATTGTACCATATATAATTAAACTGAGCAATGTTGATCATAGTATGGATAGTCTTTTACACTACCCAGTATTTTTATACCAAAAGTCTGCTACTTAAAAAACTATTAAGCTGTCTAAAGTAATTTATCTGATTAAATGAAGCTACTGTAAGAACCATGCAAACACCTATTTGAAGTACAAACAAATACGAGTTACATGAACCAATTACTAAACATTTGAAGGAACTACCAATGTCCAACATATGAAAATAAATAAAGGGGCATGATTCTAGTAGCACATTTACATCAGCCCAATCAATATAACCAACATGTTTAATTATTCTGAAATAACAATTAGAGCTTTAATTGAAATTAACATCATTAAGGAAAGAAATCAATCCTGCAAATTGGATATTCTGTTAAAAACATTATTTTGTTACAATGTGACTTTATATACAAAGGAAGGCAACTAAACAACACTTGAATCTTAAGGATGAGAACTATAATCTTAAACAACAATCCTTCCAAAGCACCAAATACTTAATCATCAGAAAAAGTGCAGACACAATATTACCCAAACCCCAAACACAAAGCTACTACCTTCCTACTTATCAACCTACTACTGCATGAGCAAAAAGAAAAAAAGACCTCCACATCATAACACTCTTAACATTAAATATATTGCAGAGTACCCAAAACAAGTTTAAAAAACCACATAAGCCCAACAATCCTTCTCAAGCTTAACAGCAACCAATTCATGGTTGCTGCTCCCATTTGGTTCTCCCCCTCAAATCCAAGGAACTATACCTCATCGCTTAGGATATTGTCCCAGGATGAGATGAGATAAATAGAAACACGTTCATATAAAGAGAAAAGCAGTCAAGACCTTGAAATATTTATTTGAATGGTGGAAAAGTATTTCAATAGATAAAAAGGGAGAAAAGTCATATTATTCATACATCAAAGTTTCTTTATTTACTTATCATTGGGAATTATATTTTAATATCAGAACCCACTACGAATGTTTTCCATCCCTGTATTCATGTGCATGTTAAAGTAAGTGAAGATAAATGCTTTTGTAAATCCTGTCAGATGTGATTGCTAGTGAGTCATGCATATATGGGATATGGTTTTGACTAACATACAAATTCGAAAACTCAAACCAATTGCTAATCAAGCACATAATAACAGTGAGGAGGCTCCTACATCATGCAAAATTACTTAACATACATCACACTCTATCTCAACTTTTTACTCTTCATTTATAGAGTTACTCAAACATGTGATAACTAAAAAAGAAAACAACTAGTAAACTATCTGGTACTTGTTCAATCGTTATATAAAAGCCACTACTCCACAATAAAAGCTCTATTGTGAAAGCAAAGACATACAGTTTCATCCTTAATCATTTCTTAATTATCTCAGGGTGTATGGAAAAAAAATACATAAGGGATTCCAAAGACTCATACCCATAGACTTGTATCTCGAAATGTTAGTCCTAGACTGCAATGGATAAAATACAATCAATATCCTAATAAGCTCGGGTCCCCAGTATACTCTGCAATCTGTTCAAGCTTCACATTGAGAAACTCATGGGTATCAGCATCTTTAACAACACCAATTTCTCGGTCCACATCCCTCTCAACAAGGCTCCCATAAGCACCCTTATGTTTACCATACAAGACAAGAACTGGTCCCCCACGTCGTGGGATAGCTGTCTCAAGAAAATCCTGTGATACCCCTTGAATGATCTCCTTGCTCTCATCCATAGATATATCACAGGTAGTAGGTCCAACAACATCCAAAACCTTTCCCTTCTTCAAATACAATCGGCCTCGTTTCAAATCTTTGCTAATAACCCTAACCCGGATATGACTTGTAAGCCAAGAAACCTGGTTCTTCACCCGTTTTTCCTTACGACGTTCCCCATTAACTTCAACTCTCATTTCTTCCACCTCACCACGGTCTCTATCGCGCTTTTTCCTCCCATTAACATCAACTCTCATCTCTTCAACCTTACCATGGTCTCTACCATGCTTTTTCCTCAAGCCCTTATCATTATCATCGCCCCGAATCCTCGACTCCTTGGATTTTCTCGAATACCTCTCTTCTTCTCCCGAACCCAACTTTTCATTACTAGCATCCACCACGTCTCTATCTCTCCCACTCTCATTTTTCCTTTTATTCCTATCATCCCTCTCATCCTTCTTCTTCGAAACCGAACTTCGATCAACACTAACAAACCCTAGCCCTTCTTTCCCAGCCCTCCTATCAAACTGCACAATCTTAACATCCTCCTTCGCATTCTTCCCAATTCCCATCCCCTCTGTCCATCCATACCCAGCCAGCAACGCCGCCCCGAATCCCTCGACAGGAACATCCTTAAACTCCTCAAACCCCTGATCCTCAGGTAAACTCTTCAAATCGTCCTTAAACTTCTGCAGCAACACATTCTCCACCGGATCTCGACGCCGAACCCTATCATCATCATTAGCGTCTTCCGCACCCCCTCCGTCCCTCTTAGCTGGTGCCCTTAGGGTTAGGCCGTAGGAGATGTCGGAGGCGGGTTCGGTGGAAAGGGTTTCCGATTCGAATTGGAGGGATTGTGCGTCGGAATTGGGATCGGTGATGGGGAGTTCGAGATTCACCATCCTGGGTCTCCTCCATTGGTCCTGGATCGGAGCGATGACGGTGACCTTGGCGTCGGGGTTGATTGGGGGTTTGGAAGGGTCGAATTGGGTGATTAGGGTTTTGGAAGGGGTTGAAGAATCTATAGAAGAATCGTTGAAGGTTTTGATAGGGTTAGGTTTGGAAGAGGATTTGGAAGGTATAGAGAAAGAAAGTTTCATGATTCAAGAAAAGGAACAACAAAATTGGAAAAGGAATTTTCACTCTCAAGTCCGAAGGGATCTCTATAGAGAAGAAGAAGAATATATTTAATAATAATCTGAGGGTTGATTTAATTACTTTATACTATTATTCTCATATTATATTTTTCAAGTTAGTGAATAAGTGATCATACACTTATATGAAAAATAACAAACTGATGGTCGACTAGGGTAAGGTTTTATTGAATCTCAAGGTTATTGAGAATGATACTTATTGAAATGGACAATTACGAAACCCGAGAGACCACTTCATTAGCTAAAAAGGTGATAGAATACCCTTAATAATACAAAAAAAAAATACTTACATTGAAATTATAATTGATATTCACTTTAATTCACTTAATTTTCATCAAATAGGTTGAATTTGTTAAATTCACCATAGAAATATTGTACACTTCTTATCAAACAACTATTTTTATTAAAAATTGTTTTCTAAATTTTTATTCAGACAAAACATTTGTTCTAAATATTTCATAATTCATCCATATGCATAACCACCTAACGGTCTTTGTTAAATTTTCTTCATACATGCATAACCACCTAAGACACGACTCTATTTTTTTAAACAATATGAACTATGTCAATTTTCTTAATGCAACATTCTCCTTTTATGCTATCCTACATTCGTCTTAGTGATATTTTACCTTCACTCAAATATAATATTGTGGGTATTATAATTGTGAACTCAAAGTTAAGATTACCAACAAGGTGATAATAAGTTTTCCGATAAAAAGTGCTGCAATTAAATATTTGTATGAAAACTACATACGCCATCATTAATAGAAAATGCAGATGAATCAGTTTCTCACAAAATGAGATGAATTCCTACTCAAGCATGAGATTAACTAAATAATTTTTTTGCAAATAAATACCAAACAGAAACTGTTGCTTGAATCATCTCAAACATTCAGACTTCAATGTGTTTTTGGATTCAACTAAAGAGGGGATAAGTAGTTCAGAAGAGGGATCAATTTAAACTAAAGAGCTATGCATGCTGGTGTAAGTGATGCTAATTTCATCACAAGATTTTTCAGCACATGGGGTAAAAAATTAACTCTTCAACCTACCAAGTACATAATCTTTGCTTTCTAATACAGATTCAATTACAGACTAACTTCAAAAGGATGTAGATGCACATGTTTAATGTAGTGAATGACATAGTACTAGTTGGTAAAAATAAAACTACGCAAAACTTTTTACTGAGAGTTGAACCGAAAGGACCCCCCAGATACATACTTAGTCCTCATGCTGTAATGGTCAAACTTGGGATTGTTATAATCAACTGCCCTTGTGTCAACAGGTTTCGCATCAGCTCCAGTTGCTCCAAAAACAGCTTCTCCACTCTTTTCACGGGACCGGTGTCTTGGCCTTTCTTTCTGGCTCTTAGATTTAGTGTATGTTGGCGACTCAGTTGATCCATAGAATTCGGCATACTCTGGTCGTCTTGATGGACGTTGCTTACTTGACAAAGAAGGGTCCTTGAAACTGGTTGATCTTATCTTCGGGGGCTTTAGTTCTGTATATTTGTCGGCTGTGCTTGGAGTACGGAACTGTTTCCTATTTTCAGTAAGAGGGGGAATTTGAGAACTTTGCATGTTGGCCAATGGAGGCTGCACTTCATCTTCAGGCCTCCGGAGACAATCTTTCGGTGGTGGTGGGTCTCTCTTGGGTCCATTCACTTCATCTCCGGGCATCTGGAGACGATCTTTCAGTGGCGTTAGGCCTCTCTTCAGACCGTCAGATCTGAAACGTGGTGGTATTAACTGACTGAATGCATTCGCCGATGCTTCAAAAGAGATCTTAAAAAGATCAACAATAAGCTGTCCAAAAGATGGCCATCCTGGCTCCTCTTTACTGCTTTCCTGGATTGGTACAGGTCTCTCATTGCTTCCTTGCCCTTTAAAATATCTTTCCGATGGTTGCTGCAGCACTTATGTGTGATTAGTGGGCCAAAAAGCAAGGGTGAAACACTTTCTAAAAATTGAGCATGACATAACAGTTAAAGTATCAGGTTTTGACATACTAAGGCACGGAGAAAAATAGAATTTTACTAAGAAAGGATTAAATTTATATACAACATGAACCAAGCCTTTCCCACATGGTGGGGTCGGCCACACGCCACATGTACCAAAAAACGTTATAATGTTCTATTGTAAATCATGTCTATAGACAAACTATTCCTTCAATGTTTTGACCAATAGTTTTCCCCCCTGCCTCTAACGATTGGGCTACCCTTCATCTAATTTACTTTTCTTCACGAGACTTCTATAGATTTTCTCCACACAAGCCCAAATCATCTAAGGGTGCATTTGCAAATTGATTTTTGAAAGGGGAGACATGAAAACCATGAAATATACTTGTAAGTTGGTTCTCAAACCTTCTCTCTCCCTCCCTTCTCCTCCAAAAACCAATTCACCTATAAGGCAAGATTCAACCATCTTTCTACATTAGGTGTTACCCTAACCTTCCAAAATAATAGTTGCAAATCCTATTAAAGCAAAATAGACATACCATTTTTGAGAAGAAAGAGGATCCAAATCCCTGCTGAACCATACATGTAGCATATCCTACTATGATAGCACCAACAACAGTAAGGATATCTGCAGATAACCCATTAATTGACTGAAATCAGACCTCGTGGACTAAATACAAGATGCCGTCACAAACACCTCTCAAATATTTATATTCCCCATTGTTTCGCCACTTTGCTGAATACAGCAAAATCATATTTTCCAGCTAATATCCTCACGGGTAAATACAAGTACTGAGCACATTTAAGTAACTTCAGATAAAGAATAAATCAAATCCACTAAAAACAAGTGAAATTATATTGCACTTTCCGTTTCACTAATGGACCACATCCAAGGGAGTTAAAATCAAGACTGAGCAAAGACACAATTGGAAGGTAAAGTTTAAAAAAACAGATTATTACCAGAGATGATTATTTTAAATAACAAAACATATCAAACGGAAGAATTTAAACCTGTACTGGAAATTGAACTATATTGATAATCACAATCCTCCTGGCCGAGAGAGATTTGCCGAAGAGCAGCATTTCCTCTATCAATGACCAACAAAGAACAGGTGGGCCGAATATATACCACATCAAAATCATTTGAGAACTTGGCATCCTCACTTGGCCCATCCCTGTAGCCTGCAGCATTTGACTTCCCTCCAGCAATGGTTGTCACGCCTAAAAATACTTACAAAGATCAGCAACAACATCCTTTATCACCATTCTCACTAATCATTCTTCCAATAAATTACCATTACGATATTAGATCTGTCAATATCTGCACAGAAGCAGAAGTCACAAGTTTAAGAAATGATAAGGTATTATTGGCCCTGTATTATCCATACAGGGCATGTCCATAACCTACTGGCCTTGGTGTTTCAGTGAAGGGATTAACCATGACGCCAAGTATTGGACTGGGGGGGTTCCCATGCCAAACATCTCTAGCAGGATTTAAAACTTCCAGTAAAAAGAATTTCAGAATTGCATCATCGGGTAATAGTAACACTTCTATATTGAACTTCTATTACATTTTATGTTTAAACACCATTGTATTATTGCCAGATACAAATAAATCATGCTTGTCCAGGCTAGATCCTGAAACCTTACAACTAAATTAACACATACCAGCATCTCCAATCTTTCTAATGGCCATATTCTGAGTATCTGCAACATAAACATTCCCTTTATCATCCATGGTTACGCCTTTGGGATGATTAAAACGAGCATCACTTGGTTTTCCATCTACATGACCAATGGAGCCTTTAAATGACCCAGCCACTAATCTCCCTCTACTATCTGCAGAGAAATAGAAATAACAAAGCTAACTAAGAAGAAAATGCAAGTCCAATGAATCCAAATCAGATCATTCTAATTTCAACTAATGTAAAAACTTCTTCACTTGCTATATATGATATATTTTTCATTTGGTAATGCTGTCATGGGAGACTCATAAACCAAAGATATCGTAAACCCTCTTATCATAATTATAACCGTTCTTACAATTCTACAGCAAAATACAGAACCAGTTTGAAGGCATGTCAAAATTGTTATATCCTAACAAATCAAATTTGTTAATAATAGTTAACGAAAACTGAAGAGGTCAAGAGTAACCACCATACATTGGGACAATGGCGGTGTAATACGAACAATGTTGCTATTAATTGCATCAACAGCAAAGAGATCACCATCCTCCTCAGAAACACGGATCCTATAAGGGATGGACCCAATCGCGTTTCCTTCCACAATAGTCTCAACTACATAACCATCCTCGAATTGAAGAAAATTCCCATCTGAAATCAAAATAACAATAATAAGTTAAATTTACACATCCCACTTGAACCATAAGAATGTTAAGTATGTGTTTGATAACACCATAAGGAGCTTATACGCTAGTAAAAGCTTATCCCAATAAGCTACAAGCTTATAAGCTTTTACTTGATCAGCTTTTACTTTTTAAGCTAGAGTCATGTTTCATACTTTCATTTTATATTTATTAGCTACCTTATTAGTTAATTTAGATCTAATTACGTGGCAGACTCGTGCATTGGGCCGCCCTTTATCGGTTAATCTTGCATTGTTATCGAACAATGTAGTTCAATCAGCTAATGAGAAAATTATAATTAAGAATGAGGAAATTACCTGAGTGTGGCAACTTGGAGGTAGTAGACCTTGTCCATTTGATAAGTGAAGATAGATGCTTAATCAATGGACCTGATTAATTCATAATTCATCAACATTTGTTTAAATTAAAGTAACTAAAATGAAAGATAACAACTTTGTAAACAAACCATTAAATTAACAAAAAAGTAATCATACCCATTATTTAAAAATGAAATAAAAAATGGAAATTGAAGGTGTTGAAGAAAAAGAGCGGGAATGAAAAATAATTGAAACCTGGAGGAGCAGCGTGAGATTGAAAGAAGAGAGAGAAAGTGAGAGCATAGAAAAGAATATGGTTTTTCATAGCAATGTTGTGTGTTACTCTGAGAGTATTTTGAAGTTTGAAGAAAGGTAATGAAATTGAAACGTGCATTCACAACTTGTCATTTCCTACTTTTCACTCTCAATCACTTATTTTCATTATTTTACATCACCTTTATCCTCATATATTCCAAGGGAGACTTCTGAAAGAAGTATTATTATAGGGTACTGATACAGGTTCAATCAGTGTAGTTCTTTAATTAAATTGTATCTCGTCTAAACTGGACATATCTTCTTATATATATATATAAATTTATAACAAAAAAATTCATCTAAACAAAGAATTTAAAGTCTTTAACAAATTTAAAGTCTAAATTACAAAACATATATGAATCCAAAAGTATAACTTAACAACCGCAAAAATATAAATAAATGACACAAGTTCACAACGCATTCTACAGAACAAATAAATTTGGAGTTTTAACATTTAACAACCAATGAGTTAAAGTTGTCTCATATCGATATTATATTTTTGCACCAAATCCTATCTTCAAACAAACAGTACTACAAAATTACACAAATGTCACTTAGATTAAACACGAATGTTATGAACTTAAAAAGTATAATCTAAGTATGTCTCGGAAACATGTGTTTTGAAGTGTTGAATAAGGGTTAGAAAAATGGGTCACCTTGTAATGAATTTTTAAGTTTGTAAGTTTTTTTTTAAAAAAAAATATGTGTATAAAAACCGACCGGCTTAATCAAATATCGATCGGTTCACCGATTTTCACCGGTTTTGATACTTGACCGATTCAACATCTGTACCGTACCGGTTATGGGTCTGGTTCGTCAGTTTTACGGTTGAATCGGCCGGTACGATACGGTTTTTACATCATTAGAAAAAAGAATTCTTTATCTTTTTAGGGTAAAAAAAAAATTTCATTTTAAATAAAAAAGATATTCATATCGATGTATTACTTTTTCTTTACTTTTTCACATTCCTTTCCAAGAGGTTTACTCCATATATATTCACCTACTTATAAAGTTTTATAGGAGTATTTTATAATAAAATATAGAGCAAATTGTATTAACACCATGAGTTTTAGTGAAATTACAAGAAGGATAAATGCAATTAAGTTAAACAAAACATAATATATTGTTGAGACAAATCCAAATAATATATAAATCAATGTATTTTCATTATTTCACATTAGTTATGTTATGAATAGGTCATGCAAGATTTTTTTGTACTATAAAAAATATACCTTCACGTTATGGGTAATGAATCCTTTTAAAATATGTAGTTGATTCTCCCAATAAGTATTATTCACATGAATTAAACTCTAATCTTTTAATTATCCAAGATGTCTAGCTGAACATTATACTACTAGACTAATTTGTGATTGATATGGAAAGATTGAGTTACCACTATCGTAGTTCTCCAAAGAAGAAATAGGTTATTTATAGGAGTATTAATGTAGTGTCCATTTTATCTTAGGGTTTTAATTAGTAACAAATTTTTTAGGACAACGTTGATGATTTTTAATCTTTTAATAAATATCTGCTGTCTCAAACTTTGTCTCAAATCCTATCTCAGACCAATCATATTATATCACATTAGTTAAAAAATTAAATATTTATAATTTTATCAATTTTAATTAGTCAGAGACATAGTTGATGACATCGTTGGGGACAGCAGACCCCCTCCTTATTCTTTAGAATAATGATGGTTGGAGGAAGTGATTATTTAATTAATTTTCCCCTATGCTGAGCTATCCGTTCAAATGCAATTCACATACTTGTACAAGTTGCCCTAAAATATATGTTAGTTAGATATTCACTTTATAATTATTTTGTCTTTGCTCCAACTTACACTATGAATTTGCTACCTTCCTTGCTTCTTCATTTTTTTATTAAATGTTTGAACCATAAGGTAGATATATTCACACATTCCGAAAGAGATTAGTTTCGTTTCTTATCCAAAAAAATAATAGAAACTATAATTAAATAGGATGATTAATGATGCAATAATAATATAAAATTTTTACACATTCCGAAAGAGAAAAAAAAGAAAAGAAAAAGGGTAAAACAGGAAATGAATGAAAATAGAGTAGAGCTATGTGGTGTTTTTAAACTCCCAATGTTGTATCTGGTTCGGACAGTTTTCAATTCAGTGTCCTTTTTTCTTCATTTCAATTTATTTCTCTCTTTTCTTCTCTCATACATTCACTGTATCTCTTTCCATTTCCATGAAAACTTTCCCTCTCTACATTTCTCTCTCTTTCCACTACTTTCTTCTTCACATTGCACTTTTTTCAACCCCTGAGAAACCATAGAAGTTGAGTAACAAGTATCAAAGCACAAAAAGTATATTTTTTTGTACCATTAAAGAGCTTAGAAACATACCCATTTGGTTCATATAAAGGTTAACTCTTCAAACTTCACTACCCCATTTTTTATTTTCCCATCACTTTTTCACTGTTACAATCTGTGTTAAACTTAATCAGTAACTATTTTGTTGTTTTTTTTTGTTGCTTTTGTTTGAAGGTAAAAGTCGTGTTTTTAGTATCTTCTATGGAAAAAAGTTTCCATTTTAAACGCGTTTTGTCTCTGGTGTTTGTTAATATTCTTAAAGAGTAGAGACATGTTTTGATGATCCTTCTTTTACAGTTTTTTCCATGTTGGTTTCTATGTGGTGTTTGGTGTTGCTTGTATTGTTTTTTGTGTTGAGAAAAGTCATTTTTTTCTTCCAATGTTTTACTTAATTTAATTTCTTTGTGTATTTGATGATTATTCTTCCTTCTTTCAGTTCTTTGGTGTTTGAAGGTCACAGTTGAAGAAAAGCTACAACAACATATAATAGCACATTTAATTACTTTGACTGTTTTCTTCAGATATACGTTTCAGTTTTCACTATGTCAATTTGACACCTTCCTTGGCCATAATTTTTCCTCACATTTCTTAAGGTGAGTTAAATCCTTGTAGCATTTCATTTGTAGGTTTTTTACACAATTTAGTTCATGTTTTTTTATATGCTTCTGAAATAAGTAACTTTTTGGTTAAATTAATTCCTATACCACAGGTTAATGATTTAGTGTGCAGTTCTTATTGGAAAATTAAAAATACTACCTTTCTCAAAGTTTCAAACATACTATTTTCCCATAATTTAGTGGTAATCATTATTATTTTAGTCATTAAATTATTATAATAAAATTGCAATATATATGTTTTGGGGTGAATTATTTGAAGCTTGCCATGACCTTTTTAAGGTAACATGTTGATTTTGAAAGCATTAAAGCAAAAATCTCATCTTATATGTCTTTGACTTTTAGATAATAGCCATGTGAATGTGTGTCATAATGGATATTGAAATGACAATACTTGTGGAAAGATGTTACTCCTATGAAAATTACTTTATGTTAATTCAGGGGTATAAAAGTCCATGAAGGTGAAAATATGATGTTGTTTTTTACCATTCTGATGCAGCATAAGTACTCAGAGGCTATGATTTTGGGTCACGGGAAACATTATCTCACACTAATGTTTTGAAGTATAAATTGTCTCTATTATGTAAAATCATCACAATGTCTCTTTGCCTAAACCATTGTCTATATTTGTTAGACAGAACAAGAATGATGTTTATTTTTATGAGCCACAACTTTTGGGATATTGTTTGAACTTTGAACACAATCAAATATAGGTAAAATTTCCTAGTGTCATTTTAGTAAAGTGACAAGTTCAATGTTAGATATACCACTTTGATATGGGTCCTATTTCATACACTATTGGACAAGTACTATCTTACTGCAAAGCCAAAACTTTTACATATCTAATGTGCATGACTCAGGGAATCCAAAGGTACAAATAAGTTTTTTGAATTAGAAAAAGTAATCTAATGTCATTTTTTGTGTGGTTAAATGAGTGTCTAAATTCAAATATGACTTGCCACCTTTTAAAGCCTACCCTTCTAAAAGCAATTTTGATTTCATCAGAGGAGGATTTAAGTTCAAATTTTGTATGTGGTCAAATGTGAATTAATTTTATAGGTGATAATCTTACAACCGTGTTGACACGGTGGTAGAGACGGTCCGAGTGGAGAACTACGGTTCGAATGATTAGGGTGGATACCGGGATAATAAGGCCTGAACTGGTATCAAGGCTTCATGCTAAATGAGATTAGTTTTTGTGTTGATTGTCTTTAATCATTATTACTTGCATAATAATTTCGGCCAAAGAAACCAAATGACTGATAGGCTTGTTACTTGTACACTCTTAAAAGTAAAACTAACAAGGCATGATCAACTTGTCAAAGCATAATACATTAAGTAGAAATGATGAGTTTGGTTTTTTGCTTGGAGGTGGTGCTAAATCAAGGCTTAAAGTTTTGCCTTTTCCTATTATAAAACAGTATTCTTTTTGTTATTAGTTGTTAAATTTTCTTTTTTGCCTTTACTTTTTATGTAGCAAATTTGTCTTCCATTAAAATTGGTGGTCCAAGTTGCTAATTTGGATAATATGACTAATATTGCATGTATAAACTATAACTTTGAACTTTTTCATGCATCTTTAGATCTTGCCCTTAAGTTTCTATTCTTTTGCCTCCTATATGCTGTGTTGTTACAAAAGACTTTTTTTGACACATTTGAAAGTAAGCATGTTTTATAGAGAAGAACAAAAAGGAAAATATCCTCTTCTATCAAAGGCCTCGATATGTGTTAAAGCATTGTGCTTTTATTTCTTTAATAGTTCTTACCTGAACTTGCTCATCATGATCACCATAATCTTTATAACATTATTGTCCTTTTGAATCCTTTTAAAATATATGCACTTGAATGCATTTCAGTTTCATAATTCTCATATTCATTTGCAAATATTGATGCAGATGGAATCAGTGAAGCCATTAGAAGTGACTCCAAGCAAGAAATTAGCTCGCGGTTTTGCCAAGGTTCTTCATCTTAGAGCACTGATTGGAATTGCACAAGTTGATAGTTTAAAGAATGCTGAAAATCTCAAGGATGATGGAAACATGGACAAGACTACAATGAATTGGACTCTCAGCACAGAAGATGAAGAGCTTCAGGAAAAAATTGCCACGGAAGCTCTCCTTGCAAAGATTTTTGCTAGCACTTCAACTGTGAAAGCTGCATATGCTCAGCTACAACTTGCTCAGTCCCCATATGACCCTGATGGAATTCAATCCGCTGATCAAGTCGTGGTCTCGGAGTTGAAGCACTTGTCTGAGCTAAAGCAATGTTACTTAAAGAAGCAATTTGATCCTTCACCAGAGACAGCGATTCTTGCAGCTGAATCAAAGGAGCTGCAAAGTGTTATAAAGACCTATGAGATCATGGGGAAGAAGCTTGAGTCGCAGGCGCGACTCAAGGAATCGGAGACTATGTTTCTTAGAGAGAAGTTAGAGGAAGCTATTAGGCAAAACAAGTTGATCGAGAAGAGATTGAATCAAAGTGGGCAATTATCCATGCTTAATAATGTTCACATAACAGGATTAAGTCCTAGCCATTTTATTACTGTTCTTCGTCACGCCGTTAGGTCGGTTCGAAACTTTGTGAGGTTGGTTGTGGATGAGATGAGGTCTTCTAGTTGGGATATTGATGCTGCAGTTGGTGCTATAGAAAATGACGTGGTTTACTGGATTGAAGATCACAAGTGTTATGCAATTGAATCCTTTGTTTGCAAGGAAATGTTTGATTCTTTCCATTTCCCTAATTTCTCTCTTCCAAATGAGTCTATTCCGGATAAAAACAAGCAACAGCAAATGTTCTTCGCGAGGTTCAATGAGATGAAATCAATGAAAGCAAAGGAGTTTCTTGCCGAGAAGCCGAGATCATCATTTGCGAAATTCTGCAGGGTCAAGTACTTGAAACTTGTTCATCCCAAGATGGAGTCATCATTCTTTGGAAACCTGAGCCAAAGGAGCCTTTTGAATGCTGGAGGGTTTCCGGAAACCGCTTTCTTCACATCATTTGCTGAGATGGCTAAGAGGGTATGGCTCTTACATTGCTTAGCCTTCTCTTTCGACCCTCATGCTTCAATCTTTCAAGTCGAGAAGGGGTGTAGATTCTCCGATGTCTACATGGAAAGTGTGAATGATGAAATGTTCCTCAACTCAGACCAGACAGTAGAATTAGAACCACATGTTGCTTTCACTGTGGTTCCAGGTTTTAGGATTGGTAAAACTGTTTTACAGTGCCAAGTTTACCTCTCACAACACCAAACCAAGGTAAAAAAGTTCACTTCCTCAAAGCTAAGGTAGTACCAGATTTGTATTCGATGACTTCGAAAAATGTCGACTTTGGTAACTTCAACGCAAATCTTAGCCATCGGATGAAGACCCGATAGCTTAAATTCCAAATTGCATATTGTTTCTAGTTTATTATTCAAGCCGTTCGATTTCCATTCAACGACTCGGATTTGTTAAAGTCATATTTTCAAAGTCATTAAATCGAAATCCGATATTAGTAGCTGTAGCTAGTTAGGCACTGACCCCACAACACAAGGGATCTTTCTTTTCTTTATTCAACTTTGGATTGGAGAGAAAGGACATAACCATTGGTATGCATGGCTAAATGTGTTATGGTGGGGACTAATGTATGGTTTGGTTCAATGAGGTACTTTTGTCCATTTATAATTTGGTCTTTTTGATAAGAAAAACGCGTGGAATGTTGCATTGAGAACAACCCTTTTTCTTTAGAATCTTTTCTTTAGTTTATTTATGCATATTTATCAAAAACATGCCCTCAAATTTTGTTCATACTAGGCCAGTGACAGAAATTGTCTAGCTGTTATGCATCTATACCAAACATTGCATGATATTAATATGTAACATAATCATGTATAGGTGGGAATACTATAATAATGTTTTCTTCTTCTATTTTATAATCTTTGTTCTGCCCCCTATTACTCTCTTTTTGACCACCTACATTAATTTTATGCGAAAAATTCTATACATCGACATTGTATGAGTTTTATACATTATCATCATATTATCCATTATTTACATTTAATTATTCTTGACTTGACTGATGATTAGTGACTGTGTATAAATTTTTATAATCTTAGTTGTCTTGGATGCCTCTAAATTTATGTTAGGTACTATTAGAGTATTCTTGTTTCCTCTTATGGAATGGTGCCCATTGTCGTTGAACCTTAATATAATATTTTGGTAAATGCCAATTTTGCCCTTGTGGATGAAGATTATTTAATGGACCTACCTAATTTTATTATAGGATTGCATTGAGGTATATGCACATTGGGTTTATGAGTGTATTAAAATGTAGATGGGTCCCACATGATGCCAACTTTATTGAATAAGGTAGGTGATGAAAGGGGCATGTGAAGACAATATTTTGCAAAACCTTTATTGTCCCACAATGGAGGATATGATTCTTTAGGTACATATCTTCTTATAAGCTTTTCTCATCAATGACATATCAATATTTATAAAGAAAATGATATATCTTATTACAAATTCTCCTATATTAAGAAAAGAAAATAACACGTGTCATATAAAGTAGTCACCATTCTTAGAATCCAACCATTCCCAAACTATAAGAAAGAAAGAGAAGAGTTTATTAATGATGAGGTGATTGCTTTTAACATTCCCCTATTTCACTAATTTAACTTTTTTTTGTAGACAAGTGTATCAATATATATATATATATATATATATATATATATATATATGAGTGGAGATCTACTTACTCTAAACTTACTCATCATCATAGCCTAGGAATATCTAATAGTTTATATTTACTAATTAATTCAAACCATTGAATTTTTCTATAATTGATGCCTACGATGAGGAGTAAGTTTAAAAAACTTACTATTAGGGTCCTTCTATATATATATGACGAAGGTATGATTTAATTTAACATGGGACCACATCTTCTGTCACACAAAATGTATCACTCCATGTACCGCTTCCTTATGCTTGGTCAAAAAATAATTTAATTACTATATTGTTAATTTAAATATATATTTTCAGCTAATCACATGAAGTAACACACATTTTGAAATAATAGATATGCTTCCATATAAAATAGTTGGTGTGAAAAGCATGGACTTTATGTTTGAGATCTTACCTATTACCACTCATGTTAATGCCTTTTATGGTCTATCAATTGAATCATGGGCTTCCCATATGTTTGACAAATGAGATTTATCCTCATTCTTATTCATACCATACAAACTTCCATTATTTTCTTCATTCATAATCACTCCCTAAAATTAAAAACCAACTAGATATTTGTGCTATAGGGTCTTATTGAATCTTGAAATATTGTATTAGAATAAATATCAAATGCTTGATTATTAGGAATAAAGACTTGTTAAGAATAACAAACATGTACTTAAAAGGAGATTAGTTCCAAATTCATAGATGGGGATACCAAACTAAAATGAAAAAAATAATGAAAGCAATTAAAGGAGGTAATTACCAAAATAAAAGAAAAAAAAGTATAATTAAATAGAAATCAAATCATTTTTTAATTGATCACTCAATCAAAAGGGGAAGAGGCATGTGATTACTATCCTAGAAATGAATTGAATTGTGCTATTGAAATGTAAATTTATATGTACCAATAGATTAATTAAAAAGTAGGAATTGATTTAGGAGGGGATAAAATATAAAGATTTTTTATTTGGTAATTATTTAATATGAATGTTCAAATGCATTCTTATATAAAATAGTATTGATTTTGATATCCTCGTTCAATGTTTAAAATTATTTCTTTGGTTTGAACCCAATATTTATTTTCTCCCACCATTTTACCATTTTAAGTTAGTTCAATAACTAATTTTACCAAATACATCATCTCATTAACTATGACTATGAGTGCAATCCTTGGCTTTTCAGCCGGTGACTAGTTTTCATAGCTTTTGACCATATCTAAGGAGTAAAGCCTCAAGCTTTTCAAACTAAATTTCAAATTATATTATACATATACCAACAAGTTTGTAGTAATCTAATATCTCACTAGAATCCCAATATAATAAAATGTCAAGAATTCGAGTCCTAAAAGTGATATTTGTTGGGAGAAATCGTTATATACGTCAAATAAAATTAATTCTATATAATACCATTGGTCATACTAAAAAGTATATATATATATATCTTAACCCTCAATTCTAAGATATTAAAGATGTTAGTAGATTTCTCCCAAATATATAGAGAATAATGTATCTCCTTATATCAGGAGATAACTTATCTCCTCTAACCAGTAAAAATGTGACAGGTGTGCTATTTTGTTTATTTTTAAAAATATTTTTATAGAAAATGATGAAACATGACACATGTCATGATTTCACTGGCAGGAGGAGATAACTTATCTCCTTACACCAGGAGATACTCCATTCATATATATAATTGTAACTTTTTTAAATATGATAATGTCATCATTTTTTTGGAAGATTGTTATTTCATTAACCACTAACCTTTTATTAACACTAGTGTGTACAGGCACTTCGTGCCTGCCGACGAATATTTTGTGATACTACATATTCAATTTTTATATATTATACTTTTTTGTTTATGATAATGTTTAATTTAAGGTGAGATATGTGGTTAATTAATGTATATGTGGTAGTTACTTAGGATTATATAGTTTTTTTTTGTAAAAATTAAATAATGTTAAGGGCAATATAGGAAATGAAAATTACACCATGAGGGAAGTTATTTTAAGTTTTGACTTTATATATAGTATTGATTTAGTAATAATTTATTTTAACCTAACCCTTGGAAGTAACACAATTTAATAAAAACAAATTTAAAAGTTTGAAAAACTCCAATTTTTTCTCCATTTGATTTTGACTCGTGGTGCTTTTCAAGCGTTTTCTCGATTCTCCTATTCAACTTTCTTTCTTTCCTTCCTTATCTCTCTCTCTTGTTTCTCTCTCTAGAACACAAAATTCACAACAATGGCGGGTTACAGAGCCGAAGATGACTATGACTACCTCTTCAAGGTGGTTCTAATCGGTGATTCAGGTGTTGGAAAATCGAACCTTCTCTCTAGGTTCACCAAGAACGAGTTCAACCTTGAGTCCAAGTCCACCATTGGCGTTGAGTTCGCAACTCGCACTTTGAACGTTGATTCTAAAGTCATCAAGGCTCAGATCTGGGACACTGCTGGCCAAGAAAGGTTTTTTCTCATCTGGGTCTCTCTTTTTTGCTTTCAAGTTTTCAACTTTGATCATGGGTATTCTTGTTTGGTTAATTTTAGAAGTTAAGTAAAGTTTCAAGAAAAATGGAAAAAAAGGGTTTTTTTTAATTGAGTGGATCTAACTTTGTTTCTGTGATATCAAGTTACTGATTATACTTGACTTGATTTTTGTTGGGTTACTTGTTTTTCTCTTATTATGGGGTGGATCATGATCTTGTGTAAAAGTTATACATGAAAAAAAAATGAATTATGTGCATTTTTTTCATCAAGGTTGAATCATGTCCAGTTTAAACAACTGTGAATCAGTAAATGTTTCAGATTTTTTTTCTGTATTGTTACGGTTACCTAGTTTGATGTGTTACCTCTTGTAGTTAACTTAGTTTCAATTTATTGACTTGAAATCAGTTAAGTGTTTGAGTTATAGAGATGAGAAGTGGAATTGGGAACATTATTGGAGTCTGATATTCTTGTCTTATGTTATTTCTTACCAAAAAAAGTATATTTGCTTAAATTATTTTGTTTTTTATTTGAATGTAACCTTGAGGGTCTGAGTTCTTACAAATATAGGAAGTAGTACAACACTAATTTTGGCATCTTGGTGGATCATAATCAATATTTGTAGTGTTAGAGATGCGATCTTGAATAGGTCGGACAACAAATTCAATCATTGTATTTTAAGAAGCAAAAAGTAAAACCTTGCACAGTTGAACTTGGCCCATCCCTAATCAATATTGGACTAGTTTGTCCTACATTTGCCTGTTTATCGTGATGCATTTATGAGGCATGCTTCTTTGCACTGACTTTCCTTCTTTAGAAAATGATAAACTTAAAGAGTCTGCAAAAGTTTGGTAAAGAGGAAGCTTTCGCTTTATTATTCTCAATTAGAAATTTCCCCTTTTGCAATTTGGTTGAATATCTCATTGGTTGCATCTAACATGCGTTAATTACTAGTTTGTTGTGTCTTTAATGAAAATTATTTACTCCTTATAATGTAGGTATCTGTAAATGAATCTCTCAGTTGGCATTAGGCTTGATTTTCATTTAGTTTATTCACTGTAATATTATTTTCTTAATAAAGTTACCTTTGGGTTAATTACATAAATTACTTGGTGGTTTATGAGCTTAAGTCCTAGGAAGAGCCTTATGTCGAACGTTAGGTTTTGCTTCTCTCACTTGTAGCCTTGGAAGGATTAGCATATTGATATTAGTGTCTCTGGCTTTGATCATTTGAAATCTCAGTTGAACGATAGTGTAAGTACTAAGTAACGCATTTAGGACTGCCAATTGCAAAAAAAGTGAAGCATCAGCCTTCGTTAAGTATATGCCGATAGAACATCTATTACGAACTACCTCTGTTTTTTGGGTGGGGGGGAACCTGTCTCTTTGGCCACCTAATCAGAATGTCTTACTCCTTGTGACTTCATTGTATTCTACATGGATTGAGTTAAACTTCATGCACCTTATAGAATGAAACAAGTTGCATGTATCCTCGGGGAAATTGTGTCCGGTGAGAATAAACAATTGTTGAATTTGACTAGAGGCAGCATTGGAGAGGTTGTATTTGGCCGGAAGTGTCTCTGCTGGAAACCTTGTAATTAAATTTGGAAGGCTAAAATCATGTATCTGTAAACATGTTTGGCAGATATTAACACTACTGTGTACGTATGGGTAAATCTATTTGGTTGTTATTATTCTTACCAATGAGACTGTAAAATCCCAATATTTTCCCATATCAGTTAAATTATGAATATATACTATGTAATGTATATTGATGAAGTTATGTAATTTTCTGACTAAGTTTAGGTTACACTCTTCCTCTTTTACAACACATTACAGAAGAAAAAGAACACTGCTTTTATTTCCACATTCCAACTGCTATGCTTGTGCAGGAGTTGTTTATTGAGATACTGGTTTGAATTATGATGTGCAAATATTAGTAGGAGAAATCTAAGTTATGCACTTTTCAGTTTGCTTGCTATGCTCCAATGACTTCGTGTTGACTCCAATCTTTGTTTAAAGTGGTTATCAAACTTCCAAATAATGTTGTCGAGATTTAGTCTTATTCATGTTGTGTAACCAACTATGCCTATTATCGATTTCTATTATTTTACCATGTGATTCCCTTGCTGAAACAATTTTGCTATGTTGCTTAACATTCCATTGTTTGTGATAACTAGCCAAAGTAGTAAATCAACTTCCTTCTAAATTAATGGTATTGATTTACATTGGTACTCTTTGCAGGTATCGAGCCATCACCAGTGCTTACTATCGTGGGGCAGTAGGTGCACTTCTTGTGTACGATGTTACTCGCCATGCAACATTTGAGAATGTTGACAGATGGTTGAAAGAATTACGAAACCACACAGATGCCAACATTGTTGTGATGCTTGTAGGTAATAAATCAGATCTTCGCCACCTTGTGGCCGTATCAACTGAAGATGGCAAGTCTTATGCTGAGAAAGAATCACTTTACTTCATGGAAACCTCTGCCCTGGAGTCAACTAATGTAGAAAATGCATTCGCGGAAGTTCTGACTCAAATCTACCACATCGTTAGCAGGAAAGCAGTAGAGGCGGCTGAGAATGGAAATGCGTCCGTGCCAGCCAAAGGAGAGAAAATAGATATTAAGAACGACGTATCTGCCTTGAAGAGAGTTGGTTGCTGCTCAAGCTAAGATCAGAAAACATAACATCGAGTGGTCGCCTAGTTCTGGTGTACGTGTAATATTCCCAGAGAGATGCGAACTAGACGAAAAAACTCGGCCGAACTAGACGAAAAGAACAATTTAATTTTTCATAGCATGTTAGAGACTTGCTGTGTAACTTTAAATACCATGTTTTATGTTTCAATAGGAGCTGCTGGAGAATGCAAATTGATTGTTAAGCGGCCTAATCTTATTGTAGTGTTATTGCTATTGTTTTTTTATATGTTTTCACTTACAAAGGTTCAAGCTTGGAATTAATTGAATGTAATGGTGTCACTTCTATTTTATGCAAAATTTTAGAGTTATAAGTTAGGAGAAGGAATGATTAATGCTTGTAGTTAATAAAATTAATTTTCAGGTCGAAAAGCCATGCTTTGAGGTTGTGTTAATGTTCTTATTTTGTGCATTTGGTGCAGTCATACTATAATATGATTCATCAATCATAAACTCAATTGATGATCTGAATAGGCAATGATATTGACCAACAATCTGTAGGAATAATCATCAATTTTGATGTCAATAGATCATTATTCATCATTATTCAACAACTTTGTGGAAAATTGACCAATTGTGAAACAAATATACTTCACTTAGTACCTTTATTTATATTGTTTAGAATGAGCTTACCTTACTCTACTTGAACATTTTGATTGGTCCAGAACACTCGTATATCTAATCGATCAAACATACTTACTCATGACATACTAGGTGTCCCCTAGTGGATATCTTCCCTCCTAAGTTATCTTGGAGGTTGGATTCTAAGCATCTTTGAGTGGAAAAGCTTATCAAGATTTTTAGAGAATGATTTGAGCCTTGATGGGGTCTAGTGATGTGATGTGAAGCAATTTTCATTACATTTAAACACAAAGTGCCACCACTTCTATTTATTTTTTGTGGCTTCTAGTATCTCTAGGGAAACTCATCTTCCCACCTTTTCCTTTTCAGGCTTTCTGTTTTTCTATGTAAACTCAATTATATACTTTCACCTTTTAAGAATGGATATCAATTATGAAATAAATATGAAATTATTTTTCTTTCTTCTGTTCCAATTCTTTTCAAAGAGAAAGAGAATTCACTATTAATGAATATTTCATTCTTCTTCTATGAGTATAAGACTACCTTTCCTTAAGTAAACCCGAGTTTGAGTCTTGCAAATGAAGAAACTAACTATTGACGAACTAGCCCAACCATAATTTGAATGTTCACACTCAAATATGATTGATTTGAGAGTTAGGAGTATTGAGAAAAAAGCTTGAAATGCTATTATTCAACAATATAATGGATTTTGCAGCCACAAGATTATGAAACATACCAGAAAGCTTCACCATAGACAAAATAAATCACTTATATGATATCCAACATCATAGCCAAACAAGCACATGCATAAAGTGCTTTCCAATAACACACCATGCATGAAACAGACATAACACATGTATTATTTCCCATTTTGTTCCATGAAAGGGAAGTTATTTTGTCATTTTTTAAACAAAAAGTAAAAATACAAATAACTGGACCACACTTATCACAGAAATAACAATGAGTCAATGACCTTTATTAGAGATCATAGGACATTATTTACTGAAACTTTATAGTTATTATTTGGAGAAGGGACATTGAGAATCTTCTGAAACTTTGGTGCTATCATCCTCTATGGGGTAGTTTGCATGTTTTCCTGATAGAAGGCCTCCTAGTAACTCTGCTGGGTCATAATATATCTCCACCTCTTCAACTTTCAAAGAGTCATCAACCTTTGAAGGGAAATTAAAGGTCATGACTGTGATAAAGCCTCACAAATAAAATATTAATGGCATCACTAGCAACAAAATCATATTACCATGGTTTTAAATTACCATCATGCTCATCTTGGGTCGCAACAAAATTGATGAAAATACTTAGTCGATGCGACTATAATTATGATTATGAAAACTCTTAAAACTGTAATATTATGGTCGTAATTGTTGTTATGGAGCATAGTATAAAACGGTGAATATTACTAATTGAATCATTGGAAAACTATTAAGTTTTTATATTAAATGTTTGGGTGGATGTTTTTGTTGCCTATTTTATTTGAAACATTTGATTTGACATAATGTAAAACATACATAGTTAACTAAAGTAATACCTTGAGAGTTCCTAAGCCATAGAATTGGACCATGTTCCCAGTAGGAACATGTCCCTTGAAAGGACCTTCAAAGAAGCCCCAATGCCTGAATTTGAAAGCAATTTCAGGTGGTCCAGTATAAACTTTGATCACTTCCCATGCAAATCCTCTAGGAAAAGCTGATTTAAAGGTTTCATGAGATGATTCAAAGGTTTCTTTATCTGCTTTGTATGGCTTCAATTCTTCAGGAAGAGAACTTCCTAACAAAGCATTATAACTTCCCAATCTTAGAGTTTCTTCTGCAGATAATCCTTCCCTACCTGTAGAAGATGTTAAGATATTATTATGTTCTATGCAAAATTGTTATTTTGGTCCATCAACTTAATTTATGTACAATTTGGTTTCTCAACTTAATTATTTACTATATTTAATTGAAACTGTATTTTCAACTATGATTAATACTTATGAGAAGAAATTAACTATTGAAGGGTTACATATGATGGTGTCTTATGAAGATTCTCTCTCTTTGATTGACACTTAAACGAAGTTCTCAATGAACTTAAATAACAGTGAAAAAAGCCAAATTTGGTTATGATAAGAAATATATGCTACAAGATACTATAAAACATTTGAAATTTTGATTCATTCATATCCTTAACTATGTCAATACCATATATCAATCAGATAGTCCAAGAAAATAAAAATAGCTTTAATATCAAACCTCTAATTATTGTTCTTAGAAAAAGAAGGGTTAGAAAAAAAAAGTGACATATATTTAAGCATTGATTAATTACCATTAACAAAGAACTTGAACTTATGAGGGTTTATGGTCTTGAAATCCTGCAAACGGGTCTTGTGTGAGAGTTCCATCTCCCATGATTTGATAGCATTTTGCACTGTCTCTTCTAGTGATCCTTCTGGCCATTCCTGTAAATATGCAAAATATATAATTGAAGTGAGAAATAAATATATAGAATTAATCTAGATATAAAGGATAAGAGAGTATATATATATATATATATATATATAGTGCTACACATACCTTGGTTCTTCCTTGTTCATAAAGCTTGTTAACATCATCATAGGTGGGAGGGCCACCATGTCTCCATTGAATGTTATCTGGTTCATCATGCAAGAATGATCTATACTTGTCTTTGTTTGCCATGTTATGTTATGCTACAGCTTCTACACAACCTATCATATTTAACATAGGAAGATGGTAATCATGGAGTAACAACATTGGCCATCTTTTTAACGTGTCACACATGCATGCCACATGAAGATACACATGAAGTTTTTCTTTTAATTTTTAACGTGTGACACAGAAAATTATTTGTTGAATGTTGTGAAATTTAAGAAACTTATTTGAAGCAAAAGACTTATAATAGGGAAGAGTAGGATTAGATCCTATCCATTTACCTGGTTTGACTCGATCATGATTAGTCTCGAATATAGTTGAGTTTCGTTATATTTATGATTGAGTTTGAGTTCAAAATTTAGGGTAACATAAGTGACAAATATGACTCAGCCTAATTCAGAGTCACTCACTCGTCATGTTTGTATGAACATATTTAATCGTGTATAGACTATAGAGTAATGATATCTCTTTGACCCAAATGTCATTAATTTCTAACTTTTCTATTATATATTCATATATGTAAATGATCAACAAAATATTTACATATCTATTATTTTATATATCAAAAAATCACATATCATAGTAATATTGATAAAATTTCATCTAAAAAACGTATGCATTATATTTAACCAAATCTAAGTTCGAGTTTAAAAGTTGGTCATATGGACATTTGAGGTCAGATTAGCCTCGTATCTAGAATCAGGTTCAAACAGGTAACTCGACAATATTTATGATTGAGTAAGAGATAAACCTTACCTAATAGCCCAATCTAACTCATGCTCACTCCTACTCTAATATAAGGTTCACTCCTACTCTAATATAAGGTTTTCCTTATGTTTATGAAAACGTTATTTTTATAAGTCATTCTCTTTTTATAAGTGATTCCACCACCTATTTTTATAAGTTACTTTATGAGGAGGGATTCACTTAATCGAAGAGTAAGTTTTTTAAACTTACACTTCATATTAGCTATTAATTTTAAGGAAATCTAATGATTTAGACATACTTATTAATTTAAATAATTGGATTTCCTTAGAATTGATGGCTAGGATGACGAGTGAAGTAAGTGAATTCTAACTCTTACTTAATTAAGTTATTTTTAATTTTTATTCTCTTATTTCAATCATAACAAAATATTCTAACGTTGGATTAACAATACAACAAAAAATATTGGATTTGCAATTCATAAATTATGCATATCTTCACCCAAATGCATGGCCTTAGAAAGGTCCTTCAAAATAAGCCCAGTATCTAAAACAAGGACCATTTGAATTTAAAAGCAGTACAGTGTGAACAAGACACGTATATTAAAATTGCATGCCTTTTGAACTCTCATATTGGTTGTGCCTTCTTGGAAGAGTTTGATAACAGCATCAAAATGTGAGGGCCACCATGCCGATCGGCAACATATCTTCTGTCTCATTTTTTGTCTCACTCTATGTATTATTGTTTAAGTTAAAATTGTAATTATTAAATAATTTTTTGGCTAATCATATCTCCTGACACGTGGAATGACACAAAAGAGTGAGACAACCGATGTGGTGTGAATTTCATATCTTAATCAAATTTGTCACTCACTGCCTTAGCTGCATCTTCTGGTTCCTTCTCTTCAGCCATATTATGTATGCTTCTCAGTGACAAACTTATATACTATAGCACAATATATGGCACCTGTTTAGGGGAAGAAATAATATGGTTAGACACTACATTTTTATATGAATTTTATATTTTAGCAATTTGTGACATTAATTCAATGAATATACTAACAATATTTTTCACCAATCCGGTTAATTCAAATCAAATGAAAATGTAAAGAGAAAAATAAATGTGCACTAGCATAGCTGGTGGTGGTTAATTATATTTCTCGACATTATGCCAACTTTACCTATGTTTCAATATTATCTCTTGATTCTCTTCCCTATGTGTTTAATTTATTATTTATAGCTGGTGGTGGTTAATTATATTTCTCAACATTATGCCAACTTTACCTATGTTTCCAAACTTTGTGTTAGGTCGTCCATGACCGAGTTCTCAATCCTGAAGGCTTTCAATGTGACTTGCCACTACAACAAGGCTCCTTCAATCTTGGAGGTAATCTGGATCCTCCCTGCTCTTGGTTGGGTTAAAATTAACTCTGATGGGGCTGCTAAGGGCTTCCCTGGTCACGCAGGAGGAGGTGCTATCTTCAGAGACAACATTGGTAGTTGCTTAGGTTGCTTTGCTTCCTACTTCAATATTCAGGATTCTCTCTATGCTGAAGTCCTTGCTGCAATCTTGGCTATCCAAACTGCTTTCTCTAAAGGTTGGCATCTTGTGTGGCTTGAGTGTGACTCTTCTTGGGTGGTGGAGATCTTCAGGGGTAGCATGGCGGTTCCTTGGAAGCTAAGTAACCTTATGCTAAAGTGTAGGAACACCATGTTGGCTATGCAAATCAAGATATCTCATATTTATAGGAAATGCAATCTTTGTGCCAACAAGTTAGCCAATTATGGTGTCACCTCTCGGCGTGATTCCTGGTGGACTAGCCCACCTAATTTTATTTTGCCTGATTTTCATAGAAATAGGTTGTTACTTCCTAACTATAGGTTTAGGGATTTGTAATGGCTCCTTGTAATCCGTTTTTTTAATCTATTCGTGGGTGTGTTTCACCCTTGCCTTTAAAAAAAAATAGTAATGCACACAACATTAAAAGTATTTCGACTTTTCTGGTTTGTTTACGAGTTGATTTTTGAAGGATAATGGAGGGAAATGAAAGATTTATGAGTCATAAAATACATATGTAGATAGTTTTCAAGTTTTCATTTTTTCTTTATTCCCCTCTAAAAACAACTCACAAACCGACCCTCAAGTTGAAATAGTAAGTACATGTGCAAATGGAAAATTGCCCTCATGAAATACAGTTATGGTAGTTGGCCTCATCATTAGATGTTCACAGTCCACATATAAACAGTTAATATATTGTTAAGATGTCAACAAATATGACCTACAATAAAATAATTTTTTAGCCATGTCTTTAATTCATTTCAGTTGATAACCAAAAGAAGATTGTTATGTTCAAGCAAACTTGAAATCAAAACCCATGGTGGAAGAGTTCAAAATAAATGTTTTGTTGTGCAAATGACTCATATTTTAGTAGTAGTCTATCAATGCTTTCAAGGACATAAGTACAAATTAATCAAAAGTCGTTAACAAATTTCTTGTGTTATTCTCTTTCAATTGTTTGACTTTAACGAACATGTTAGTGTGTTCTACAACCTTATTCTAATCAAACCAAAGACATTATTAACTATGGGCAGAGAACAAGTTGTAAAATGTGGCAAGAGGTTTATTTTCATTTCCTTATTTCTTATGGTACTAATAGAGAAAGAAGGGTGCAACTACCAATTACTATTGGCAATAGAACATAATTTGGATGAGATAAGATTGTTGACCATTTTTATGAAGATCATTTACCACATATATTTGCATGATGACCCTTTCAGTAATCATCTTGGAAACGCCAAACTCCAAGACAATAGATACAAGCCCCATCACAATGATGTAAAAATAGACATGAAAATAGTTGACATTAACTACTGCACTCTCACAAGTGAAACACAAGAAATCAGTGAAAGTGGTCTTGCACTGAAACGCACCAACAACACAATAATGGATATCATTTCATATCTTTACAAGTATCAAATCTTATATATGAAAGAAAAGATAATAGAGCATTTTCAATATAAATTCTAAATTATTAAAGTTCATTTACTATACAAGATAACTTAATCTTGAATATACTATAAGCTCTAGTTTTTTGTGTCAAAAAAGTTAAAGGAAAAAAATAAACTAACCCATATTTAAGATGAAGGGATGGCACAACCCCACTATGTTTTAACTATATTTACTGAAGTACTTAAATTGTTAAACTTTGTTGCACCTACATGAAGTATTCCTTACATTTCTTAAACAATAAATGAAGGTAGCTTACTATACTTTTACCTACATTTTAGTAGGTTGTTGTCAAAAGAGTATGGCCCCGGTTGTAAGAAGTATATATCATGCAGTATGCAGATTCATTGTCTTCACTGATGCATCATGCATCTATTAGCCTAGATTTTTAGGCAGCAATATAATCTTCTTCACATAGAATTGATTCATTAATTCCACTACTTATCAGTTATCATCTTATATGGTTACTATAACATCTTCCAAGTTTTGTCTTCCCATGATATATTATATTATTTTGGGAAAAGGAGAAATTAAAATATAAAAAATAAGTGACATGGGATAGAGATGATAGAACGTAAGCAATCTCTATCAATTCATGTGAGAATTAACATGGTTTGGCATTTCAATTTTTTCTATAAGTAAATAAATATGTTTCCTAGTGGGGCCTAGAGAAGGATGTTTTTTTCCTCAAAGTTGATTATTTACATGTTCCCGACAATGTCTGGGTTTCAAATGGTTATGATGGCATTTCCTTAAATGGAATTTTATGTCTTCATCATTTCAAAGTATTACAGATAACTATGAGACTACAAGCTATTTTCAGATTGGCCTGAACTCAAGGACACTAACATCTTTACAAAACAATCTTCACCTCATTACTACACATTGAATTCAAATTTTATCACATCTAGTGTTCATTAAAAACCTCTAATTTTGTTATTACATTTGGGAAATGGGAAGGAAAGTAAATGTTTTGCTATATTGAAGGTTAAGGAAACATTTTCCTTAAAATATGATCCTCTTTCTATAGCAAGTGCCCGTAATTTCACATGACAATGACTTACATGTTAAAAATAATATATTAAACATTTTTCCATTAAATTGGCTAAGACCTAGCCACTACGAGTGAGGTGAGTGACCGAACAGACAAGATTGAATCTATACAATTATCGATCATGTTCAAAGGGTCGACCTAGCTAGCTACGGGAAAGTGATAGCGATAAGAGTGAAAAGGTATAACAAAAAATCCGACCCATGGGTACACATGAAAATATCTGCAATGGGTAACCGCAATAATAACTTATGGGTGAAAACGAGTTTTTTGATACTCGCCTCGTGGGTATTATAAATTTATAAGTGTAGTTTTTAATTAAATTTATATATATATATATATTATAGTTTTTTATTATTATTTTAAGATTATATATCACATACTTTATTATTATTTCATAATAAATTACACTTGTTTGACTGTGATCATAAATTTACAATATAAATATCATATTGGTCATGCCATAATTATTTTTATATATTGATCATTAAAAAGTATATAAATATATAATTAAAATTAAAAAATCGTTGAGTACCCGTAAGTATTGTGGGTTTGAGAACATGAAAACACTACCCGTGCCCACTCGCACTTGTTATCATCCCTAGATAAGACATGTTCAAGTTAGCATTGTTATGCAGGAATACTTTCCTTCATGTCAATGGCATGGGCGCGCCGCTTGAGCAGATGACAGATTCACGTTGCCCACACGACAGAGATAGTCAAACTCCACAACACTATCAGCCTGGTAGGCTGAAAAGGAGAATGTCATGTCATCCGTAATGATGATAGACCTCCCATTGGAGTACAAACCATACTTCACCCTAGAGTATAAATAGGTGAAGTCATACATAAGGATCAAGATGACATGTATTCTCATTCTACTTATAAATAGTAATGACAAAGTCTCTTTTCATTACTCACCCAAGAAGGTCATAGGCGAGAAACTCTTTGGTTAGGCAAATTAGGTTCCCATAATCCCTTGATATTGTATGGGTTTTATACTCTATTATTGTATCATCCAACACTTATATTTAATTATCATCGACTTTTCAAAAAAAAATAATTCAAATAAATGGTAGATGATATAGTGACTATGTATAAATCTTTACAATAACAGTACATGTATATTACACTCTCGGACTAGATGGCAAAGTAGTGAAACTAAATGTCTTTATCAATAGGTAATGAGAAGTGAAGATTTGGGAGCTCACATGGCCACGTTTGTGTTGGCTATAGAAAGAGTACTCGATGCCATCAAATTAGGGTTCCAAAATCATGCAACATTTTTATTGAAATGACATCTTTGTTTGGCTCTCTGTGAGATATTATTCTGAAGGTAGATAGATATTATTGATCATTCATATTCATAACTTGCAGCTTTTTGTTTCTTTCTAACCCTTTCCAATATTACTGATCCTATATATTATTTCCATTTTTCTTTACATAAAAGCAACGTATTAATTTTGATATTAATATTAAATGTACACAAGTTGATGATAAAGAAATGGCACAAAGTGTGATAAAAAGAATAAAGTTAAATAAAGGTAGCATGATTTTGTGAAGACTAATTATGTGTATGTGCCTCCGTGCAAAGTGTCATTGATAGATTGAATCAGCAAAAGCAAAGAGATATTATGAATGGCAAGTTTGGTGATTGTTCTAAATTTCCCACATCGTTTTCCAAGTGCCTATTATGGTGAAGAGGCTAGTCAAACAAATGAAAAACTATCTTATACAAAACTCATTGCTTGTACAGTGATCATAATGAGGTTTGTGTTGGAACTTGTATCAATAATGTTATGCCCTTATGTCAGATAAGATAGTAACTTCATCAATTATGTTGTACATAAACAAATTTACTATAAAAGTGGGCCATCATTCCTAGATTACAACCAATTGTCTCGTATAGTAGAATAACAAATTCAATATGATATTTATGTTATGATTTTTTACTTAATAGACTAATCTTTTGAGTTGAGCTCTTCTCGTGTGCTTAAATATTTGCTTAAAACTTTGATTAGGAACATGATTAATAAGAATTGAGCTAGAACTCTTCCTTTGAGATGCAGATGCTGATGAAATAAAAAATTCACAAGATCTATGAGTACAACAATTGGATAGAGAATATGGAAATGGCTAAATGTTGAAAATATTTTGATTCTGAATTCAATGAGAATGTTGAATAGAAATTTACAATTGCGTGTTTTATTATGTAACTTGATTTATGAGTAGTTTATAAATGGAAAGGTGGTTCAACTTAAGTATGAGTCAAACTATACAATTTATCATATAAACATACAAATTCCTTACGAAAGCAACAAACTGAGCAATAATTGAATATAAAATTATAAAATAAACCTAACTAAAAATTGATTTATTTTACTAAATCTCAAAAGCAAGAATCTGAACAATATGCTATGTCTTATAATTCTTAAAATTTTGGCTTGTATCTTTATATTTTGATATTTGGTATCATGTTTGTGATTGAATTGATAGCTTAATTATGAAATAATAACCTTTGTTATATGTAACCTAGCTCTTGTCCATTTTCAAGTATTTATTGTCCAAAACTTGGAAGTTTTCTAATAGAGCTATATTTTTTTTTATCAACAATGAAATTTATTAACAAGGAAAATTAGTAATTAGGAGAACTATTGTTAGACATCGAATTGCATATTTTGTTATTCTTTAACTGCCATTATCATTGCCTTCCATAACTTTTTCATGATTACACAATAATTATATAGTGTTAGTGTGTCACTTTTTCATAATTATGTATTGTTGATCTATTAAACCAGCTCCTTATGCATCAAAATTATTGGTAACCTAACTAGATACTTACACCAGGTGTAGAACAATATCAAAATTAGCATAAGGAAAGTGCATTATATTAAAGTACATTGATAAGAAGTTTAGTACTATATCAACCAACAGATTAAATTGAGAATAATTCATTAAATTGCAGATAAGGATAAAATAGATAAATGATAAGATGAATGCTTTTCACTTCTAACTAAGTAATGGAAGTGAAAGCCTAGATAAACACATTGAATCTAGCTAAAATGCTGAAGATGGTAAATATAATAAAGAGATACATATCAGTTGACAAGACCCTACATCAAATAACTCCAAATTTTCTTCTGCCACATAAACCTTAACATATAGTGATATTGATATCTACTAGTATATGCTGGTTAATCAAATTTTCCATATCTGATAATGTGACTGTGTTAGACCTAAGATCAATTACCCAAACGAAGCTCCAGATCCAAATCATATTCTCTAGGTAAACCAATCTCCAAGTCCATCCTAAGAATCTCACTTTTCTTCAATATTTTACACCCATCTTCTCCAATCTTTGATTTTGTTGCCTCAGATGTCTTTGTGGTCAAAGGGTTCTTCAATAAGATACCATCCACAACAACCCATCTCTTCAACTCAGAAGGTGAAGCAGATGATGGAGAAGAATAAGAAGAAGATGGAGTAGTAGTAGTAGTGGTGGGAGAAACAAGCAAGGGCAATGTGGAAGTGACATGTGGTTTGTGAGTTGAAAAATGAGAAGAAGACCATGATGGTGGCAAAAAGGATAAATTATTAGATGAGGTTGATGATGAGAAGTTAGGGTTTAGGTTAAGGTTCAGCATAGGATGGCCTTGACCATGAGCATGACCATGATGATTATGATCACTATTTGGAGTTGGTGGAGGTGATGATTGCCTCAACCTTGCTCTATCCCTTCTATGCACATTCATGTGTCCACCAAGTGCTTGAGCAGACTTGAATTCCTTCCTGCAGAAGCTACAAGTGTATGATCTTGGTGGCCATGGGAAACCATTCATGTAGTGATCATCCTCTCCATTATGAGAGTTGTTGCAATCCAAAAACTCTTTCATCACCATTTGATTCTTGTTGCTGTTGTAGTTGTTAGCATAGCTTGTGCTCAAAGTGTTCCTCTTCATTCTTTCTATAGCTCTTTTTTTATCCCTCAACAGTGTATAATCTGAAAAAGAAACTATCTTACTCAAATCATACCATTTCAAAAACTTAAAAAGAGAGAGAGATATGAAAAGGTGAGGCTTGTGTGTGAATGTGAATGATAATGATGATGAGATATAAAGAAAGAGAGAGTGAGATGTAGAAAGAAATGAATGAGTTAGCATGAATTTTGTAAACCAAAGAAGGGGTATCCCATTGGAGGATAGCAGTGAAAAGTGATGTATGTTTGGTCACAAGTTGCTAAATTTGGAACCTCGGCTTGGCAGAGATTACACAACTTTATGCCATATTTCTGTCACCGGTCAAGTTAAGATGACATATTCACATTTTGTTCTCGGTAAAGATCCAACCATTAACTCTCTCTCTCTCTCTCTCTCTTGTTACTGGTGCAAGAAGCCAAGAGTAACAGTTAATGAGCATTAGGTCATAAACTATGTTACATTATTTGCAATACCAATACTTGGTTTGCATGTGTTTATCAGTTTTTTAGGTTATCATACAAGACTTCTATTGCAACCAATCTGAGATATAAAATATGATACATAAAATGAGATTAATAATACATAATGTAAGGTAACTAAGTGAGGGTCAATTACACCTCAACTTCTTAATCAAGAAGGAGTGAATCTAATATAGTGATAGAAATTCTTATTTCTCATTTTGATTTTGATGCCTACAAAGTCATTTCGTTATAAATAAAATATTAAAAGTGTCATAACATATCGTTTTTCCTTTTGTTTTTATAGTAGGTGATTTTTCTTTTAATATTTAATATTATTTAAGTTCGGATTTGCTTTGTTAAGATAAAAAAAGATAAAGAAATGGTTTTCCGATTAAGTAAAATAAATTTATAAATATGTGTACCTATGAGACAAATATTATAATACGCATTCCTATCTATAAGTTATTATTACGACCACTTATTGTATTTATTTTTACAAGTATCGATGGGTCGAGCTTTTTTGTCATTAGTATCTTTAAAATGACATAACACCAGGAGTAATAATGTAGGAAGTAATAAGTGCAGACCCATGTAGTCATCTGGTTATTAACCACAATCTTCCGTCACCTTCATGGTAATAAGTTTTACCAAAAGTAATGCCTATCTACATCATTATTTATTTCCTTTCTTTTCTCTTTTTAAGATGCTCCGTCATATTAATTAGTTTGTAGGCAATAAATTTACCAATTACCAACTCTGTATTATTTTGCATTTTGGTTTGTTCTAAGAGTATCCTAAGTTGATAACAAAAATTAATCATTTTTAACATGGCCACAAAAGTAGCCAAATTATTGTTTGATAAAAGGGGTACACTATTGCATGATTGTGTTATTGGTGATATCTCTAATAATATGATTTTCTCATATTATGCTTTCTTATTAGTTGATCAAATGTTTTTATGAGGCTTTTCGATGTGGTTTTCATGAGGCAAACTTTCAAGAATTATGCCATTCATTAAGCTACCATATTTGATTTGATTTGTTAGTCAAAAACATTCATTGTCCTATGGCAAGTGGACCCTACATTTCTTAATCCAAAGGCATGACTGTGTGTAATATGTTGTCCAAGTCTGCTATAAAAGTTGTTAGGTACATAAGTATTGGTATGAGATGAATTGTTAGACGAAAAATTATTGATATTAGTACCAATATAATGGATCCCTATTATTGGACCAACCCTTTTATATATACATGTATCCCTACTTTTCCATTTATTTTTCTAATAAACTCTTCCTTTCTTTTCCCTTATGCTTACTATACCAACTACCCCTACCAACATTAGTTTAATACTAATTATCAACATAGGCTGGTATATAATTTTTTTTGGTATAATCAATAGTATCATGTCACTCCTTTATGGGGTGTATAACTATACATCCCAACAAATATTGCTCATAATAATTGAGCCTTTGACTTTTTGACTTATCTGATGATTTAATTGAGCTTTATATCACTAGATCAATGTTTTGTTGGTTGCTAATCTGTTGTCTAAAATTTTATTTCACACTTATTAGTTTTTATTACCACTAAATAAATAATTTTGAAGTATGAAATTAATTTAAATATTTTATTATATTACAATATAGTTGATTTATAATATGTTGAAATTTTGAATAATATTAGGAGATAATGTCTACATTAAAAGTATGCTATAGTTTGATACCTTTTTTGAAAGGGAATAATACATTATCAGATTATTTAATGCTATTTATAATATCTTTTAAAGCTTTAAACAAAAAAAAAACAATGTTGTTGATTCAGATGTCACTTGGACATTTTACTTTTACCTCATCTTGAAATGAGTAAATGCTATATGCTTCCACTAAATTCCTCTACCCACGAAAAGATTAAATGTAATTTGCAAACATTCATTAATAAATAATAATATTTTATAAGATATGTCATTTTCTCATAGACAAGATGATTAGTAAGAGAATATGTCATCTCCTTTTTTTTAAATAACTAATACTGATAACTTTTAGCCCCTTATTTTTCTGACTCTTATTTATATAGAGGATAGCTTTTGAAATAACTGAGAGATTCTAGCTTCTTCTGATTTTTTTTTATAATTTAAAATAAATTATTAAAAATAATATGAGACATGACATGTCCTCTTATTTATATTTATATAAAGCACATAAATTTGGAATTCAGACCTTTGACATGCCAAACAAATAATACTACCTAGCTTCATACATTTGCCATGGTATTAATCAGAAAACCATATATAGCTAAATAGAGTGATGAATACCCTCTTTAGTTCTTTCATGCAACTTTTTATTCCTTCATTGGAAATATATGGTTCTATAAAAATACTCCATTCCATTGGGGGAATAACATTACTCTGACTGAGATATAGGAATACTAGCCAGTAATTAAGATACCATGCCACAACATATATAATATATTTTTTATGAACAAAAAAGGGAATTTTACTCAGAGAAGCCAAGATGGCTAAAAGATCCTCCTATATCTAACCCAAGATTTATTAAAAGACACAAAGCCAATTAGATGCTTGAATACTTTAATGGATTCCATTTTCTTAGGTTACACAGCCGAAATGGCAGAACTTACTACAAGTGCAATAAGGTGCTATCTCTTTTGTACATTCAATAATAATAATAATAATAATAAATAGTTACTATATATGTGTTTGACAAAAAAGACAAATAAGAAAGGTTCTAGGTTGAATGCATGTATATAACTATATGAGTTGCCACTTGTTAATGTAAAAGTTGATAGGTGTATATGTATACCTTGATTGAAGTCTTGTCTATGATGATATATACATCAAAACCTTGAAGAATGGTTCACTACTTGAAACAAATGTCATAGGTGATGTGTTTGTCATATATAGGCTTGGTTTTAGTAGTATGGGTTGAACTAAATTTTTCATTTTTCCTTATATGTAGGGTTGAACTAAACCTGAATGTAACATAAGAGATGAAGTATTTAATGGCTGGTTCTGTTATTATAAGTCTACAGTGTAGTGCTTTGGTGAGTTTGACAGGTGTAAAATCTGTATATCACACTGTCACTAATGAAACTTTTCATTGCTTGTTATGTCAACACTGCTTTTTATATGACACCGATAATTAATTATTATTATTATTAATGTATCTATTAAACTTTTTGTGTGCAAGTATTATTGATAACCATCTAAATTTGATTATTATATTTCCAAGTGTTTTATACTATTATATGATATTTTGGCACGATATTAACAAAGTTTTGAAGATTCAATTAAATTAGTATCCAAGTTATGATACTTAAATACTCAATGCACTCTTTTACTGATTTATCAATATATACTATAATTTATGAACGATGTATCAATATCATCAAAAAAACATATTTACATACTAATATAATAATAATAATAATAATAATAATAATAATAATAATAATATTTTCAGCTTAACTAGAGAATTAAATAAGAGAAATTATATTTAGACATCATTAACCATACATTTGCAGACCAAACATACTCACCAAAAAATTAATTCTTTAATTTTATACAAATTGCAATGCTCCTTCCTATAATGTGAAATATTAATTCTTTAGTATAATTATTGTGAACAACTTGTATAATGTGTGTCTCCTTCCTATAATCATATATATTATTTAAGCAATCAAAAGAGAACACATAAAATATAATTTAAATCATATATATTATTTAAGCAATCAAAAGAGAACACATAAAATATAATTTAAATTGCCTAGTAAATATAATTACTTTTACTCAAACATGAAAAAACAATCATTACTTCACATTATGTTGTAAAATTTATTTAGTATGATCTATTTAATCAACATGATATCATAGTTATTGATTAAAATTATAACCTCACATTTATAGATTAATATAATATTATAGTTATGAATTAATAATATAAAAATTAACAGTATAAAAGTACAGTTATATCAGCATGATATATAGTCATGTTACTATCAATTTAGGAATAAATTATGTGTTCGAATAAGTGCATGTATTATAAGTATCTTATTACCTAGACTCATCCAGCAGCGAGGTTAAATTTTTTTAATCTTAATTATCTACGGGTTCAAAATCATAGACTCAAATTAGACTTGTTACAAGTATTACTCACAAGTGCATAGGGCTCCAGATACTCGTTATTGCCATATTTTTGAAGATAAAAAGTCAAAATTATTACAAAAAGGTCATATTTTTAAGACTATTATGAAAAGTCTATTTTATTAATACCGGTGCCTAATCTAGTGCATTATTGCATATTTTACACATTCATTCACTCTCTATGACAAATTTAGTCATGCCACAGGTACACACTTAGGTCATCCAGATGAGAGAATTAAATGAGATGCATCATGTGTTTGACTATGATTATAAAACTCCCACCTCTCCATTATGTGTTCGACTTCATATCAATATATTACAATAATTATATTCATTATGTATTTATATTCGTATTAACCAGTGAAAACTAATTAGTTTATGAGTGCATTATATCAATTATGCTAATTAGTTTTTGTATACCTTTAAATTAAATAAATAAAAATATCTTCATTTTTATCAAAATGTTAATAAGCACGATGAGACATAACACATCATGTTTGTTTGTACATCTAACATGATCAATACACATATAATTTGCTTTATCAAGTTGTGTAAATGAATGTATTTATAATTTTCTTTATTAATTTTTTAACATCAATATTAATATAACTTATATATATATTTGATGCATCGGAGAAGGCGAGTTGGTTCCTAGTAATGACTCCAACCTTCAAGCAAGTGAAGGTGTAAAATTAAAAAATAAAACACATAATTTCGTAAATGGTGAATATTTTAAAATAAATATAATATATCCTAATTTTTGAATCTGCATATTTTTTTTTGTTTTTTGGTCTATTTTTGTGTTTATTATGCAATGTTTATCTTAACTCATTTACAAAGTGTCTATTGGTGAGTTGATTATTGAAAGGTAGAGAAGGGGGAAACTTCAAAATCATGAAATATACTCGTTGGATAATTCTTATTATCTTTGATTTCTCTTCATCCATCTTTAAAATTAAACTCGCAAACAGACCATGCGGAAGTTTTAAAGAGTATTGCCGTTTTGATCTTATCGGGTTTTAGTGCAACTGGGCTTGACTAATGCTTAGAACCAAACTGACCCTATGTGGTTGGGTAACAAAGCACTTTGGCCCAAACTGTTCAATTTGTATTACACATACTTTTTTGTTTTCCCATAGGTACCGAAGGCAATCCTATCCGAGCCGGGAACATTCAGCGGAAATTTTTTCCATCCACAAACTCGAATCCGAGACTTTCCTTAAGGGGAATCAATCATGTATTATTATTAGTATTACACAGGTACGTGAGAGTAGTATTACACATACTTGATAACCGATGATCTAAAACAATCTTATAATAAAAGATATGTGATTATAAAGTAGATAAAGATGGTTAGAGATAATATCAGTTTGAGAAAACGACATAGCTGTTGGGTTTATTCAAGTGTGAAGTCTCACATTGGATATGTAGGGAGGAGTGAAAGGGTTTATAAGAAGGAAAGACCCATGAAACTAATGCCTTAAGGTTTTGGTTCAAGACGTGGTGTCTCACTTGTGACTCTTCACTCTTCCCATACCCATGTAACAATGGAACTCCCCCAATGATTGGAGGCTCCCCGGTCGCAGTCTGGTCCAACAATAGCATAGATGAAGTATCATTCAAAGTCACTCTATACATCCATATTTCATTTCTTTATGTTCAGGGTCCTAATTTAATATAACCCTTTGACAAAACAATGGATGAAACATAAACTTCATCACTTTTTTTTCACCACCGGCTCTCAGTCCTGTGATATGGGTCCCACTCCTGCCATTTTCTTCTTCTTCTCTCTCTATAACACTATTGAAAGGGGTGAAGAGGGTGATCCTCTTCTCTATAACCCGAGGCTAAATTATGTACGGGAATAGGTACGAGTCACAAATCGGTATATACGAGTTTTACGAACAAGTTTTTGAAAATAGTAGTAGTACATACAGATGAATATGTATGTGCATTATGCACGTTCCTGCACCTTGTAGCTGTTATTATTTATGTGATTATTATATTACTTTTAATTAAAATAAAAAGTATATTATCTTAAAGTTTATTACATTAGGTATATCTTTCTTTCTACTCTGTTTATATTATTTATTGAATCTGTTTGTGAAATAAAAATTCAATATATTAAGTAATTTTAATAAATGTTTAATAAAAAACACAAAAATAATAAAGTTTCATCTCATATGGAACAATAATAAAAGTAGATTAGAAATTCATTGATAAATATTCACAAAAAACCCACACGCGTGTATCGTACGGGTGATGAGTATGGGTAATGGTCTCATGTTTCAAAATGGATAGTGGGCAGCTACTACCCGTGCCCGTCGTCATCCCTAATTCGGAAGGGGTAAGAATCTGGACCGGTTCAACCCATTTGGGCCGGGTTGAATTTTTCAATTGCAAAGTTGCCCCTCGTGTAAACCCCAAAAAGATAACGTGTGGGTTTTCTCTAAAGCCTCTCTATTTCAATGAAAATGAAGAAAAGTTTGTTCCTTTCTGTGAAAAAAGTGCTTCAAGGTAACGCCTTTTGTCCATTCTTATTGTCAAATTTTGATTTTTTTTTTTTATATAATTGATCTGGGTTTGTGGTTTTTAATGTGAAGAGGCGAGAGAAGAAAAGTGGGGTGAAGAACAATGTCCAAGTCTTGCAAAGGGTTGGCCACGGAGCTAGTCAAGTGTCTCGGAGAATCTGATTGTGTTAAGGTTCGTTTGATTGATTTATGTTACATTATTGGGTTGTTGAATTTGTAAGAATTTTATATTTTAAGTGTGATTTATGCAAATGTTGAATTTTGAATGTTGTGATGATGAATGGAATGTGTTTGTGTTGGAGAATAGGTTGAGAATAGATCCATTAGGGACTGTGCTGGAGAAAAGTGTCCATCAATACCAAGTGATTGTGTGGGACTTAGGGAAACCTATTTCAATTGCAAAAGAGGCCAGGCAAGTGTTTTTTAATGCATATCATAGCCATTCTTTGTTTTTGATTTGATTCTACCATGTTTACTTTAAGCCTGAAACATCTCTGCATTGTTAATTTGTTCTCATCATTTCATATGTGGACTTTATTTTGAGGTGAAATGTATCTTTACAACACATAAATTGGATCCGGATAATCGAACCTAACTCTACCTGGAAAGATAGCTCAAGGGGAGTGTTGCCTACCTCATTGTTATAGACGGGTTTTTGCGCGTATATCCTTCCGAGGTGGTACTTAATACATCCCTTACGCCGGGGACTAGATATCTGGACCATGCAGTTTGCTGGACAAGACAACTACTGGTTAGGTTCCGGTATCATATTAGAATAATTGGACCTATTTCATTCCAATTCAAGAGAAGTTGTCCAATTCATTATAAATGGTTCTTTGCTCATATATCCAAATTCTTGGGTTGCTTATTTGCAAACTGGAGCATCTCAAGATAATTCTCATGGGATGAAAAAAATACTAAACTTGGGTTCACAAGATACAGTGAAGTAGGATGAAATAATACTAAACTTGGGGGCAAGAGATAGTGGAATTAAATTGTTATGATTTATTTGAAGTTCCTTTTTGCTTCAGCTTACAAATTACATGAAGATAATACAATATGTTTTATTCTTTTGTTTTGCAAGGAAATTTTCTGCAGTCCTCTTTAAAAATAGATGTCATATACTCATATTCATGGTTATGGTTTTATAGAACTTTGAGCAGTTGTGAGCATTGGGTAATTGATGAAATGGTTTTCCCCATATTCTTATCAGGTTGATATGAGAGCTAGGATTCGCGGAAATAAGGGCTATTAAGAACTGCATATGTTGATCTGAACCATTATTGAGCTCAAGATGGAGTACAGTGAAGTTAATGATGAGGGTGAATCACAGAAATGTTGAGACCTTATTAATTGTTTTATTTGATGGGATTCTAAGCTACACATGCACATTATAGCAAGGTTTTTGCTTTGTTTTATAGAACATTAAGTATAAACTATATTGAGTATTAACATAGTGGTGCTTGTACATTCACCTTCATTCTCCATTCAAATGATAGTTTCAAAATATGTTAGCATAATTCATCATCCAAAGGTTTTATGTTGTTTACTTGTGGCCTACACTATCATCACTTTCTTCTCCCTGAATCTTCAACGTGTCTCTATTCAGAGAGGAAAGAAATTCAATCCAGTGAATAAACTCAATGAAAGTTATGATTTCTGATATATTTGATGGGAAATTCAACCCAATAACAATGCAAACTCTAATAGAGTATATGCAGCGGATAATAATTTCCCCAACTTGCTAGAATCTATGAAGAGCAATATCAAATAATACAGTAACATACAAGGGACACCAGAATTTTAACGTGGAAAACTTTCTCAAAGTAAGAAGTAAAAACCACGGGCACAATCTAGTCAATCAAGCTCCACTGTAATCACAATAGGAATACAAGAGTGTCTCCAAAATATAACACAAAACGTGCTCAACAATACGGCATACAACAGAGCAACAAACTTGAAAATGAGAACAAGAAAAACCAGAAACACAACTGTTGTAACAGCTCGATTTCTACCACCTTGGACGTCGTCTCACCGATCCAACTATTCAGAATGAAGTTCTATAAGTTGTGAATCTGCTGTCCAAATTTCAGCCCGATCCAACGATGAACAAAGACGCAGTCGTGAGTTTTCCACGGCTGCTCTGAGTTCTTGCGGGTTGAGTTTTCTTATCTTCTCTCACACTTTTCAATTGCCTCTTTTTTGCATAAATTGTCTTCACACTCTTGCCACATCTAACCCTTATCTATTAGATTATATGAGACAAGTGGACTTTGCCCAACTGGGTCTTTCTCCAGATAGGACGGGAGCCCAAACCCAACAATATTTTTTAAGGAGGTCTTATTCTTCACAATCCCATGGTTGTTTTTGTTTTCATGCCAAAGAAAAAGGATAGCTCCTTTATTATGCTAATGAAATTTGTATATAATTTGCCTATTAGAAGAGCTTCTTTTTTGTATAATCATTATATTCTTGTTTGTCTTTTGGACAAAAACAAACTGTTTTTGCACCTTATACTACATAAAACTTAATTGTTTTCTTTACATAAACCGTGTACATTGTCAACGCACCCTCATATTAATTCAATGTAATGTAGTTTTGCTCAAGTTTATTGGTTAATTAATGAAGAATACAGCAAAGTTGCAAAATAGTCATCCTCAATAATAAAGTGTTTAGCCTCTAGGGACTTTTTTCAAGTATACATTCTTAAGATAACTGAAACAAGTTCTTAAATGAAAATCAACAAGGAGATTTATATGCTCAGAACTTATAGGATTTCTTAAACTCAGTTTTAAGGGCTGAGGATACAAAACTCAATAAAAGATATGTTTAACTGGATCACATACAATCTTTCACAGAGGCTGAACACTTGTGTTTCCATTGGAATGGTTTTGATGTTGTTGTAGAGCCTCATTTAGAGTCTTGATAGCCTTGTCATATGATACAAACCCCATAAAAAAGAACTCATAACCATCAACTGTGACAATCTGGATGTATTTTTCTTTAGGATTCAATCTATTTGTGGTAGGACTAACCGTGCCCAACTGATCGAGCCGCAATACGACCTACATGTCCGACACAGAATATCAGTACTTGATATCAGAAAGTTCCTCTAAATTTTGAAATGTTCTAATTTAGAAAATCCAGCAGCATAATAGTCTCAAATCATACAACTTAACATAGCAATTGTCTCACACTTGATTAAAGACTTCATGAATAAGGAAAGTAAGCTTCCTTGGTTATTCTCAGTCCCTATGTATCTTAACATTACAAGTAAATGATCTGAGAGGTTCTTATCTTTATTTTCCTCTCCGAAGAAATCGCGATTTGTTTGAAGCTATAATGAGGCAATGAGTTATGGAAGTACCTTATAGTATATGCAGTTATGCTGCAGGGAGAATGTATGATGACACACCGGATAATCACTGCAAAATGCGAATCGTTTAGTCGATATATATAGCGTTCCGATTACAGGTCCAGAGGCTGTTGATATGTAGCAAGCATATGGCTTTAAGAGCTTCTCTCCAGGTAAAATCCCAAATGTCTGTTGAAATAGCTTATCAAAGCCTCCATTTGTAAGTACCTTTGTTCCTTGAACAAGTCTAGCCATTGCAGCATCAGCAGGATTAGAACTAATTCTAACTGTAAAGATAAAATAGATTCCATTAGAACCAAAGGATACCAACATAAGTAAATATGTATTTGTCTTTTAATCTTGACGATTCAAATAAGATATTACGATCAATATTCATAGTTATATTTCTCATAGTATAACAAGTGGTCTCATCTAAGCTTATGAATATTTCATTAACTTCCATAGGTACATGACTAAAACAGATATTACCTAAGAAAATATTCATATGAACAGAAGAAGAAAAAAAGGTTTAGAAAAACACACTGTGATTCCATAAGTTGTCAACCATGATTTCAGCTTGTGTAGTTGCTTTTCCAATTCTCTTGCTACAACGATTTATTGCATCACATATAGTATCCATTGAATTTGGACCTGAAATCATAGGAAGAACACAGAGTAAAAATATAAGAAGAAAAAAATAGATAGAGAACATAATAATCTCATGAAAAGCACTCACTTTTGGATGCTGCATGGGTAGCAATGGAAATATGAACATAAGGGTTGTTGTTGTTGTTACTGCTAATGCCATCAGTAACAGGAATCTCTCTGTGATTGTTCATAATTTTCTTGAAAGAAAAAGGAGAATGAATAATATAAAGAATGCAGGGGAAGAATATCATAATATCAGAATAGTAAAGTAACACGAATATGTTATATGGTTAATTGTGTGAATGCATATCACATCACTATTTGAATATATTCTATGTCACTTACTCATTATATATATATATATATATATATATATATATGTGTGTATCTCTCTGCTACCACTACATTAATAATTTTATTGTAAACTATTTAAATGAGATCATCTTTATATTCAGTTTTTGTGCTAGTGAAGTTATATACCAATACTTCATTTTTTGATAAAAAAACATTTCTCTGTTATCTTAGTCATAAAAGAATGTAACCTTTATACCTGTCTTAAAATCAAAAGAGAAGCACAAATAAATTTGGGGAACAGTATTTTTAAATGTCATGTCTCTAAAATTAAATCTATCATTATCACTAAAAATAAATTTTATATACTTTATTTTTTTTTAAATTTAACCTATCTATGACCTTTATTTATATCAATATCAATTTATAATAATATATTTATTGATTAAAAAAAATAAAGATTAGTAAAAACACTGGTATAAAATGATGATTTTAAGTGTTTATAGATCATGCCTACTTACAAAAAATTCCACCTAAAAGAAATAAGTGTACTCTAGAATTAGTTTAATTGATTTAATCATGAGTCACTAAATATGTGTTGTGAACTTGTGATCTAATCTCCACCATTTAAGCTATATATGCATGTATCAATATCATGGCCTTATATTCAACTTTGAAGATATCTACAAGTACAAAACACTTATCATAAATAATATCATGTGTATTGTCTTGCCTTATTATTAAAAAATCATAGATGTTAAGGATAACAAGTTACACTTGAATCCACCAAAACTGTAATATTTATAATGGATGGGAATATTCTCTAATACTTGAAAGTCCAATGTTGAATAGAGATTGTGATACATAATAAAAAAACTCTTTAATGATTATAATTTAAAGTCATTTTTGAATAAAAAATTAAAATAGAATTTTTTTTCTTTCTTCTCTCATATTTAAGTATTGGAAAGTTCATTTGTGTAAAAAGTTGATCCCCAATGAATATATATTTCCTAGTAACATTCAAGGGGTTCATTCACTACATACATCATAATTGATATTTAACAACGTTCATTTAATAGCGCTTATGTATTGAACGCTATTAAATACAAGACAGAAGAGAATTAACAACACTTATTAAAGAAAACGTTGTTAAATGTGTTATCTTTACAACGCATATTGAAACAAACACTGTTAAAGGTCTTACATAATATATTTATCAAGACTTCTTCAATAAGCGTTGTTAAATGTGTTATATTTAACAACGCTTATTAAAGAAATCATTGTTAAATGTATTATCGTTAACATCGCTTATTGTTTCAAACGCTATTAAAGGTCATATTTCATATATTTAACAACACTTCTTCAATAAGCGATATTAAATGTGTTATCTTTAACAACGCTTCTTGAACAAAGTGCGATTAAAAGTGTTATATTTAACAACGTTTATTGAAGAAGTGTTGTCTTTAACACTTGTTTTAGTGAGCGAAATCTTTTCAAATTCGAAAATAAAACCTTACACAATAATACATATCACTCAGTTTATTATTTCACTTACTTTTCTTCTTCTCCATAACTTACTTTTTTCTCTCTTTTGTTTTCAGTTTCTCTCTTGAAGCAAGTTATCGATTTTCGATTTTTCTCTTCAAACATAAGGTAAATAGTTATCTTATTTTAGCTCATTTATTTCTCTATTCACTAATAATGTGATCTTTATTTGTTGTGAAGTTATCGATTTTTTGTTTTTCTTTTCAAACATAAGGTAAATCATTATCTTATTTTATAGTTCATTTATTTTTCTCTTTACCAATAGTGTGATCTTTATTTGTTGTGAAGTTATGCAACTATGATGTTCTAGGTTTTTGGCGATGGTGAACATTAGAGGAGAAATAATGAACAATTTTTGTAAGATCTCATTACTTATATGTTATTTTATAATATTGAAATCTGTTAATGTTGAATGTAGTTGAAGTCGTTGGTGATTTAACAAATCTATTATAAATGTGGTGGAGTTGAAGATGCTTATCATGTGTTTGATAGAATGTATGGGAGAAATATTGTCTTATTTAGAAAGTAGACATTTAACCGCGTTTGCTTCAGTAAGCGCTGTTAAATGTCTACTTTCTACAGCGCTACAAAAAATGTTGTTGAATATAACCTTATGTACTACTGCATTCACATAGAAAGCGCTACAAAAACACTGTTAAATGACAATTTTAAGCGTTGTTGTTTTACTGGTGTGTGAATACTTCATTATTTCCATTGTAAGAAAAAAATATCAAGATAAATCTTACTAGCTTTTCTTATCACAACGAAATCTTCCAAGCTAATAGATATCAGGTGGCAAGTTATAAGTAAGATGAAGGATACCAATGAGGTTAAAATCTACCAAGTATCTATCTATATATATATACCCTAAGAAGATTTAGTATCAAATCGATGTTAATAATTGAAAGAAGGGTCCTAATTAATGAAGGAGTTATCTAAGAAAAATGGAGGGATGAGGTCAAAGATACTGATTAAAAAAACTAATGAGGTCTGAGGCATCCAATAAATTAAGGGATACAAATCCTCTGTCCTGTACCCTATCCCAAATTTTGTCCCGATCTAATCAATTTTAAGCAAGTAATATAAAAATGTAATATTTTATTTTAAAAAAATTCCTTTTTAAATATGTGTCACCTTTTAATTAATGAAGACATGAAATTGGTACAAACTTTGGGACAAGTAATCCAGTTACTAAATTAAGCTAGTCGTGTTGCATTATATGCACCAACATATATGGGTCTACACCACTAATCATCCTTATGGAAATTCTTTATAGTCTCAATCACATTGATTCTCTTTTCGTATATACACCAATGACTGTATATTACTATAAGATTTATCTCATTTTTCAAAATATATTGTACATATTCATAAAAATACTAGATGTTGTATATTGTGTATATGTTAATCAATGTAAATTAGAAAAAGATTCTATATATATATACACGTCTATAACAGAAAGCATGCATAATCATATTTCCAATAGTAAAATATATATGTATTGATAATATAATAATTTTTGTAGGTGGATGATATACTAATTAAATTTAAATATTTATATTGACAATGCAATATTACACTATCTTTTTTTTTTTTTTTTTTTTTAAGAAACACTAGGGGTGATTTGACAAAATTCTATTAGATTAAAGCTAAAGAATATCATGCATCATACCACTACTTGAAAGGAAATTCAAAGTTATTTTCATTACTATGATTGATAATGTATTAATGCAGCTTCATAAAGGTGAATACAGTACAGGGACTTGCACAATAATAACTCAAATTCTTGGTCAACTTAATTCTAAGTTCTCATATTGGAATAACAAAATACACTTCTTTGATACATAAAGCCCAATGAAGGGGATTAAAGATATTGTTGGATACTGATTATAACGCCAATTCATGAACTCCAAGGCATAGTGACAGGTTCAGGACTTTGAAATTATTTAGGGATCTGAAATCAATCACAAAGCACAACATACAATAATTAATGCATAAGAGATACACTACAGTGGTATTACAATGCCAAAATTTCTGATGCAATATTTTTCATATAAGCCAGTTCTATATTGTGGATGTAGCTTGATATTATGTCTCAAACTATGTTTCAGACTAATAATATTGAAATAAAAACAGAATTTATTTCCCTTTTTTCATTAGTCCAAGACATAGTTTAAAACACAATTTAGGATAACAAATAATTGTCGATAACCAACCCATTATTGGGATAAACATCATACTGTGACTCTACTTCCAGTTTATCATTGAAGATTAAAATAATTATAAAATTCAAGATATCTTATATGATCATAAAAATTTCAAATTAAGGATATGGTCATATATTATGATTGTAATGACCAACATAACCATATCAACCTACACTTCTGTCATGATTCCAAATCACAATATAATCAGATCAAAATCACATTTGATTGCATCAAACCACATCAATTGAGAGAAAAAATTAAGCTCAAAAAACTTCAGGCTGCTAAAAAAAACAATGTGACTACAACCATGAAAACCAAATATATATATATATACTTGTTGTATAAACTATAAACTACGATACCAGCAGACAAGACACTTCAGAAGCATCTACTTTTCCCTCAATAGTAGATCTTGAATACTTTTCTCTCAAAAGAAGTTTTCCAATATTAGTTAAGAAAATATACATTTTTGTAATCAAATAACTTCAATTCTTAATTTTATATCATTAAGAGGTTATATGTTTTTAGTGATATGCATCAAACATTCCAATCATTTAATTGTGAAAGTCACAATAAGATAGAGTGACACCATAAAGAAGCCAGATTGTAATCAAAAGCATATATAATGTATAAATATGTAAAATATAAAATTAATTACAGATATATTATAAAAAATATATAAATATATATGAGATGATATATAAATAAGTATATCTGAGTGACATTACTTTAAGGGCATTAAGTAAGGAAAATATATCTGATAAAAAAGTAAGGAAAAATATATAACTAGGAAATGTAGAAACCATGATGACATTGTCATCTTGCATGTGATAGGGACAAATAGAAAATGGATGGGAGTGCATTAGCTAGTACTTGCTCACTCAAAGTAATGTTAGGAAAAAAACAAAGGAAAAATATTTACTGTTGCCTTTGCAATTATTTACAGGTATACATGTAATAATATACATACAGTTTAGGGTTTTGAAGTCCATATCTTAGGGTTTAATATATATATATATGGAACCAAATGTAAGATGCACTAGGTAAGATGAAAATGAATTACCTATATATATGTAAAACAAAATGTATGATGGGTTTGATTAATTTTCTTGTAGAAATTCAACTAGTTATTAGTAAACATTCAGCTACAAAAATTATTGTACATAAACAACCTTGTTGATTGTTCAATTAACAATACTTTCTTTCTGTAATTTCAACTTCTGAATAATATATCAGCAAATTATTAAATCTATAACAGTTATCAATAAGAAAACTTACCATAATCTCTGGAAGCAGCCAAAAAGGGAAACTTATAAACTTTACTACATAGGTAAGTTTGAAGTACCCTCGATGGTCTTGATTACATTCCTCTTCTTCTTTTTCTTCTTATAAGGTATTCCTCTTGCTTTGGCTTGAGAGTCTCTTATTTCACGTAGATAAACTCTTATGGCTCCACTAGCAAATGGATTTGTCTCAGGCAACCCTCCATTTTCTTCATATGCAGCTCTTAACCTTCCTATGAGTGCATCAAGGCTCCCCCAAGCTTGTCTTAAAGGGCAAGTGCAAGGTCCAGGTGGCTCAGTTTGTCCAAAGAAAAGACACCCTTGTAAGTGTACTTTGGTTTTTCCAAATTGATCCAAGTACCTAAGAAAATCAAGCACATGGTTGGAGTTGCAGTGTGAAAGTGCCACAGGAGGCCTTTGATTCCTCAAGTATTGTCCAAAAGTGTTCCAATCCCTCCGTTTCTGAGACTCATATCGGCTCAACGGTAATTGTTGTTGATGCTGCTGATCATCACTACCACCACCACCAACACCAATACTAATTAGAGATGAACTCGACGATCCATCGATTATATCTTTTCCTTTGCTTGACATATCTATCACTAAGGGAACATTATTTCTTTTTGTGAGGTGTGAAAATATTTTTTGGTGAAAGAGAATAGAAGACAATAGAATAGAAGTGGAAGAAATATAAAATTAAATTAAAAAAATGGAGATCACATCAAAGGGCTATAGTGAAGGGACATGGTATGGGACCAATGAAAGTGCTTTAGTCATTCTTTTAATTCGTTGCCTTCATTATTTCTTGCTTTAATGGTACTATTAGTATTAATCATACTTTGTTTTTTCCATATATTTTATTATTATTGTGCTTCCATCATCAAAGCAATTATTATTTGGTAAATTTGCGTAATTTAGTACAAAGTTTAATACCCCAATGACCATTTTAACAAAAGTCTAGGTCCTCTAGCATTTAGAGGCTTGTTTGCCACACTTTAGCAAATTTGTGAGATTAGTAGTTAAATCTTAATGGCTTCCGTAACCTATTCTATAAGACACTTTTTTTTACCACAATCATGTGTTATTCCTAGTTAGTTGGTTGAAAATATATTTTCTCAATTTAATTATTAACTATTATAATTAATCAATAGAGTTACACATAGGAAGTAATTCCATTTTTGCATGGTAGGTAGTAGTGTGGTGTTACATCTCTTTCACATGGTCACGCACCACACAACTTTTTAACCATTTTACCTTATTCATTTTTATAATAGAATGAAATTAATGGGGTTGATGCAAGAGTTTGTAACCCAATGAAAAATCATATTACATAAATTAGACTAATGGTCATTGCACTACATGGTGTCTAACCTATAACATAGACATAGCCTATTTTCATAATCTTGCTTTGATTAAGTCCATAACTTGTATCATCCTAACAACTACACCTTTGATAATAATCTCATTCCAAAGAGCTATAGAGCCTTGCTTTCCATAAATTTTTGGTCTAACATTTTCGTTCACACTTTTTTTTTGTAAAAAACATATAAATAAAAAGGAAGTTGGGATGGAATTTTAATCACAAAAACTCAAGTATAAATTAGAACGGCTTTTATTCTATCTTCTTGTGGGTTTCTTTATAAGAACAAAACTTGTATGTTTCTCCAACGTGTAGGTTTGGTAAAAAGTGAACAATTATTGAAGTGGAAGAATGGTTTGTCTTGCATAATAGTTCAAAATATATTAACCATAAAAACCATACATGACCATTGAATGGGAACGAACCAATGAGAATTTTGGGTCATGATTTTGGGAGAATTAAAGGCATTACTCATGATCTAATCGAATGGTGTATTCAATTTTTATAACACATGTTGTAGCCTTTCAACGCCTCATTTAGTAGTGTGATCATATATAATTAGAAATTAAAGCACAAAGTAAGATAATTTATTTTTGATAAAAAAAAACCTGAAGTTATTAGACTATAGGTCTTATCTATATGTACTTCAGCTAATTCTTTCTTGTTCATAAAAAATGGAATTTGTATATGTGCAGGGTTTCTAGAATATTTTCCTTCAGTTCATCCAACACACTTTGTTGTTTGTATTTCTAGTACAACGTTTATAGAAACGAAATGAATCCATTTAATAAGCTTTCATTAGAGATTTAGAGTAGTCTTCCCTTTTTTTTAATTTAACTGATCCGTCTAATATATTTTCCGGGTTATTCCGGTTTAATTATATTTAATATGATTGGATTGGAATTTCTTGATACAAAGAAGTCCAATCTTTCTTTTGGTTAAAACTAAAAATCATAACTGTTTTTAAATCTGATCAACAATCGGACTGGTCGAACCACCCAATCTAATACGATCCTCACAACATTATTCCAAAATACATAGATGCCTTTGAGGCACGATAAAATTGTATTTTCCTTTTCTGTTTGAATGCCCTTGTTCCCAAAACGGGGAAATTAAAGAAGCCTTGCAAAATACAAGGATTCCAAATTATCAACCCTACTACTACTATAACTAAATATTAATTACTAGTTACATACACTCCACTCATTAAAATAATTAGCTGATTTTGACTCTTGCATGAGAGTGGATATGCACATTCATATAATATATAAATTACTTAGTGAAAGTTAATAATTTTATTTTGTCCACTAACCACATCTTAAGACAAATTCAATATCCATTGTCCTAAATTAAACTATGCATATTTCTACCAGCATCATTGTCAACTTGTCCCTTCACGTGTCTTAAGAATAGCTCATATACTGTTGAATTTTATTGCTATATGATTTGTCACACTTTCACTAGTACTAGTACAATCAACCAAAAATGTCATTTCATTCTCAATACTAAAAAATAATATCTATTATATTGGATTGATATGTGTGAGTGGTGCTTTTGTTGTTTCTAGTATCTTTTCATACACTTGGACTTTACATGAAAACATGTACACCAACCATAGCACTTTGGAAATACACTCTTTCAATATGTTTCCATAATTCTAGCAACAAGTCAAGTTGTCCAATGTCTAGTATAGTACTTAAGTCCTTGCATGCTATTAGGAACCTTCATATATTTAGTAATCTATAGTAAATAAATGAAGAAATGTAGGTAAATTCTTGATTAATGTATTCTCACCATGGCTTAAGCTTTTAGGGTTGATTCTTTTTCTTTTTTTCTTGATATGAACTTTTAGGATGAATGTCATTTTCTTATTGATAAATCATCCACAAATATTGCTTTATAAACCCTTGTATTTTATGATTATGGAGGCACTAAGGGCTCTTGGTGGAATAAGAGATGAGAAATTGATTTGGTAGGGAAAAAACAATAAGAATATATATCATAGTTTTCATAGGTGGTAAGGCACTATCCAATGAAGCAAGATTTAGTATTTCTAACAAAAGGGCATTCAAAACTCAAAAGACATCAAAAATATCATAAGGGATGTGTGTAGAAAGGAAAAGGGAATTGAAGGTTGTTCATATAACTTCAAATTTCAGAAGCATAGGCTTAGGAAGGATAAAATTTATAGTTTCAAGTATGAAACATGTTCAGAAGAGAGTGAAAATTATGAAAGTGTGTATTTGAATTGGTAAAGAAGTGGTGGCAAGAGTTAATCTCTAATGAGCATATAGTAAGTTTAAGATCCCACTGCATGGTGGAGACACCCCTTATAAAAGAACAATGGACAAAGGTAGAGTGGTTATCAAAACAATATACTTTCTTTAAATATAGAATGAAGTGCATGGTAGAAGATGATCCAAACCCTATTTTAAGTTTGCGATCGCGATTGCAGTCATTAATATAATTGTAGAAAAATATGGTTGATACATATAGGAACTGTGTTGTCGTTATTTCGGACTCCCAAAACTACAATATTAAAAATATCTTTTGCACAAAAATGAGGACTCGGGAGGGAATGAGTAGGTATACCATGGAACATCTCTTTTTTGTGGTTACTTTAATAAAGATGGAGGTTCAATTAATCATTTAATTCATCTCATATATATATATACAATTTATAATTTACAAATCTTTTATTTTTCTTTCCTTCTTTTTAAAATTCAACTAACAAAGAGATGCTCAATATTTGACAAGGGTTTTTCTTCTCTTGATCCAAACTTTGCAAGTGCTTGTATACTTCTACAAACTCTTGCACCAATAATTGCAAAAGGCCCTAAGTTTAAAATAAAAGTAAATCGGATAAATTACATTTAATCCGAATGACTCTTAAAAAGTTAAAAAATCCCCCAATCTCCTACATAAGTAGACTGTTTGGGACATTGGGTAAAACAACACCTGAAAAATTATAGGCATGACTAATTAAACATACATATGATTAGTTAGTATTGGCTACTACTCTTCCACAATTCCTAATAAATAAATAAATAAATAAATAAATAAATATATATATATATATATATATATATATGCTTGACACTATAGTATCTTTGTGATCTTTTTTAGGAGAGACTATTACTAGATATGCCAATAATTGAGAGAAAATGATGACACCTATCAACTTATTGGCCTTTTGTGTCATTTCATTAATTTATAGGACCAAGTGCCTCAAAATATATTAAAATATTAACAAAGAGATATCAACATCATAATCCAATAGTCTCACAATCATAGTGATCATAAATAATTCCATTTAAGATGGTGAAAGTTTTTTTTTAATGGTTGCTCATGACCAAGGGGGAGAAGGGTAATTCAGATTTACCATTATCACTCATAATGTGGCCAAAATAATATTAATAAATGTACTAAAAGTTTGATACGAGAAAATAATTGGGATTTGCAAACTAGGACAATTATCATCTTTAGACTTTTAGCTAGGAATGAGAGAGACAAACTTAAATGGTTTCCAACGTGCCTATGTTTTTATTCCTTTATTTTTTCTCTACATTATCAACATTTTTATTCTTGATTACTTTTTGCTTTGTTATAATGATGCAAGATCATGCATCAACATCGGTATCCTTTTCATTTTGGGCCATTGAGAATCAATTAATTAAGATTTTGATAAAGAAAATGGCTTCTTTTCCTTTGTGTTATATGTTAGAAAATAAAATTATCTTTAGACCCACAAGAATCAAGATCTTCTTTTCCTTGGAATTATAATATACTTCAATTGAATGTTTCTCTTACGCCATTTGTCTCGATTGCTTTCCGCAAAAGATAATGAAAAACATACATGTTAAGAAAATTTTCTAATGTAAAAAAATAGAAGTTAAGGTAAAAATCAAGAATAATGATGAATTAGAATGGAAAGATTGCTCCAAACTTGGAATAAGTTTAAGTTTATTTTTTGTGATAAAAAGTTTAGGGTGTAGTTGAAATCCCCGCATTCAAAGGTGAAATTAAGTCATTAGCCATAACATAGGTTTAGCTTCTCTTATCTAAAATTAACTTATACAACTTGAGATTGTAACTTATAATCATAAACCAACTAAGAATTGTGAGATTGTATGGCTCTGAAAATTTAGAGTTTTGCATGTAGTTGATTGAATTAAAAGTTGTTTGTCTAAATTAGTTGTAAATCTAGTTAAAACTTGTTAAATGATTTAAAAGGACATTTAATATATGAGTTTAAAATATGTGCATTGATAGTGTAATTTTTTTTACATTGTCAGTACATCATCCACCGTTACTTTGTATTACTTTTGTTTGATAGTCAATGGTGATTAATACATCAATAGTGGATGATTTGTTGACATTCTAAAAAATACTTACACTATGTTTGGTTGTAAGGAAAACAAGAGGAAAGAAAAGAGGGAGAAAGAAAAGCCATGGAATGTTTGTAACACTAAATAGGAGGGAAAGAAAAAAATGTAGATGAGTCCCACAAAAAAACTTTTCCTTCCTAGTTAGTCCGAAGAAGATATAGGATATTAATAATTTTCATTAAAATTTATAAACAAAAATTGTTATATTAAAATTAGTTTATATGTTACTTAAAAATATTAATCAATATTATTAAAAACAATTTATTTGATTATGTAATTTTCAACAATAAAAAATAGTGTTAAAAGTTAGACATGCTTTTATATAATAAGGGAATTTAAGTCATTTTAAATACACTATGTATAAATGTATATTTTCTTTTCTCATACTTTCCTTTCATTTTCAATCATACCAAACAATAAAATTATCATTTAATTTTCTACTACTTTTATTTCTTTCTACTTTCTTTCCTTAACTAAACATAACCAAATGTATATATATTAAATCCTTAATATATATTAATCTCATATTATCAACTAAATAATCAATTAATTAGATGGAATATTTTTTATTCGGGGTTTAAAAGACATGTTAATATGATAGAGAGAATTTTAGCTTATGCATAGGATATTCATTATTCATGAGCTAATTAGTCATTAGAGTAATAATTAAGTTGAGATCATAAATATAATTTCTTATAGAAACATACAAAAATTAAAGAATGTGTTATTGATACATATACATTATCTAACTTTATACTATTCCAAATCCAAATTAGCAAATATGTGAGGCCCACACTATATAGTGAAAAGAAAGGAGAAAATGTATATATTAGGCTATGCCTACATGACATTAATAGATAATAGTGTTACATTTCCTCGAAATTGTCATATAGTATTACTTGGAATTTATTTACCTGAAAATCACTAAGAAAATTAACAATCCACATGGTTAAAGCAACATAGATTCTCACTTATATAGGTGATGGTGTAAAGTTTCCAAATGAATTCATCTCTAGAGACATAACATAGCTTATCATTTTAGTAATCTAGTAAAAGACCATAAGAAAGAAAGAAAACCTATTTCGTATGTTAATTAAATGCAACTAAGTCTTTACAACTTCTTGTAGATTGGGATTTTTCCGGAAACAATGCAATAGAAAATGTCCACAACCACAACCTTCTCTTTGTTTGCATGTGTTTGTGGACTAAGCTATGATTTTGTTGGTTTATGCTATGTTTTTTGTCTTCTTTGTAGGTGTGTATATTGTACAGAAAGTAGTGTGTGTAAAATGGTGATGATTTTGTTGCACTTGCACATGCTTTATTACCTAGTGTGTATTTACATTGAAATTGGAAAAAAAAAAATTATTTTTATTAAAAAATTTGCAGATAATGTAAAAATGGAGCCGATTCATTGACTCTAAAAATAAGTGAATTTTTTTATTTCATATCTTACGCTAATGGTTGGAATTAAGGAGTATATATGAATTATTAAATTTTCGTAGAATAAATGACTAAGATGTGAAATAGTTTTTTTTCAGGTGTAAAATATATTAATGTTACTCTAATTTTTCTTAGTTTCTTTTTGAAGTTTGAGGATCTTAGCCCATCTATGGCCTAATCCGGAGAAGATGGGTCTTTTGGATGTGGGTTGGGTCCTAATCATCAAATATTTTATTGGCCTTATGAAAAAATCCACAATTTGCCAAGAGATTTTAAGTGTAATCAATGTGATATGAGTGAGAAAGTTTCATGGAAATGTGTGTTTATTCCAACCCTTTAATCCATGTTTATGACAAATGTGTTTCACATACATCATTCATAATAATGAAAAATATATGTGTACTTGATGGAATATCTATATATATAAAGATATTGGACTAACTATGCTTTTGAAGCACAAGACTATAAGTTATGCCTTGTAGAGTGCTCAACATAGAAAAAGGAAAATGGCAAGATTGCTAAAAATGTTGGAAGATTGAGAAGAAAATCAAAAGCTTGGAATGCATGAAAAAGTCAACTCAAAAAAGGATCAATGATCAAGTGCTTTGTTCATCAAATGTTAGGATCCTTATGCTAGGTAACTTAATCTCATGAATAAAGGTAACTTCATGTTTGAAAAACTTAGGAGAAAGAGAAGCACTTTTTGTAATCATATTGGATAAATTATATACATATATATTGCATTAACATTGAGACGGTTGGTGTATATTATTAATTAGATTTTAGTGGTATGAATATTGAAGAAAAAAACTACCATATTTTACACATTTAACATATTTACCGCATGTGTTTTATTAGTTTGTTTAAGTAAGTTTGTTACCTATTCATATACTATAAATAAGGTCTTATGCCTTAATCAAATTCAATGAGAAATATTCACAAATTTTATTTTACACTCCCATATCATTTTCGCAATATTATTTTCGCAACAAGATGGGGATATTCTAATAATAGAAATATGATAATAAGATTAGACATTGTCAGTATAAAAGATTTATATACAGTTACTAGATTATCTATTATTCATTTGAGTTACTTTTTTGAAGAATCAATCTTGATAAATATAAATAGTGTATGATACAATAACAATGTTTAAAACTCATCAGACATTTTTTATTTCTCATAACATAAAAAACAATTACTTATGCTGAATATTATTGGGTCCAGAAATGTCAAATATCTTGAACACACACAAAACCACCGGCAACTCAAATTTATGATAATCTTAAATCTTGTTGACTTCACCAATCACGACCCACCTACTTACTTCTATTTTATGAATGAAAGAGAAAAATAGAGGAAAATATTTGGATTTTGGATACATGAATATAACACATTATAGTACAACCAATGTTATCCTAAAAATTACATTCATCTTTTGTAAGATTTACAATATTATTACACATTATTCTTTTTAATTTATTGAGTCGTTATATCAACATATCTTCAATTATTTATGTATTTTGGTATAAATTATCTAGTATTCAGACACAGTGTCAACTACTTCAAATTCCAACCTGGCAGGAAATAAATTAATAAATGATTTATTGTGTGAGAAACATTTAGGAAATGTTAGAGGAAGAAATGGAATAAGAAGATATGTAGGAACATGTATGGGTACATTTGTCCTAAAAATTGTGGTATGAGTTTATAAAGGAGTAAATTTGCCATTTAAACTAGTTACATACATACAAAACTTATAACTAAGTCATTAATAATCTTGTCCTTTCCCAAACGCAATTGATAGCCAGACTTTAGATAGGACTTTAATTAATAAACTCTATTTAAAGAAAAAAATTGTGGGTACAAAATATAATTACACACATATAAGATAGGAAAGTTCAGTGGTTAATTAATTGCAAACAAAAAGAAATCTAATTGAAGTTTATCCTGCATTATTATTTTGTTAACTTTTGCGTGAAGGATTCACTCCATTAATGAAGAAGTAAATGCATGTTTTTCAACTTGTTTTTAATGACAAAAGTTTAATTTCATTATTATCAAATGAATAATTGTGTCTTCAAAAGTTATATTTCCCTTTGTTTTTTTAAGTACTTATTTTTCTATTAATAGAAATGATTCTAACTAATTTAAGAATATCTAATTAGCGTTAATACAAATGTTGCAATGTTGAAGTTAATCAACTAGGTAGACCAACATGAGTTGGTTTAAGTGATACATGTTTGATTCCTCAAGCAAAGTCTCGGGTTCGAATATTGTAGATGAAAAAAATACCCGCTGGAAGAGTTAGCACCACCTACCTATAGATCTTCTCAATTCGAACAGAATTGCATCCAGTGTGAAAATACTAAACCAACAAAATCAACTAGGGAGAAAAACATAATATTCATAAAGAATACACACAATTATGCCAAGAAAGGAGATAAAGTGGACAAAATCTGACACCATGTACCTTTCATTCTACTATTGATTTCATCTTGATCCAAATACACGTATGTTTGTACTATACAATATTTGAGTCGACAACTTTGACCAAAGTTGGCTGAAGAATATTCAACCTTGTTGCCACATATATTACTATAAATAAAGACCAAACACATAACATATTCATCAATCAAACAATGGCTTCAATTCTTAGTCTATTGTTATTTTCTTGCATCCCCTTCATTGCTCATGCAATTGTTCCTCAAAATGAAACCTTCAAATTTGTTAACTCTGGTGAATTGGGTCCTTACATTGTAGAATATGGTGCTGATTACAGAATGATAAGCATTTTCAACTCACCTTTCCAAGTTGGTTTCTACAACACTACTCCAAATGCATTCACTTTGGCTCTAAGGGTTGGTCTTCAACGTTCAGAGCAACTCTTTCGATGGGTTTGGGAGGCTAATAGAGCCAACCCAGTTGGTGAAAATGCAACCTTTTCACTTGGGTCTGATGGAAATCTCATATTGGCTGATTCTAATGGCAGAGTTGCATGGCAAACCAACACTTCAAACAAGGGTGTTGTGGCCTTTAGATTGCTCCCAAATGGTAACATGGTGCTTCTAAATTCTCAAGGTAAGTTCATTTGGCAAAGTTTTGATCATCCTACAGATACCCTTTTGGTGGGCCAGAGCCTAAAAGCTTCAGGCCCATCTAAACTTGTCAGCAGGCTTTCAGAAAAAGAAAACAGAGATGGGCCTTATAGCTTGGTTTTGGAGCCTAAAGGTCTTGCTTTGTATTATAAAAGCAAGAATTCTCCAAGGCCTATACTCTATTGGAACCCTTCTGATTGGTTCTTTATTCAACAAGGTTCCTTAGCAAATGTTACACTCACATCTGATCCAGAGAGTTTTGAAGTTGCACTTGATTATTATGTAGCAAATTCTTCAAATAGTGGCAATAGAATCCTTGGTAGGCCTGTGAATAATAGCACCTTAACATATCTTAGGCTTGGAATTGATGGTAACATAAAGTTTCATACTTACTTTCTAGATGTACGTTTTGGTGTTTGGCAAGTGACTTATACACTTTTTGATAGAGATTCTGATGAAAGTGAGTGTCAATTGCCACAAAGATGTGGAAATTTTGGGCTTTGTGATGATAACCAATGTGTTGCATGTCCATTGGAAAAAGGGTTATTTGGTTGGAGCAAAAATTGTTCTGCTCCTAATCCTATTACTCCATGCAAAACAAGTGGTTTTCACTACTATAAAGTTGAAGGAGTTGAACATTACATGAGTAAATACACTTCAGGAGAGAGTTTAAGTGAAAGTAGTTGTGGAAATAAATGCACCAATGATTGCAAGTGTGTAGGTTATTTCTACCATAAGGATGATTCAAGGTGTTGGGTAGCTTATGATTTACAAACACTTACAAGTGTGGCAAATTCAACACATGTGGGCTTTATTAAGGTTGCTGATAAGTGATAAAGAGAAGAGCTTAACATCTGATGTACCAGAAAAGTGTGTTGTTCTATATGTTACTTTTTCTCTGATTGGTTGGAAAACATATATTTAAGTTTAAAATCTAATAGTAAAATATTTCTCTGAACAATCAGAGAAAGTGGCATATGGAGTAACATATTTTTTTGGATAGAAGATGTGCGAGAAGCCTATGATCCTTGGAAATGTTTTGTTGTTATTATGTGTAATGTTACATTTATTTATTATCCTGTAGTAGTTTCAGATTGAAATAAATACATGTTCTCCATGTGGAGAACATTGATGTATAATAAATTATTAAATGTGGAATAAAATTATGTTTGGTTTATCTTGAAAATGTAATTTATATTCTTTAATTATAAGTTCCCTTTGCAAATTGGTTAACATGGTAAAACGAAGCTTAAAATTATATTTTTTTACATTACAAGTGTATCTCTCATATTTTTTGGATAATGAACTAATTTATTTTTGGGTATATGACTATCACTTCTAACAAATGTTGCTTTCGGGAATTAAATAATTGACATTTTGATTATCCTAATAATTTAGCCGGACCTTACATCACTAGGGACAATGTATTTGCGAGCAACTCTAGGTCCTAGCCTCATCATGTGACTAATATTTCTCATTTTTTTGCTAAACCACTGTATTGAGGATTAAGGTATGCATTTATTCATTAAATCATGAACAATAGTCTCATAAAAATTAAGTCAATCAACTTGAATATATAATTACTAACTTATGGTCATCAGTTTCAAATTTTAAATGTTAGATATATTGACATTAAATTTAATATAAGCAATGATTAGAACATTTATATCTTCATCCACAATCTCCACAAATTTTAAAAGAGCATCAGAAAAGGAAATAGAGTACAAAATAAATAAAAATAATCACAAGTGGAAACCTAAATAATAATCACAATCTATACATAAAAACAATCATGTATAATGTGTTGATCTCTATATGCCAAGTGGAAAAAACCCATGATATTTTTTGTCCAAAAATATAAGATATGACATACTTTAGTTTAAACATTTATGGGGATGTTCTTTTTTAAGTTCCAAAAGTTTAATTTTGACATAAATGGGTTAATGTGAAATATTTTCATGTTGTGTAATTTTGTGTCATTATATTTAATATGGTGAACCATATCCACATAAAAACTAGTATACAATAAAAATATATCAACATCAAATTCTAATAAAATATTAGAAGAGAATTTACTTTTTATGGATGTATCAAGGGAAACAACTACTAAAAGTGGTCATTCTTTTTTTAAAATGGAAAGTCAACATACAATACACTAAAATTATTTATTTTGAGTCATGCGTAACTACTTTAAATATATTTTTCGATTAGTAAACCTACAAAAATTTCTTCAATGTGAATTTTATAACATGAAGTTGGTAAGATTTTCAGCATATGCAAACTCATCGAAAAGTATTGTCAAACCTTTTGAAGCTACAAAAAGATAGAATGCTTAAAATATTGTTTAAGCTATTAAATGTTATACATTTTTCCATTTAACAATTATTTCCAGGGTGTTAACTTTGAATAAATATTTAATATGACGTAGGAGTGATATGAAAGGACAAAAATATAATGAATGAGGATAAAAGTAATAGTCAACAAGTTTATCACATAAAAAAAGTAATAGTCAGCAATCATGTTCATAATTTGTTACTTTAATGGATGGATGGCCAATAAATAACAGTTTTTTACTATAAAATCATTAACTTTATTATAAATTATCATTATCATTGTTGTTAAATACAATATAAAATACCATCAATATGTTGGTCTAATAGTATAAGGTCTCGCTAGATCCCAAAACTATAAAAAGTCAAAGGTTTGATTTTTTAGAGCAACTTTTACTTATTGAGAGGGACAACCACACAATAGGAAAGAAATATTTCTTTACTGAGGAAATATTATTGATATTACAAAAGTTACTTTCATGTTATCAATTTATTATTCATTATTATGGCTTATACCTCATCTAACATGCTTAGGGTGTTAGTCTTATAAAAAAATGGTTAATTCATGGTGAGTCATGATGCACGATAATGCTTATATAATTCAACAAAAATGGTGTGCTTGACTTGCTTTCTCTATTTATAGTTTTGCTTTACATCAAATGATTAAAAGTGTGGATAAAACATGAAAGAATTGTGTCACGAGAATCAATATGAAATTAAGTTGAATATATATGATATAAATCATTCTCTATTTCATTAAAGTTTTTCTTCTTTGTAAAAGTGATTTTTAAATTTATTTATTTTTTGTCTTCACTCTTGATTTTTTAAATTCACATTGTAATTACGATCTTTTCATAATGTATTTTCTCCACCCCAACTCATACGATCTTAAGAAATTAAAGAAGTTCCTTGCCACTTGTACAAATGAATATAATGTTGATGAAATAGAAAAGCCATAATTATAAATTTAAATATCATTCCATTTTCCACCATAAATACTATTTTTATGACTTTGTAATCATAAACCTTTAAGAAATATCAAAGATTTCATACTTTTTTAAATACATTGGATCAAGATTATACAAAATGTCTCACCAAAAACACATTAAACAAAATGCGTGATTTATTTATGATAATAAACTCCAGATTGCTAATAAACTATTTTGATATTTATCTTTTATTTTCTAAATATATCACTATTTATAATTCTTTTTTTTCATCTCATATTTCTTTATTTTTAATATAGTTTTTAGTGTAAATTTAAATAAGGTTATAATAGTCAAACTATATCAAATTTTTATTAATTAATAATTTTTTAAACCATATTCATAAGCTTAAATATTAAAAGGAAATGAAATAAGAGAAAAAATGTATGCACTGATATTATATAAATTTTGTACACTGTCTCGTATCATTCATATTTAATTATTATTGACTTTTAACAACAATTCAAATATGATAAATAATGTAATAAATATTATTAATATTTATACCGATAATATATCAATATTATACCCATCAAATAAAATGAATGAGAGATTAGATACTAAAACCAAACAATATCTTAGTGTGTATTAATAAAAGTTGTTGTCTCCCACTAACAGTTGGAGAAGATAACGTGATTAAGTATTTAACTAACATTTGCTGATACATTCTTAATTTTGGCACAAAATTAGTGGAATAATTTAATCAAATCAGTAAAATAAAAAATTATCCTTTAATTTTTGACATATACTATTTCCGGTCATCTTTCTAATATATATTATTTTTTGTTTTTTATCATATTTATAAGATGTTTTCCAAAGTTTTATTTTCATTAAATGAATTTTATGAAAATAGTCTTTGGTTAATTTTTTTTTATAAATAAAATCGTCATGGTTCCACCTAACCCCTATTATGATTACGACCTAGTTCACGCTGAGAAAGTTAAATAAACTACAAACATTTTGGGAAATGGGAATCTTTGAAAACTAAAAAGCATATCCCATAAATATATTTTTTCAAACAAAGAAAGATTATTGTTAGAAAATAAAATATCTTTTCGAGGTAACTTATTTCCTCTAATTACAAAAAATATAATATATATGTACTATTTTGTTTAGTTTTAAAAAAAAATTTGTGAAAAATAATTTAATAAGATACATATCATGATTTTAATTACCGAGAAAGAATTATCTCCATATATCAAATCATACTTTATTATCTTTTTGTTTTTGTATGTAACAAATTTCTCAACATTTTTTCTATATAATGACACCCCATTGCATCACTTTAGGATATGAATCTTGCACTATATCTCTAATCAATTTTTCATTCCTTGTCATATTCTTATAATTACAAAGGTGCCATATTGAATTCATTGACAATTATAGTAACTGATTCATCATGGGCCATGCAAAAATCACATTTTTTTTACTACAAATGTTTCTGTTTCTATAGCACCTTTTAACGTTGTTTATCAAACTGAAAGATAGCATGTTTGTCTCATTGCACGTGTCATCACACATCAAAACCAACATGTCAACTTCTCCATATTTTTTGGTGGGGCTAGAATAAGAATTTATGGATGTTGTTTTGATCAACCCCTTGATTTTAGGCTCATAGTTTCTTTTATTTTTTATTTTGCTTCCATTTTGTGTTGATTTTTTCTTCTTTCTATCTTTGGTTTTTTCATCATAGTTAGTGTGCAAAACTTTGGTTGATTTTTTATGTTCATAGTTGAAGGTGACTGAGAAGGTAGCTAGCAATGGCAAACAATAGGAAAATGGAAAAGATGGCATCAATTGATGCACAGCTTAGACAATTGGCTCCAGCCAAAGTGAGTGAGGATGATAAACTCATTGAGTATGATGCTCTATTACTGGATCGGTTCCTTGATATTCTGCAGGACTTACATGGAGAGGATCTGAAGAACACAGTGAGTTTTTTTCCCTTTCTGTGTTTATAATTTTTTGTTTGATGTGCTCCCGTAACTCGTATTCAAATTCTGGAAACAGTCTATTTGGTCTTGAATATCACGATTTTATTGTGAAAGTGTAGCATGATTGGTTTGGTGAGAAAAAAGCATGGAACTTTATTTGCATTGACATAATTTGGGTAATGGGTCATGTCTATTGATCTGGAATGTTTTAAGGAAACATAACTTTTGGTTTTTCTTGTAACCAAAACAACACCTTTGCATAATGGAACTTAAAGGGGCACATTCATTGGCTCAGTAAAGAGTGACAATTATACACTGTCGTTTAATCGTCTATTATTCATATTTAACTATCATTACCTTTAAAAAAAGTAATACAAATTAATGATGAATGATGTACTCTGTTTGACATTATGAGCCGAAAAATTGTCGCGTGGATGATTAAAACTTTATTGTGCAGGTTCAAGATGTGTATGAGCTTTCCTCTGAGTATGAAGGAAAGCATGACCCTAAGAAACTGGAAGAAATTGGAAATGTCTTAACCAGTTTGGATGCTGGAGACTCTATTGTTGTCGCCAAGTCCTTTTCGCATATGCTTAACTTGGCCAATTTAGCTGAAGAGGTCCAGATTTCTCACCGCCGAAGGAACAAGTTGAAGAAAGGAAATTTTGCAGATGAGACCAATGCAACTACAGAATCAGACATTGAAGAAACTCTCAAGAGACTTGTGTTTGATTTGAAGAAGTCTCCTCAGGAAGTTTTTGATGCACTGAAAAACCAGACTGTTGATCTTGTTCTTACTGCTCATCCTACTCAATCAATTCGCCGATCTTTACTTCAAAAGCATGCAAGGTTTGATTCAAAGTTCACTATCTTTTTATTATAATCCTTTTTAAAAAAATCTGTCACACACTTATGAAAGTTAAGGTTTCTTATTTTTCTTACAGGATTCGGAATTGTTTATCGCAATTGTATGCCAAAGACATTACTCCTGATGATAAACAGGAGCTTGATGAGTCTCTACAGAGGGAGGTGAGTATCAAAACTCAATGGTCTTCCTTTGATTTCTCTGTGTCACATATGAATTTGCACACTCAATCAGCACAGAATAAATGGTTTTTTCCCCTCTATATATCATTTTCATTTTCTACCTCTTTTACTAGGAAATAAAAGATAAATTTACATACCTTGCATGATAAGTTTTCCTATAACACTTCTGCATAGTATATATATTTCTTTTATCACAGTCAATGTCTTTGTATGGAGTTGATTATGCAGAAAAAGAAAATATTGAAAAAAAGAGAGATGCTGAAGTGAATCAATGTTATTTTAGTTAATAATCTGCTTATTTTACTTCTGTTTATGTAGATTCAAGCTGCATTCCGTACTGATGAAATCAAGAGGACTCCTCCAACACCACAAGATGAGATGAGAGCTGGGATGAGCTACTTCCATGAAACAATTTGGAAGGGTGTTCCGAAATTTCTACGTCGTGTTGATACTGCTTTGAAGAATATAGGGATTAATGAACGTGTTCCTCATAATGCTCCGGTTATTCAATTTTCGTCTTGGATGGGTGGTGATCGTGATGGTATGATTCTTACCTGTGATCGCAAATACCCAAATCCTATCTAGTGTCAGGATTCACACTTCAATATAACCAAACCCAACACTTATTTATGTTTATCTAAATAGTTTATTGTTCCTTCAATATGATACATCATACAGGTAATCCGAGAGTAACTCCCGAAGTGACGAGGGACGTTTGCTTGTTGGCTAGAATGATGGCTGCTAATATGTATTATTCCCAGATAGAAGATCTCATGTTCGAAGTAATTAATAACTCTCTATTTTGCAGCCTTTGAATTGATCAATGTGGATGAATTATAGTACTACTATGGCATCATTTTACTGATTTCCCTTATTGTTTCTGTAGCTGTCTATGTGGCGTTGCAGTGATGAGCTACGTGATCGTGCAGATGAACTTCACAGGTCTTCGAATAAAGACGAAGTTGCAAAACACTATATAGGTGTTTACTGAATCTATGTTTAAACTAGGGGAATATGTATTATACTTTTGAGTGTGTAAAGAACCTGTAAACTATGGACAAACTATTGTCTACCTTATGTTAGTTATGTAAATTCCGACAACATGTTGATTGGTTCACTTCATTGATACTATTGGCATTCTTCATGATGCAGAATTTTGGAAAAAAGTTCCCACAAATGAGCCATATCGTGTCGTGCTGGGTGAGGTTAGGGACAGACTCTATCAGACTCGTGAACGTTCTCGCCATTTGCTAGCTCATGGGTACTCTGACATTCCAGAGGAAGCAACTTTCACCAATGTTGAAGAGGTAGTACTGGCATATGAAATTTTCTCAGGATTTATGTCCTTAAGTTTTATGTAGCTTGTGAAATTTTCTCAAGATTTCCGTAGCTGAAAATTTAGTTTTTTTACAATGTCGGCCTTTCATTAATACATACACTTTTACTACTAACTAATTTGCTCTGTTGGTGGGTGGAGAAGATGAAAGGAGGAGCCAGAAAAAGGATATGCTGTTTATAAGATTTAGTTCTATGACATTGGTTTCAAAAATGTAGTTTGAACAAGTGATTCAGAGTTATAGACAACTCTTGATAGTTTATGAGGAAAGTACATGTACTTTGTGCATAAAACTATAGGTGTTTCAAGAATTTGTCCGAAAGAATCGTCCATAAAATACTGCTCTATTGATATTCTTGTTGAATGAGTTTATTTTGCCCTTGCATATCCTTATATGTTAGATACTAACTAAAGTTACAATTTGTCTAGTTCCTGGAACCTCTTGAAGTTTGTTACAGATCGCTCTGTGCTTGTGGTGATCGTTCAATTGCTGACGGAAGCCTTCTTGATTTTTTACGGCAAGTATCCACATTTGGTCTGTCACTTGTGAGGCTTGATATCAGGCAAGAGTCCGACCGTCACACTGATGTGATGGACGCCATTACCAAGCATTTGGAAATTGGCTCCTACCTGGAATGGTCGGAAGAAAAAAGACAAGAATGGCTTTTGTCTGAACTGAGCGGCAAAAGGCCATTGTTCGGACCCGACCTTCCCAAAACTGAAGAAATTAGAGATGTTTTGGACACATTTCATGTCCTGGCAGAACTACCACCAGACAACTTTGGCGCGTATATCATATCAATGGCAACTGCACCATCTGATGTGTTAGCGGTTGAACTTCTACAACGTGAATGCCATATCAAGCATCCATTAAGAGTTGTCCCATTGTTTGAGAAGCTTGCAGATCTTGAGGCTGCTCCTGCTGCTTTGGCTCGGTTGTTCTCAGTAGATTGGTACAAAAATAGGATCGACGGGAAGCAAGAAGTCATGATTGGGTATTCAGATTCAGGAAAAGATGCTGGAAGGTTTTCTGCGGCATGGCAGCTATATAAGGCTCAAGAGGATCTCATAAAAGTAGCTGAGAAATTTGGCGTTAAGCTAACCATGTTCCACGGCCGTGGTGGAACTGTTGGAAGAGGAGGTGGTCCTACTCACCTTGCTATCCTGTCTCAACCTCCAGGCACAATCCATGGATCGCTTCGTGTAACAGTCCAAGGTGAAGTTATTGAGCAATCGTTTGGAGAGCAACACTTGTGCTTTAGAACACTTCAACGTTATACTGCTGCTACTTTAGAACATGGAATGCATCCTCCTATTTCTCCAAAACCAGAATGGAGAGCTTTGATGGATCAGATGGCTGTCATTGCTACTGAGGAATATCGTTCTATTGTATTCAAGGAACCACGCTTTGTTGAGTATTTCCGTCTGGTAAGATATCCACAAAAGAGTAATGTTATCCGCACAGTAAATTTGGACAACTTTTCCGAAAACTTTTTATTTTATAACGAAAAGTTCTAGTTATCAAGAATATTTGCTCACAGAACATCTTTGATCGACCGAATCATTCATTTCTTGCTTAGGTAAATGACATTTACATTTAGGGTAACCTGAACCTCAAGTAATGCAGACATAAAGTATAGTTAACATACAGAACTTAAATGGTATAACCAAACTTGATGTCACATTGCCAAGGATTAAGGATACTCCTTAAGATAGGGATATTGTAGAATTTCCCTTAAATTCTCTCATTTCTGACAACCTTGTAACATGTAGGCTACACCAGAGTTAGAGTACGGTCGGATGAACATTGGAAGTCGACCAGCAAAGCGAAGGCCTACTGGTGGCATTGAAACACTCCGCGCAATTCCTTGGATCTTTGCGTGGACACAGACAAGGTTTCATCTTCCAGTGTGGCTAGGCTTTGGAAAAGCATTTAAACAGGTTATTGAGAAGGATGCTGGGAATCTTAATATGCTGCAAGAGATGTACAACCAGTGGCCTTTCTTTAGGGTCACGATTGATTTAGTCGAAATGGTGTTCGCCAAGGGAGACCCCGGAATAGCTGCTCTGAATGATAGGCTCCTTGTTTCAAAGGATCTGTGGCCATTTGGAGAGCAGTTGAGGAAAAAATATGAAGAAACCAAGAATCTCCTCCTTCAGGTATATGCTACTTTTGCCATATAACACAAAGTTTCTGATCTTAACCAATAATCAGTATCTTGATCTTACAAACAATCTCTTTTGGCCATTCAATGTGCCAAATTGGTAGCAATTAATTCTTTGGTAAATATCGAACCGATTCACAAGCTGATTTTTGTTTCCTGTTGTATTGGAAGGTGGCTGCACACAAGGATCTTCTTGAAGGAGACCCTTACTTGAAGCAAAGACTCCGGCTGCGCGATTCTTACATTACTACCTTAAACGTTTTCCAAGCTTACACATTGAAACGCATTCGTGACCCGAACTTTAATGTGCCGCCGCGCCCACATATCTCGAAAGATTATCTGGAGAAAAGCAAATCCGCTACTGAACTTGTATCACTGAACCCAACAAGTGAATATGCCCCGGGTTTGGAAGACTCCCTCATTCTCTCCATGAAGGGTATTGCTGCTGGCATGCAGAACACTGGTTAAATTTGAGTTCAATGCCTTTTCCTTTATATTTTCTGTCTTCCCAAAGATCATAAATTAGTTGCACTCACCAAAAGTTAGTGCCTTACTAAGTTCCTATATCAACTTTTTATGTTGTTATTATTATATTTTCTATACTTTGCACTACTATTATGGTATGCTACACTAAAGAATTCCACAAGAGACATATACCACAAAAATGAGTCAATATGATTGTTATATTTCAAGCTTTCAATACAGAAATAGAATAAGTACTACTTGTGTACTTCTTGGTTCTATAAAGTCTTTATTTGCCATCATTTTTTGATACTGTTTGGTGCATGCTATATAGTTATAGGTACACATTAATGTATCAGAATGAGATTTATTGTTACATGTTTCACCAATTAGTGGGTCATTTTTGCCTCAAATGAAGATCCTTCATTATGGTTTGCACTCCCAATACTCAAGCCAAGAATATAAAATGTTGTTTACAAAGTCAAAATAGATTTCTATCTTTGTGTGCACTCAAAGATAAAGTATGTAAAAAAAATCATCTTAAATGTTGGTGGGTGTTGTTTTTTTAGATAAGTAATGATGATTCATGAAGAAACTATTATTAATAATTACTCTAATGTCATATTAAAATAATGATCTAACTCTACCCCAAAGCTAATTCAAATGGGAAAGATTATTCAAGTTATATATAATCATCAAAGTTTCCTACTTAATATATTACATAATAATGAATCATTTGCCTATTGATATTGCATATATACAAAGTTCCATTTGGGTAAACAATATAATTCAATGTTTATTTTATAAAAATTATATTTTTATAAGCTACTTTTATAAACTTATTCCAATATGCTATTTTTTTTTATAGAAAAGTGATAAGGGATTTTATGAGTTTAATTTTGTCATAGGTGGTTCCAAACATTCTCAAAATTGTGTCTCTTGTGCTATCACTCACTGAAAATGGCAAAAAATGGTAGTTGCTTCTGTAAAGGTTGAAGTGAAAAAATACAATATTTTTTTAAATGGGTAAAAAGGTAATTGGTTTCAAAATAATCAAATAATTTTAGAATGATATTAAAAAGTTCAATTTAACAAAAAAACAAACCTTTTTTTTTACTTTATCATGTTTCTCAAACATATCATATTAAACAAAAAAAACATTTTTTCTAGAAAGAATTGTTTTCTTATAGATACAATTTCATTCGATAAAAACACCAAATGGTAGGATTTAGATCCATGAGAAGTTTTAACATAAAATTAAAAAAGTAATTGAGCAATGCTCTATTCCTCTTAGTGTTAGGCTTGAAGGTATAGGATAGGAGTGAACATGAGTTCGGTAAGACTTATCCTTTATTCGATCCTAAATGTTGGTAAGATCATTTTTTGTATATGAATTTGACCTTAGACTTGAACTTTACCTTCAAGGTCCTACACCCTACCATCTAACCACCTTATAACTCCTTTTTTGTTGATGGTGGGGACTCGAACCCACAACCTCCTGTACTTCATTTCTTGCGACCACCCTCTTCACCATCAAACCACCTTATGACTTACTATATGTGTCTATATTGTTAATCATATATATATATATATATATATGTGATAAAAATAAAGAAAATAATATTTTTTATAAAAAAAATATCATTACTCTATACATAATTGAACAGAGACACATACAAATATATACGTGATATGTTGGATATTAAATAAAATATAAGGACGTAATAGAAAAGTTGTTGGAGTTCTTACTTTCTAAGCTTCATGGAAGATCATCTTCCATTTATTAGTTGAATTTGCAAGTAATGATAAAATTATGTATTTTAGTACTTTATTCACCCGTCTCATTGTTATCCCCATAATTAAGTTACAATTACAGCTATAAATGCATGTTAGAAATATTTATTTGAATTATATCACATAAAAATGTTACAAATAATGCGTTGCATGCTTTTCCTTAGCTTACAATGATCTAATAAGTCTTCTTTTCCTTTTTTATTTGTTTGAAATTAATATGTAGATGAGTATAAATTACATAGAATTAGTCTAATTTCCACAAAATCTTGCTAACATAATCAACATAATGCTATTTAATTTGTTGTCATCATTTCTAGGCAAAATTTATCCATGATACTAATAGCAAATGATTTTCCCTTCTCAAAATAACAAAACAAAATTTGGAAATAGTTGCTCCTAACCTTAAGGTTTTTCTCATTAGGTGTACAAAGTCAACAAAAATGGTGGAGGAAAATCAGAAACTTAGCTATTCTTTCTCCCCTTAAACATAGTAAAACCAATACTCACCACACAAATCAAAGGACCAAGCACTTCCCCTGCACTATAAATATGATTGTATCCAAAAACCAAATGTGTCATTCACATTACATTGGAAATAAACAAAAACAGTTCCTTACTTACCCAAATAAAAATAATAAATAATAAATGGGTAAGTCATTTGCCACTGTTGCCCTAGTTATCTTTGCTTTCTGCTTCACATCTACCTTGGCTTTTCGTCAAGGAGGATATCATCTTGAAAGCAAGGTTCATTATGCAGTTCCTGTTGCTGGTGCAGAAGATTTTGGTAAAGCCAAAGGATCTGCCACTGACAAATTCTTTGTTGAAGGCAAGGTTTACTGTGATCCTTGCCAATTCGAATTCGAGTCCAGGCTTAGCAAACCCTTATCAGGTACGAACAAAGATTTCATATCCCATGATTTTATGTAACATTTTTTATATTTTCACTACATCAGTTAATTTAATCGGTGAACTCTTACAAAATCTCAGATCGAAACTATGACTTATATATATATGCATGCATGTACATGCAGGTGTGAAGGTGATACTAGAATGCAGAAAACCAGACACTGATGTGAAAACATTCTCACAAGAGGCAACAGCAGATGCAAATGGCTTCTATGCTCTTAATGTTGTAGGTGATCATGAAGATGAGATATGTGCAGTGAGAACAGAAGTGAACTCACATAAACATTGCAACATTCCAATGAAGACAAGTGATTCAGACAGAATTGTACTCACCAAGCATGATGGTGTTTCATCTGCACTTCGCTTTGTGAATCCCCTTGGCTTCAAGACACAAAAGATTAATGATGAATGTGTTAAGGTTTACAAGGAGTTGGAATTGGATACCCTTGATAACTAAGATAGAGAGAGTGTGATGAAATTAGAGTAAATAAAAATGGCAATGTGATGTGTGGTGACAACTTAATATTCAATTATTCGTTTGTACCAAATTTGTAACCTTTCTCTACTTGTGAGTTTGGTTTATATGCTATATGAATGAGAATTTTATAGGGTTTGGTACAAAATTTATGAGCTTCTTCAATTTACTTATCATATTTTCTTATCAATTTATTTATCTTTTATGAATTCCTCTCCATTCTTCACCATAATTATAAAGAGATTTAGTAATAATAGAATAATGATTAAGGAATCCAAAAAATGTAAATTATTTTTTTCATTTAATCACAAGTTTAACAGCTGAATTGACTATATATAAGTTTATTGTAAAGCGTTCGAATATCAAATTTTCTTATAGGATTATGATAAAGATCATAAAAAAATATTCAAAATTGGATAACCAAAAGCAAATGTATTATGAGTATAATATTTAAAGATAGCAAAATTGCATAAAACTACCTTATATTTTTATGCAATTTTACCTTTACAAAAATCCTGGTCAGTGCCTTTGATAGAATTTCTGCAACTGAAATACCAACTAAGACAATTAAAGAAGAGAATTTGAAGTCATTGATAGAAGAGAAATTTTGGGAGCCTTAAACAATGAACTTTTTGGAGCTTGGACTTGGCTAGCTAGGCTGTTTAATAAGTTAACATTTCCCTTGATGCTCTTCTCAAGATGGGAGTTTCTATTGTACTTGGAGTGGAACCTTATGTCCTTTTTACAATGATCAAGCTGAAACTTCTTAACATTTTTTCTTTTTACTTATTCAGTTTGATAGCTTTTTTATAATTGGTTGAAAATTCACACAACTCTTCCTCTTCATCCCATTCATCATTTTACTAATTACATAGTAAATCCCATTTTTTGTCTTGAACATATGTTGTAATGACTTTTAGTTTTTTTCTCCTCTTCTTTTTCTCTTATAATTATTTCTTCTCTTAATAAATCTTACTTTTTGCATATAAAAAAAATATCTCTACCAACCCATTTTTATTGAGTTCAACTCTTCTCTAGTATTGGAAAGTCTAGTACTGTATTATAAGGACAAATATGATTAGTAATTTATTTTATTAAAAAAATAAGTAAAATCATGACCATTATATTTTAATTTTTGTCATATATCACAGTTTCAATATGGTAATGGACTGGGAGTAATGGAGAGGATCCAAATTCTTCTTATTCTTCTAGGTGAAATAAAACATTATTCTTTCATTTATTGTTGTGAGATTATTATTTCTTAAGAATACTCATTGCATAAGAAAATTATTGTGTTTATTTTTATGAGAAAATGTGGACCCCAAAGACAGAAAGGAGAAGAGAGAAATCATGTGGGCAAGTTGTGTGGTAATCTATGGAACTCAAATAATAATAAAGATGATTTTTGCTATTATGGAAAAAATAAATGTCATTCCTAATTTATAAAGGATCTTTAATAAATTATAAAATAATATATAAGATAATGAAATTATTATTTACTAATAGAGTTATTCTTAAGGTGAGAATATACATTGATTATATCAACAAAAAAAAGATTATTCACATTGTATTATTTAAGGTACTTATATAGACTAATATAATCATTGAAGATGTTAACTGTGGTATAAAATAATGTAGTTTTGATTAAATCATTTCTTATAATGTTTCTTTGAATTATTAATATTATTTTCACCCTGAATAGAAGTAGGTTAATTAATGTATATCAATAGTAGAAAGACAAAAAGAAAAAGAAATTAATTAATAAATAGCTTTATTTCTTAAAATAATATGAAAGTAACAATTAAAATGATACAAATATACTAATAATAAACATTTTTTTGTTTAACATTTTAATACTACAAGATCATTTTTGAAGATGTAAAGTTGGTTTTGACTTCGTACTAACATGTTTGACAATTTCACCAAAAAAGGAGCTAGAAAATATAGTTTTTATATTTATCTTCTTTTAGAATAAAACATTTAAACAAATCACTTCACTTTTGAAGTTTAAACTCAATTATAATTAAAATCAATTTTACAAAATGAAGTTTGTTAATTTGCAAATTAAATATTAGAAAAGAAATGCACTAACTAGCAACTGTATCATTATCATTATATCATGCCATAAATAATATAAATGAATAATAAATGATATAGTAAGTCTTAAATCAAAGTGTTTTTTTTTGAGTGTATGTTAACTCTTGAATAAAAGTAAGAGAGAAGAATTCACTTACTTTAAGAGTAAATTTTTATCCTAATAACCATAAATTTTATATTGATACTAAGTATTTAAAATTTTATATTGAGTACACATAAATATTAGTACTCAAAAAGAAATTATAAATAGAGTACTCAAAAAGAAATTATAAATAGAGGTGAAAGTTGAAGATTGATTGGTTGGTGAGAGAAAGTTGTGTGTGAAAACAAAACCCTATTGCTTGCTCTGAAATCGAACCCGATCATGGCCAACGCTAATCTCCCTCGAAGAATCATCAAGGTTTCTTTCTATTCATTACGATCTCCATTTCAATTTCTTCAAACTCTTACTATATGCTCAATTTTTGATTCAATTTTTTGAATTCCAAAATACATAATCATCTTCTACTTTCATTATTCATCACTCACTCTCTTTCTCTCATTTTAACAGGAAACGCAGCGTTTGCTCAGTGAACCAGGTAACTCATTATTTTAAAATTTGCATCACTGTTTAGTGCTTTAGAATCCATCGAAGATGTTTGTTTAGGTGCCTTTTATTTATTAAAAATAAATTCTTTACCTGACATTTATATGTATATTTGCTTGGAGTTTTACTGAAAACAATTATCTGTAGGAATGGGAAAAATATGGAAATTATTATTTTAGAAGTAGCTGAATTTGTCAATTTCTCATGAAAACGGTTTTGCCAAAATAAGTTTTCTTTAAGCATAGCCAAACGGGCCCTAGGTTGAATAGGTAATGCTTTATGTTAGTGTTATGAACCCGGATCTGGCCCGCTGGTTTGATTGGTGAACCGCTGAACCGGTTGATTGTCACCTTAGCCTGGATATGCAAGGAACTGGTGAGAACTGGTGTGACATGATCGGACATCGGTTTTCCTCAAACCCAGTCAAATCCATGTGAAATTATCCAGATCGGTTTGGATGACTACCTGTCTTAAAAATTCTGCTATTCTCCAAAATGCGTGTGGCTGCTCTCAAACACAGAACTGGTGGAATGGTAAAGTGCTGCTTACCACCAGAACAAGCTGCTTCAACTTTTTTTCATCACAACACTCATGTATTTGAATTTTGAACTAATGTATATCACTCATTGAACATTGCTCTATCTAGTATTTTGTAGGATGCGTTGCATATTTGCTTGGTTTTTATGCTACATTTTTATCCTTGTTTTTGTTCCAAACTTCCAATTAGTTGATTGCATTGGTGTCTTATGTTATGATTTGATGATGAAGCACCTGGAATTAGCGCTTCGCCTTCAGAAGAAAATATGCGATATTTCAATGTGATGATCCTTGGCCCATCCCAGTCACCTTATGAAGGTAATAATGAGCCTGATAGCATGTTTTATGCCTTAAAGTATGAATTAATAATTTATTGACTTTTCTAGAAATGAGGAATTAATTTCCACTTGCTTTGGGTATTTTTAGGCAGTAGATTGAGTTTTTATATAAGCAATTATGCTATAATATAGTACAATCATTTTGGGAATGCACTTGAAAGAACACTGTTTTCATCGCTTTAAAATTTCCATTTTGTTACTAATAATTTTATATTAGGTACTACATATGGCCTAGCTGTATAGAGGCTTTTAGTCATATTCCTGTAATATTCTCTCACCTGAGAGATGAGAGACTAATCTCTTTATTTTTAGGTTTTTAGTTTCTCACCAGACTGTACCCCACAACTATTTATTATTTATTTATTTTTTGTGATTTTCTAGTTGTGAGCTTTAAAACCTTTGGGTTTGAAGGGTATGATCATTTGTATTCTTCCTGTTATTGGTTGCGTTATTCTGCTTGTTTTACAAGAGCCTGACGTTTTGAACCTTGTTCCCTGCCAAAGTATAGAGAAAAACATTATCAAATAAGTGCTAAGCTTGATGAGACTGATATTTTTTATGCTCGTTTTTTTGCCTAAAATGTGGTGAGCTCTCTCATGTTTTCACTAATATGCAAGTTTATTGTTTGTATTACTAGGAGGGGTTTTCAAGTTAGAACTATTTTTGCCAGAAGAATATCCAATGGCTGCTCCGAAGGTATTTAATTTAATCAGCACTTATTCTATCACATATGTACTGTTGTACTTTTTATCCCTGTTAAGCTTCTACTGAATTCTTATCCCCCAAAAGAAGTGATAATATTACATTACAAAATATTTTTATTTAAGATTTTAGAGGGTGTCTCGGCGCAACGATAAAGTTGTTTGCCTTGTGACCTAGAAGTCATGGGCTCAAATCTTGGAAACAACCTTTTAGCTTGTGAGGGTAAGGGTTCAGGGTTTAGTGAAATGGTGCAGATAGAGCTCCTCTTTGCATCTTATTGGGGTTTATGTAGGACAAGGTCGGTGGATGTGGGTTCTGGTAATGGGGTATGGCAAAATTTCTAAAAGCTAAGGTGCAAGTATGACACAGGATATATTATATAGACTATAGAGATATCAAAACACAAACAATAAAGTAGTTTTCAGATAAATACAATTTTTTTAATGTTGTAACCATAAGGTGTCAAGAAAACTCGATAAAGAATTTAAAGTAAGCAAAAATATTGAAGAAGGCGCATGATTTGAATGAAGTGAAGTAGTGGTTTGTTTCTTTTAATAGCAAATTGACAACTTAGCAATAAAACTTGGTATTTCTCATGAAGTGATGAATTGTACTTGAGTGATACTGAGTACCTACTCTTCAAGTGAGTACTGAGTAAGTATCCATGTGTACCCAATAAGTACCTGTACCAGGTATATGCCCTACTATGTATGGTGACCATTTGGAGTACACCTTCATCCTAGGGTGGACTATTGGTCATTTTTGCCTTCTGAAGGATAAATTATTTATATCTATCCGTCTCAGACATTCAGAATCATGGGTAGCAGTGCAGTTTCTTCTTAATTTACTGGCTAATTACGGTTTAATTTAATTCCTATGATAAGATACCTTATCAATGGATTTAAATAACACCTTTTTAGTGTTTCTCCAACCATTCCTAATTCAATCACGCATTGCTTCTTTCAGGTTAGGTTTCTGACAAAAATATATCATCCAAACATTGATAAGGTGCACTTTGCTTCCCTTACATTTCCACTTCTTTCTCGTTTAGTGCTTATCTTACAAGTTCAAGTTTTATGCAGCTTGGCAGGATATGTCTTGATATTCTGAAAGATAAGTGGAGTCCTGCCCTTCAAATACGCACTGTGCTTTTGAGGTATATTAATTTTTATCTTTTATGCGAATGGATGTATGTGATGTTTGGCCTATTCATTTCCCGAAGATTATTAGTCAGCTTTTACAGTCTGGACCATTATGTGGTAATGGCAACCCAAACAAAGTGATGTGTGAAGATTTTCAACTCTGGATTTTTTTTTATAATATCTGTTATCTTAATCGCTTTGCTGGTATGCTAGAATTTCTCATTTTGTTCAGTTGATAGCCACAGATTTTTTCTTCTTCTGAAAGCATCAATGTAATGGTTTAGTTCACCTAGGGAAAAAGAACAAAAAGAGAGTTGTTTGTGGACAAAGAAACTATCACTAATTCAATCTGTTTATGTTGGTCTGTCTCGATCTTTAGTTTGGATCACCCTCTGACATGGCCACCACACAATAAAGAAAAAATGTTGTGTGGCAAGCCATTACAAAAATATTAAATTAACCTCTTATAAGAAACAATATTTTATACTGAATATGTGTATTTTGTTGGCACTCTTATAGTATTCAAGCCCTTTTAAGTGCACCAAACCCAGATGATCCACTTTCTGAGAACATTGCTAAGCATTGGAAAAGTAATGAGGCCGAGGCTGTTGAAACAGGTAACTTATATACTAAATTAGTTGTTAATGATGGCATCAAACATACTAGATGCATATTTGTGCTAATGAAAATGTTGGTATTGGATTCTGCAGCAAAGGAATGGACCAGATTATATGCTAGTGGTGCCTGATGTTTGGGTGGAAACTTTTGCCATCAAATAACAATAGTTTCTCATGTCAATTTGAAATGGAAATCTGCTGGAACTATTTGGGAATTCATATTCTTGGTAGCTTCCAATCTTGTTTATTGCTTTCTTCTCCTGGGAAGCCTTTTCCTACAACATGTATCAATTATGTGACTTTTTATCTGTCAAAATTTATAATGTATTTCATCTTCAACTGCCAAGTAATTTAGAACTCCTAAGTTACAAGGTACATGCTTTATCATTTCCTTGAGCCTCATATATAGCTTTATATATATATATATATGATGGCCATACTTGAAAACTAGACTAAACGACATGGACAAAATCAAACTAAATATCTGACACATTTCTTGTTAAAGCTGCATAACACATTTTCATGATGATGTCATAGACCATGCGTTTGTTACAGTAACTACCATGAACCCATTTTTGGTCGTTATTACCCTTTTTGTACATAATTGTTTTCCAATTCAATCCTCATAGTACAAATATATATTTTTGTATTATTTTTAACAAATCATTTATTGTTGTTATAGTATCAAATTGAGAAAATACAATAATTTAATTAAAAATTATTGCCATATGTATAATGACCAAACATAAGTATACTTTTATTTGGTAATTGTGCATGATAATTATTTTCCCTTTGGTTTTTATGTGACAATCATTTTAATTTGCTCTAAGTGTAATATATATGCATTCTGTAAAGATTGATAGTCAGTTATTGCATTATTGATCATTTATTTGTGTTATTTTTATTGAAGAGGCAATAATATTCAAATATGAATAATAGATGATGCAATGATAATATAAAAAACTCTTACGATATTAATGCATACATTTTTTCTCATATTTTAAATCCTACTAATAATGTATGATTTATTAACATGTGCTCAAATGGCCCCCTTCACATAAAGAGTGTATAAAACCTTATTATGATATGATGTAGTATGAAATGAAGTTATAATCATGGAATGAATTTGTTATCAAATTATAAGTTCATAAATCATAACCCTAGCTTAGTCTAATTTTGAGTGAAGAATGTCTACTTATTCTTTGATTTCATATATTAACACAAAAATAAGAGTGATGTTGACCCAAAAAAGTAATTATTTTAACTAAAAAATATTACAGTGAGTAGTTGCATGAGATAAAAAAACAACATGGCATATGTAGGGATTAAGAATAACTTTTTTCATCAACTCTAATTTTTCTCCAACAATCATCTCAGTGAGTAGTTGTACAAAACATGAAGTGTGAGTGTAAGGATTCAACCCTTGGAAATCATATTCTCTCCCCTTAAGGATATGATGGGAAGATTTTAGATCCATTTTACTAATGTATTTTATAGCTTTTAAGTATTTTCTTATCATTATTTTTTCTCCATTGTTAAGGTAATTCCTCATATTTTTCGACCTAAAATGGTCCCAAAATTTTTAAATGAGTCAAGTTAGTCCTTTTAGGGGTCAAATTAGTTCATACCAAGTGCTGTAAAATATGTTAAAAACGACTAATTTGACCTATATTTAAAATTTTTAAAGACAATTTTAGGTCTTTTCTTTTTGAAGGACTAAACTGATAATGTTGAAAAATATGAGGGACTAAAATGGATATTTACTCAAAATATTATTATTTGCCCATAAAAATTATCATTTGTCATTATTTGCTTGAGTTTTGTGTTAATTATCATTAACCTTTAATCTCTTTAATTATAATTTACCATTATTTGATTGGATTAATTTTTCAACATTAAGCTTAAACCATAAGAAACACATAAATCCAAGGATGGGATATGAAATTATATAATAAAATAAAATTCATAGTGAATCTACCTCATGTGGTAATGAGGTTGAAAAGGTCCACAAAGAATGGCAATGATGTAACCAAGGCCCACCAATTAGGGGTGAGTCGCCTTCACATATTACATAACATAGCTAGCAATAGCATACAGAGAAGTAAACACGAGAATACATTTGCTGTCCCACTTTTTACACCACTCAATATACTATCAACTCTAATTGGTCAAAAAAGTATATATAAGTTAAAATTATAATGATTAAATATTTTTTTAGCCAATCACACTTTCTAACACATGGAGTAACACAAAATAATACAAAAGCAAACATGATCTCAACAAAAAGATGCCAATCTTAGTAACACCGACTAATATGACCTTTTGGACTCTTTTAGGGAAGGTTTGAGGGCCCCCATTTCAAAGAAGCAACTTCTTAAATGCCCGCATGTGAACAAAATTTCCTTTCCTCATAGGGCAACTTAATACACATTTTAGAAATAATATTTACGCATTATCAATGTAAAGATTTATTCACAGTCAATATATTATCTATATTCATTTATAATTTTTTTAAGAGTCGATGATAATTGAAAGTAAACATTGGATGATGAACTAACAGTGTATAAAACTTGTTGAGTTTATTCAAATATAAAAGTCTCATATTAAATATAAGAAAATGAGTTGAAAAGTTTATAAATAGAAAAGATTCATCAAACTATAACAAAACTCTTATACATTACTGCATTATCATTCTACTTTACGAGCATTAATCTAAGCTAAATAAACAAACAAGGTTGATTGGTGTATTAATCAAATAGGATTTAGTGGTCCATTCTCATTATATAAAACAGTGCAAAAATATAAAAGGGTTATGAATTATATCAACCACCAAACATAAAAATAAAAAGGCCACCAAAATTAAATGCCATAATGGACTACTTCAATCACAAGACCAAGTCAACTTTTCTAACCTCTCGGAACACATATTGTCCCATAAATTGTGTTATTGTGTATACTATTAGGATTTAATTGATTGAAAAAATATATTTAACTAAAGAATTTAATAATTAACTATTTTTCTGAGCAATCATAGCTTATGACATAATTTGTGAAACAACAAATGTGTACCCTAACCTCTACCCAATGTATAAATGACAATTCTTTCTCAACACTCATCCACTTATTGACTTATATGGTTTTAGTCATTAAGGTAGAGCAAAGACCAAAACAAAGTATCATGATATGTTCTATTTATAATAAAACATGTCAAACATAGAACAAAATACAATTCTAATATTAGCTAAGTATATAAAAAACATGGAGGATTAAACATAAGGCATTGCAGAAAAATATGAACTTTTATTGATTAAATGGCTAAGAGAGGAAGAAAAATAGTAATAATAACAACAGCATATTCATCCTCCTTTGGCTAACTCAATAGATAGTAGGTACATAGTGTTTAGTATATATCATTACATACATACATATATGTATAGATCCCCCTCTAACAACAGAAAACCCTCCCTTCCTTTCTGTCTATATTTGTATATACTTGTCTATCTTAATTTAAGTTGATAATTGAATCAATTGTACATACAAAAACCTCTTTTTTTGGTTGTTTTTTCCTTTTTTGAACTTAAGAAACTAGTGATACAAGAACAACTAACCTAGTGAACTGAAGAAGAGAGAAAGGAATTTGGCAAAGGGAGTTGGGAGGAACATGGAACCAAAGAGCAATGGGTAATGAATGAATGAATAAAAACTCGAAAAGGTACTAGACTATCTCTTGGTTCCAATGGCATTGGCTGCTTAAGATTATTATCTGGTTTTGACTATGTCACAGGTATTAGGTGATCATTATATGGTGGGATGAACATACTAGATTAACTGGAGGGAGTTGTGAGCTTAACCGGAGGTTTTGGCAGCAAGGACAAGGGAAATGCCGAAGATGGCAGAGAGAAGCAGTACAAGTCATAAGTGATTAAGTGTTATAAGCTGTAATGCCTCACAGAGTGTTCCAACATATCGCGACTAGGGCATAAGATTTCCTTCACTCGACTTCCGTTTTTGTATATCTTGAAGGTTGGCACAATCCTAACATTCTCGGCGGTGGCAATTGTTGGAATTTCTTGAATATCCACCTTTAATCAAAGATAAAACATAGCAGGCGTTAGAGAACCCGATATTGCTTAGTTTATATGTCAACTAAATTAAATGAAATGGAGTAATGTAAAAAACACTTCACTTCTATGTGAACTGAGCTACCTTGAGGAAGTTAATAGATGGATAGCGACCACATAGTGTATCGACAAATTGTGATATTTCCTTGCATTGCGAATTCGATGCAGTTTCAAAATGGACAATAGAAACACCTGCAAGAATTAGACAAAGTATAAGGAAACTCGAAACTTAACAGCTGACTAAAATGAGTTGCAGAAGACTCCTCTTTTAACCGTTTCAATTACCTGGTATAAATATTGCAGCTCTAAACTGCTCAAGACTTGATACTTCTTCCACTTCGCCACCAAATTTTAAATTATTGACTTCTACGCCACATGATTTCTTCAGTGCAACTTGTGCATGAAAAAGAGCTTCGGCAACATCATTGTCATTTGGATGGTCTCTCCGCATTATCTCATAATCTTTGACAGCTTCTTCCCATCTTTCAAGCTGCGATTAACAGCAATAGATGATATCACTAACCTTTACTACAAATTACAGTATCAATGTATTAAATCGAAAAAGAAAAGTCATTTTACCTTGCTGTTTGAGGCTGCCCTTCGAAGAAGAGCTTTTGTGTAGTTTGGTTGAATAAGTAAAGCTTGATTGCAGTCTTCGACTGATCTTTCCCATTGTCCAAGCTTAAACCAACAAGCTGCTCTATTGCAATATAAAACGGAATTTGAAGGATCCAGCTTCAAACCTTCTCCATATGCCGAGCAAGCTTCAGTGAACCTTTCGGATTTAAAAAGATCGTTGCCACGCATTCGAGCTCTTGTTACCATTCTTACATTGTTGAGCAAGACAGCAGCTTCAACATTTCGGGAATCAATCTGACAAGCTTTCTCTGCTGCTGCAACTGCACTCTCAAACCTGCAATACATCATTCATCCATTTTCACTCCCCAACATAAACCTTTGGAATTAGGATTCTGATGAAGCTCATTAGTTCATGAACTCACCTTCCCAATACCATCTCAATCTGAGCTCTGATAAAGTAGGAATAGGCTTCAGAAAGCATCCCGAAAAATGTTGCTTGTGAAGAGGAATTAGTATGCCGTTCTGATTTGGGAGAATGCGACAAAATCGAGACTGCATCATCAATTTGGTGGAGCTTCAAAAGGGCTTCAGCTCTACACATAAAGAGCTGTAAATTCATTTTCCAACCAGTTCAGACATTTTATACGCACTTCCTTAACATATTATCAATTGATATGCCATGAAAACAAAAAATATACCTGAGGAGAAGAGTCCGCTCCAGAAGCAATAGCAGCATCAACTTCCCTCAGAACACTTTTCCAATCTCCTATCCTCCTTCCTTCTGCGCATTTGCTTATATGTTTTTCCACCATTTGCAACTTATGCTTCTCAGACGGATCCGACTGCACCCGAGGATGACATAAATGCTTCCTGGCATTCTCAACTTGACCTAGCCTGTGACATTACCACTCCACATATCAATACCCTTCCGTATAATGGAATGCAAAACCAAATAAAAACTTCCAGATTAGGAATTTTCGAAAATAGCAATGCTATCCAAATGATCCAATCTAACAAATAACAAATTTGAAATCCGATAGAAATAACTAAAAACTACCAAGAATCTTTAATTAAATTAAAACAAGTAAACAACCGAAATAAATAACTGAAAAATCAAACAGAAAAATTGAACCACAACAACAAATGTCCTTGATCCATTTTACAAGGACAAGAACAACTCCACCAATGCACCAAGTCACATTTCAATGAAATCACCCCACCAAATGTACTTGATCCATCTTACAAGGACAAGAAACACTCCACCAATTCACCAAGTCACACTTCAATTAAATCAAAACAATAGTAGGAGTGGCAAGGAGCTCAATTCCCCTCAACAAGATCTCAAGTTCGAATCTTGTGAATGAAAAAAGACGCTATAAGAGCTTTGCTTCTCAAATGGATCTTCCTACCTCAACTCGAATTAATCAGAGTCCAAAGTAACTTCCAAATAGAGGGTAAAAAAAATCAAAAAAAGAGTACAAATATAGAATCCAAACTTCATTCACCTGATGAAAAGAGTTGCCAAACGATAATGAGCCCTGCCATAATTAGGATCCAAACTCACAGCCTCCTCACACTCCCTCACTGCCTCAACCAACCTTCCTAAACCCATCAAGGCCGCGGCTCGGTTACTCCGGTAAGCCGCACTCCCCGGAGACAAGGCAATTGCCTTATCATACAAACTCAAAGCCTCCAAAAAATTCCCCCTTTTGTAATGCTCATTCCCTACTCTCTTCAACTCCTCCGGATCCAAACTCTGCACCCCTCTCTTCACAATCTCATTCCCATTCCCCGAACCCGAAACCTCTTTCCCACCACGCATTATGCTCCCATGGCCATAATTCCCAGTGCCAGTGCCCAATACATCACTCCTTGTGCTCCGATTTGCCGCCATGCCGGTTCTAACAATCCGGCGCGACGGGCAAATGTTTCCAGTGGGTAGCACATTCAAAACCGGCGAATTCACACTCTGACCGGAATAGATTAACGGTGCAGATGTTCCAGAATTGGATCTTACATGACCCGGTTTAGAACCACTGCCACCACGTGCATTAGTTGGACTAGTCTCAGTTGAACCGGAAAGTTCACCGGAGTGGTTGGTATTAGTAATAGTAGGTGCTGATTCAGATCTTTTGGGAACTGGGTTTTGCACGATTCTTCCACCGGAGAAGGATCCAGAGGAACTTGAGCTAGTACTTACAGCGGGTCCACGGTTCCGTAATAGTGAAACGGGTGAACCCAGATCGAGTTCTCGGAAATCTGGCTTGTTGAACTCGACTACATCGGAAATGGGGTTACCGAAATGTGACATTTTTTACACGCCCTTTTGATTCAAGAAGAAAAGGGTCGCTTCAAAATTCAATATTGTTTTTTGGGTGAAGCTCTTTTGAATATTGTTATGGTTCCTCTCTCTCTCTCTTTCTCTTTCTCTCTTTCTCTTTCTCTCTCTAGAAGCAATGTCTGTGAATGAAGCCAAGCATAGCTAAGAAATGGAGAAGAAAGGAAAAAAGAGAAAGGTATGGGATCTGGTGATATAAAAAGAATGAATGTGAGTGTTGTTGGAATTGTTAGAGAGAGAAAGGTTAAAGATTTATTATTATTTTTAGAGAAAGAAAGAAAGTGTGAATGAAATAGTATTAAGTATTGTGTAATTAGTTAATGATTTAGGGCTACCTAACAAAACCAAAATATTAATAGTTCTATTTCTATGAGTGATATTTATTTGTATGAGTGATATTTATTGATGAGAGAGATACATTTATATATTTCTCGATTGGGTGAAAGATATTCTTTCCAAAATAAGATAGATAGATATAGAATGAGAAAGATAGGAAAAATAAAGGGATGAAGTTTCCAATGATTGATGGAGTATTATATTCTCCTTTGAATTTCATCCAAGTTCTCATTCTATCATTTTTTTTCAATTTCACTTGTAACTTGTCCTCCTTCTTTATTACTCTAAATAATTTTCCATCTTTTCTTTCTCCTCTCAAAAAATTGGGTTATACTATTAACTTGGTATATATTCTGAGATTTATACCGTTAGCAAATCATTCACTATTAATTTGTAGACCACTATTAACTCTCAAATAAAAATAAAAATAATACAAATCAATGGTAGATGATGTGCTGACAGTGTAAAAAACTTTACACTGTCATTTCATAAATTTTAAAGTATTTTCTTTTTCTTTACTAATAATGCCCACATAATTTAATCTTATTAGTGTTCAATGAATATGGATGCTTGTATTTGTAATCACCATGCATATCGTTTTATAATCCAAATTCTGAATCCACAACCATAAGTAAACATTCATTTTGGTTAGAAGAATGTGTATATTATATATATATATACAAATATATGCTCCATGATTTCGTATTCAATGGTTATCTAACTAGGTTGTGTTTTACATTATCTTTCAATTATGCACACTAACGAATGATGTTACTTGAATAGTATGTCATGCTTGTTGTGTCCCGTAACAATCATAACATAACATAACATGTTCATTTAAGTGGCTTCACATGATTTTCGATTGCTGTTGCTGAAAGAGATGTTCATTCATCAATTTTGGTTTCTTCTACTTACTATGATGTCAACTTGATTATAATCACGTTCTTGTATCTTCTCGTGATCTCTTACTTTTTTCATTAATTGATAATAGTTGTTATGCATGATTTTGGCCATTGTTATTGATGATATGATATTCTAATTTAATTCCCTAGTTAAGAATATGTCAATCATATCTTTCTCATTGATCGATTAGTGTTGAAAATTTTCGTGTGATTTTTAAACCACCCCATTATTTGAGAATTGATAATGTGGTGATTTTATGATGGAAAAATCATATGTCCTATTAAAAAACTGATTTAAAATCCTATTATTTATAAGTGATTTTTTTATTAAAGTGATGATGATAGAACACCAAGGATTAAAATGAATAATTTTATTGATGAACCAAAGGCATACATAATACATAAATATTGTCCCAGAAATGTTACTTTTCTATCACACATACAATAATAAAGGCTTGCAATAACTTTAGTGAATTGAATCAATTTAGTATTCGTTCGAAATTTAATTCAATGTTTAATTGATAAAATTAGTTCAAGAATCAAATAAATTGAACTAAATATTCAGCTCCTTAAATAAACGGGGTAAATTTGATTTATGTATATTCCAACTCAATAATTTCATGAGTTCGTTGAATTATATATATATAATACATATTTATATACATACCTAAGTATGTATATATATATATATATCTATTTTTTCAAATTCAATTAAAAATATTCTATAATTATTACATAAATAAATGAATATTATAATATTAAAATTAAATTTTGAATAAAAATCGTTTTATATATGTACCAGTGATTCAAGTTGATGAGCAATATAAATTGAGCTTATTAATTCATGCGAAAGTTCACAAACAATTATTATTAGGTCGATCTTGAACTAAAAAATAATTCATATTGAACTTGACTTGAAACTCGACTCAAGTCAATCCTTAACGAGTTCAGTTGATTAGAGTCAAGCTCAACTCAATTCATTTCCACCTCTACCACAATTCAAACTCAACTCAATCCTTAGTGATATATCTTTTTACTAGATACTCATATTCAGAAGGAAGTGACATTTATCACTTGTAAATCAATCATTAATAAATAAAATATCAACTTATTGTATATGTTACTATCTGATGGGTATGAGAATTTAATAGGAGAATATATCACTTTTATTTTTAAAATTACTTTCTTATATGAAGAAAAAGTCGGTTTTGTTTCCTTTTGTGATACTCCCATCAAATAGTTATGTACTAATCTTGTTTTAATAAATGAAAGTATTTATTATTAAGTGACTTTGGATAAAGTACCAAAGGAAGTTTAAAAAGTGAAAAGAAAAGAACCATCTTTCATAAGGAGTACACAATAAAATGGTCTATGATATTCTTGGGAAGGTTCATTGTACTAAACCCTAAGAAATTAAAGCATCTACTTTGGGCATTGTATCATATTATAAGAAGACTCTCTTGCTTTTGTTCAAAGTAATCATAAAGGTATTTTTTAAAGAATATAACATTGAAAATTAAGTTAAATATGTCTCAATATGATAAAACATCATTTTTAAGACAGTTTTATTGTTCTCCCCCTTTAATAATAACCTTAGGACATTTATTAACCTTCACACATTTATAATAGACCAACGGTATGGAGACCAAAACCCTGCCACCATTGGTTGACACCTCCAAAATTTGGTGGTATACTATGATATGTGGACTCAAAATTTGTATATGCACTAGTGATGATATATAGGGCACTCTTGACAAAATAATGACAACATTTTTTGGTATCGGGTAATGGGTATCTCATCACTCTTTTGGATAAGGAACTAATCATTTTTAGAGTATGCGACTGTTTCTCCCAACAAGTATTGTTTTCGGGAATTGGACACTTGACATTCTGGTTTTCTTGAGATCTAAGTAGCCTTACATCATTATATTAACACATTGTTGATAAAATAATAACATCATTGTAATGTTTCTTTTACAATGGTAGATGAGTTAGGTAAGAGAGGTTGATGGTGAAGAGTTAATGACAATTATGTCTGAATATGAAACACAACAATTATGATCTTGCCCTTTTGGGTAAGGTAGATCTTCTTATATAACAACTTGCTTTTATTATGGATACAGAGATTAATACCTTATATATATATATATATATATATTCATCATGTGAAAGGTGGATGAGAACATTCATAGGCATATTCTATATTCTGAACACTTTGCATTCAACTTCATATTCTAGTGAAACTATTGGATATTATTATTCAATACTCATCTTTTCTTGCTTTTGATAATTTTTGAGTTAATAAAACCTATAATCAAGGATAATCTGTATAACGTTTTTGTAACAAAGTCACTTTTCTAACTAATGGAATTTAAGGAAGGGATTTTGTATTGTATATGTCACATGTTAAGGATACTTAAGCAAATAAACTCTTATAAGAAAATTAAAAATATCGTGTTCCAATATAGTAAACTATCATTGTTCATATTAATAATGAGATATAGTGGTATATATAAAAAATTAATTCATTTGAGTTATGGGATTCATCATGACTAAGTCAAATTTCACACATTAAAGAGAACAATTGATAATTACATAGCAAAAAGATACTCATGAGAAAAAATGTATCCAATAAAAGTGTAATTGATAATGATATTCAGCCAAAAGACAAATTTTAAAGAACAAGTAAAATAACCATTGTCTTGCTTGTCTCTTATATTGTAAATAATCTATTGGAAAATGTTTGTTGTGTGAACAAATATCTAATTAAAATAAGAAAGAAAATATGTGAGGTCCTCTTTCTTTTTTTAAAAACGAAGAAATTGTCTACTAAACTATATAATAGTGGTCATATATACATACAACAAGCTTACACTATAACCTATTTCACCTTAGGCCACAACAAAAGTGCAATAATATGCTTATTTAGTATAAGATTATACATATAACATATCCATAATATATTAGGATGTTGATTGTTTAATTAACCCTTCACCATTGCATTTGCACGTGAGATAATTGAATTATTAGGGAGGTTGCAAATTTAGAATGCATAGGAATTTGTGAGCTTAGTTTTGTAAGGTACGCTCATTTGAGCCTTTGAAGATTATATTAACCCAACAATCATGGGTGTCAGATCCACCATGTTCAACACATGATAGATAGAGAGAGAGATTTATTCTTTCTATTTAAATACTTACATATGCAAAATTTGACGGAATATTTTTGGATTTTTGTGTGTCAAATCTCAAGTATAAGAAGATTTTTGTCATGGTGCTACAGTAACATGTGATAGGCCATGTGTTAATGCAAGAGAAATCATAAAACTTTAGGTGGAGTTTGCTAATGTAATATCATTTTCTCAAGCTTTTGTATCTATCTAGCTAAGTGGCACAATTTCTTATCCCCTCTTCTATCCTTATCCTTCAATACAAATATTTGATTTTCCCAACACATTTTCATTATTAAACACATTAATTAGATAGTTGAAGACATTAATAAGTAGTGATTAATTAGATAGTTGAATGAAATTTTTGTGACACTATAATCATCTGTCAGAAAGAAACAATGATGGATCACTATATAGTTCATCAATTGAGATATTGACATATCTATCTTTTGCCTTTCATGTCTTGTTATTAGTCAAAAATATATAAAGGAAACAACAAAATGCCACACTTTTCTTTTGGTCCCATTTAGTTGAATTAATTCATTTTGGAGTGCGTGAGTATTTCCTAAACACAAATAAAAATGATACATGCCTATTATCTTTTTATGTGTCTACATAAAATAGGGCCATTCAACATAGGATTCCTATATTGGCAGGCAAACAATGTTGCTGATTAGTTTTGTTTTCTATGTTGTCCTGTTCTGTTCTGTTATGTGTTCAGTCATTTAATCATTTTTTTATCCACAACTGGGTTTTGTTTACATGCTTTGAATCTGTCACTGTTATTGTTCTCTTTGAGTTTTGGGTTAAAATACTATAGCATATAATATAAATAGTATAGAGTAAAAAATGGGAGATTTATGAGGATAGTGTGTCAGGTTGGCACAGATATCATTGATTCATTGTTATATAGAAAGTTGAGTGGATTGAGGAACTGCTATGGCATGTGATGCCCATTAGGAATGAAGGGAAATCATCATAGTACTATTGGTAAATGCAGCATAGATCAGAAATAGAGAGAGAAAATTAAATAAATTGGAATTAACAATGAACAATGTGATCAAATCACACTAACATAATAAAGAACCTTACCATAAACAAATTGCAAACATGTCTAGTGTCTATGATCATTCTTAAACCTTAGGCATTGCCATCAACACATAGCCAGAGGCATATGATCTCTTCCTTTTACCACTGCTAACTTAACAGTCCAACCCTTTTACTCTCAAATATAACTTTTCTAAGCTTGAAACATAACTTATCCATTGAGGTAGCCACAATACACAAGAATAATCAACTTTTGCCAGAACCAACTGCATAAATTTCACACATTTTTCAGGTTATTTATTCATGGCAATGTTATTGGACATACTCCTGAATTCTAATACTGCAACATGTTTTTGCAAGGTGTTATACCAACCTGAACACTTGAGAATATCCTACACAAGGCAATCATTCTTGTTCATGTTCAAATGAACAAGTTCCATGTTAAATCCAATTTTAAGAGAATTATCTTCCCATGTTATTCTTCATTTCTTTGGTTTCTTTCTAGTTTCTTAACATGGGTATTATTAGCAAAACAACTATAGTGAAAGACACTGTCAATGGAGTCCTGTACAAGTTACTTGATTCATGTTCATTCATACCAGTATTGTATAAAAAAATCCAAAGGTTCTTCTACTAACTTGAGTGTAGGAGATTTCTTTTGCAGATAGAGGAAACTACCATGAGAAACCTCAAAAAACTAGGTAAGAACATGTTTAAATATTGTGTTAGTTTGTCCTAAGATACACTACTAAATCACAAGTTTGTTATGAGCTTCAAACTTTCTCTAAACATCTACTTTCTTTCAACTTGTGATTCAGCTTGCAGAATTTGCAAATGCTGTTCCAAAAAAGCTGTTTCATCATACATAGCCGAGCATTCAATATTGGAAACCATGTCAAAATTGCTACCTAAAGATGTTCTGCAGGACAAATTTGAAAAATGGTCCTGCAAAGCATTTTCCTGAACTTCACCTACTTCGATATTCTTGTCCTCGACGATTTTTACATCTGATTCGGCACCATCTTTGTTAGCACAACAGTTGTCACTCGATTGCTGTACAGACTCAATTACCACCATTTGAATTTCCTTCTCCGCTCCAGATTCCTGCGTGTTGTATACTTCATTAGATTTGCCTGGGCTGCTTGACACCGTTAACTGGATTATTTGCTCATTATCGTTTGCATTTTGCTGCTCACTATCGATTCTGATGGCTTCACTGCCAGCTTCGCAGTCTAGGTGATTCTCAATGTCCACAGGTTCAGATTCTGACTCGGCACCAACTTTGTCGGTAGATAAGTTTCCAACATCTTCCAGCAATGATTCAGCTGCGGCCATTCCTTCGGAGCTGATACCTACTTTCACAGTTACATCTGTTGCTAACATCGATAGATTCAGTTGACATAAAATGAATTTTGAGAAATATTTTACAAGAATAACTCGAATCATATGCACCAACCAAAAATACCTTCAGTTTTCTCCTTCTGGTACAAGGGTTTTTCAAGTATCACTGTCCCAGGAAAAACCATCAAGTTGACTTTCTTCAATCTTTGCTTTTCGACGTCATCTACAGGCATGAATCCAAAGCCCTTAGTCCATGTCTCCACCAAATCTGGAATAGCTGCTACCACAAGCTTTTCTACCTTGATAGATATTAACATCTGGTAATGAAAGATATTGATTTAGATATATTGAAAAAGTAATACGAGAACATTCGAAAGTAATTACTAGATTATAAATGAAAAAAGGCAGAGTGCACATATAAATCAATTCTCAGAATAATTATTTTGATGGAAAAGGGAGTTAAATCCAATAAAAGCGAAACTGGAACAATATTTATGAAACTAAAGCCAAAATATACCTCTTCAATTGCACTCACAAGGAGTCGACACATTCCCTGCCGACGATACTGACTGCAAGTTGCAATTAGAGGCATCTCTGCAACTGTAGTTCCATGCACCCTGCAAAGGAGTAAAAAATGGCTTACTACAGAGATGCCATTTTGTATAAATAAAAAATTATGTGACTAAAACCTAACTCATTTATAAATCAACCAGAACGTTAAGGTCGAGCTGTTAAGCACAACTGGAACGCATTACACAAATATCTTCACATTCAACAAGGTAAATTGTCTATATAATGTTTTACCTTACAGATGCTACAGATATTAACACATCATGTTTCTCCAATACCACAGTGTAAAACCCTTGAAAATTCAGGCGAGTAAAATCAGACCTGAAAACCACATAGAAATAAAACCTTACAAATCAAAATGAAAAAGAAAGAAACAAAGCGCCATAACACAAAGAATGAGGGATCGAAGAATAGCCACAGGGGAGGGTGGATTATTTAGACACTTGTAAATGATGAAGCATCAAACGAGGGGAAATTTATAATCGGGAAGAGGAACTAACCCCCAATTGTATAAAACTTGGGGTATCATGTGTATGCCTGTTCTTGGATCCAACATCGACAAAAAACACTCCTCCATGATGGTAAGGGCAACAGCTAATTTTGTATTGCATACTGCCTTTAGGGCAAACCATTGTGCAGAAAGACACTTTTGGTCATCGTGGATGCATTTAAGAAGCATCCACGAGAAGCCATCAGCAGCTTGATTAACTAACCCCGTCTGAGATTGGAGACCAGTGTATACCTGCACACGCCAGAAAATCAAGTTTCCTCGAGTAAATAATTATGAAATGATAAATTCATGCTGTTAGATAATATTATTGCAATCAAACATTAAACAAAGAAATAAAAGGTGTGGATAGAGACCATTATATTGCAACCCGTTATACCATTAACCATAGTGTTTACATGAAGTAACAATAATTTTTCACATAAAAACTTGTTGATCTTCTCCTTACTCCTAGAGAATGTCTCTCGAAGGCGTGAATATAGAGACCAGAATTTTTAGATAAACACAAGTGACATTTAAAAAAAAAAAAACTATACCATATAATAGAGAAGAGTATAATATCTATACACTGTCAGTGTAACGATTTATACTCAGTCAGTACATCATCCACCATTCATTTGTATACTTTTTTTGGAGAGTCAATGATGATTAAACATAAATTGTGGATGATCCAATGACAGTATATTAAACTCATATACTGTCAATATTATACATTTGTTTTCGCTTCAAAGTAAAACTTCATTACCGTATGGGTTACCCCATAATCTACTTAAAAATTTAAATATAAGAACTGTATAACTATAAATCACACTCATGCCCTTGTGTTCAATCAAATATTACATTTTATATATTTCAATCTTAACTTTATTCATCTACAAAATGCAACCTTTAAAAATATTTAATGTGCTAGAAGTTTGCAAGTGGTATGAAATATAAACCAGACAAACCAGAGTACATTAATATAACAGACAATTAGTTATCATTTGCTAAAGTCCGAAAATTGTGGAAATTTGATAAATTGTACTATAGTACCTCCTGACAACTCTGTCCACAAAACCAAGTGTCTGATACCGCCACTTCTTGCTGATCTCTTGCTCTCAGGCATTTCTCATGATCTATTCATTACAAGTTCATAATAATCAGACAGAACTATTATTGAAGAATCAGAAAGAAAAAAATGCAATGCATAAACTTTCAGCTAAAAATATCTTCATTCATAATCAAAATAAGCAATCACTTATTATAATAATAAGGGTAGTCAAATACCCAACATTACTCCCGAAATAAGTCAACAGGAATAACTAATCACTTGTTAATGACAAAAATCAAACGAACAAAATGTTTAACCATCAATCAAACTACAAGATTGCAATATTTAAATAATATCAAACACAATAAAATGTATTTATATAGAATAACTCGGCTTGACAATATCTAATCTATTTACAGGCTTTACAAAGATTAAAACCATAAGGCCAGCAAAGGAAAGTGAACACGTAGGGCATACTTACATTTATGTTCACACTGTGCACATTGCAATGCACCATAAGCATCCGAAGCCTCTTTATCAATGACCAAATCTCCACATATCCGACAAGTGCAGTATGTGCAGTACCAGTTGCCATCAGGGATCTCCTAATGTACAAAAGATAAAGTTGTATCATTCTTCCAATGAGGAGTAAGAGAATTTGAACAGTAATAACACCCATAAAACACAAACAAGAGGGCTTCATTTGATACTCAAATACATGGTATAAAAAGCAGGCATTTGGAGCAGCAAAATAAATACACACACAAGTGATAACACAAAGGAACTCATCCATACCATTGAAAGTACATGCACACACCCACAGAGAGAGAATATGATCACAGAATCTAATTATCAATTCATAGCAAACTAAGCAGAAAGTTCATTTTCCATTTGCTTATCATAAAAATCAAGTAGAATATATTCCATGGCATACAGTAACTTTATGCTTGATCATTTATTCATGTTCACTGATGTGTTAGAAACCTACTCACCATTAAAAAAAACTAATTAACATATAGGCATATCATATACTATATTTTTCTAGCAATCAGCTAGGTCCAGATAAAAATTCCTAACTACAGACCAAAAAATTGAACTACCAACATGATTTGACATGGGAGGGGGCATAATTATATGTATTATGCTATTGCAAAGGTGTACATAATTAAATATAGTGTACAACTGTATATATAGGAACGATGGAGGATACTGTTATAACAATCACTTAATAGCAGGGTTGAATTCCCAAAATAATAAGACATGGTTTATTTGCAATGACGGGAGGAAAAGAAGAAAATGATTCATAAGAGAAGAAAGAAACTAGCATAATCCTGACAGACCTGAGTCGATAAACAAGTCATATGAAAAGTTGATGGGCAGTTATCACAACATATCAGCTCACCACCCTCACCACACAACCCGCATGAGTCATCATTTCTATCATCATTATCAACTTTAACAGCTTGATTCTGACTTTTCCTGGCTTTGTATTCATCTGACCAAGCTTGAAGGAGGCACAGTGTAAAGGGCTCACCGGATCCCATGAAAAGATTCAAGCAGGGGCGATTCAGCATGAACCCAGCATGAAACTTGAACCCTGATAATGTATGCACCTTACCACAACACTTGCAAATAATACCATCTTTGGTTATCCTACCATCCTTAATGACAGCATTATCTTTAGGATTTCGGTATTGAATCATATCATTTAAGCATATTACCCCATTCTCAATCAACCAGGACAAGACCGTCCTTGCCCTCAAATGATACCACTTGCCGTCCTTATTGTGCTTCCCTGCATTACAAGGGTTCCTTGGTAGCAACCTGCAATGACCTTTTTTGCTTTTAAGCTTTCTCTGGACTCTAGATTTGCAGGATTTACCTCTAGAATTACCTCGGGTTGTCTTTGAGCTGAAGTCCTTATTCCTGAATATTGCTGACACCAACAGATCATCATCTTTAATCTGGCATTTCTTGGACTTATTCATTCCAGTCATGGAGTGATTTGCTTTCATAATATTTTGTTCGAATGCATTGACAGATGATAACTTCCTGCAGCTTCTTTTCTTTCTTGCACTGTCAACTAGATAATCCTGGTCCTCTTCCAATGCTAACTGATTATCACATGCATCACCATTCAGTGGCTGCACCGGGTCAGTAACAGTTGAGCCAAGCATGTCACTATAGTATGACATACTCAGATTGATTTCAGAAACCCTTTTGCATTTTCTCCGCATTTTCTTTTTAAGAACATTGGTGGCAGAACATGTGTTATCTGGCTCAACTTCAGAAGTTACTGATATTTTCCTACCCTCTTCATCACTACATTCGGACTGTGGAATAGGGCTTGCAATTCCAGTAGAATAATCACAGTGAATGGCTTTGTCGTGGTTCGGATCAAAATGAGCACCAGAAGTATCCTCCCAAGCTGATCCAATGGGAGCACGTGCCATCTTATACTTGCTAGAAACTAAACTCCAAGTGGCTTTCACTATCTCTCCCTTTTTCAAAGCACCAATCTTTCTATCAAGAAACATGACTACTACAAAAGGATCCAAAAGCCACCATTGATGAGCCAACATAACACAAGGCTCTGATTGGTTCCTAGTTTTTTCAACATTTATCAGTGCACTAGATAAATCAGAACAGAATTGACTAATATCAGTCCATTCCTTACAATATTCATACATTACATTGCATTTTTCAACAGACAAAAGCTGACCACATAATCTCCAAGCTTTAGTAAATTCCCGAACAGGTTTTCCCTTTGGTGTCCTATAAACTGAATCCATGTAACGCCTACTAGGTCGATGGCGCTTCTCAATAGACCATCCGGCCGACGTAAGCAACTGCGAAATATAAAATTGCAGTGAAGTACGAGGGTCCTTTTGGTCTAGCTTTGAGGATGAATTTGAGATATCCATTTCAGAAGATAAAAAATCTTTCGGCATTTCACCAGGATGTAAAGGAGACCCAGGCTTATCCACAACAGAAACTGATGGATTTGGAACTACAAGCTTGTTTGCAAAGCTCTCCTGGGAAACAGGAGAAGCAACCACTTTAGTTACGGACATCTCTTTTGCAGCACTCTCACCTGCAGTTGTTGATTTACAATTTGTGACATCTACGTCATCCGTGGCAATTTCTTTATTCTGTAACAAGTTATGCTTCAACAGATATTGACTAGATATCACACCATGCTTCGATGATTCAACTAAACGGAATAGAAAGGGTTCACTATCACAGTCTGTAGCAGCATAAGACAGGTTAGAAACTACTTTTGAAAGTCCCGATGAACTCAAAACATTTCCTGAATTAGATATACTACAAGGAAGTCCATGTAGAGAAAAATTCATACGTTTTGCATTCATATCCTCGTCATTTTGGTCATCACAAATCAAACTCTCTGGCATACACCCTGGAGCAGTCTCTTTGGAATGCTGAATTGCATTAAGGTCCTCGTCAGGATGCATAAGTCTTGAAGACAAGGGTTGCATTACAACTGTGTTTTCATTACTAGAGCAAAATGATTTAAATGTTTTTTTATTGGACTCACATTCAAAGTTGATAACTCCAGAAACAAGACACCTCTCACTAGATTGAAAAATGTCACTACCAGAAAATACCTCTGCAAAAATCTGTCTTTCTTCATTGGATCCTTCAATGTTATCATGACATAAATCCTCTGCTACTTTGCTGATTAACATCTCTGCTGATTAGTTCAGTTTCACTTTATTTACAACTTCTATAGCTGGTCTATATGTTACTGCCGTTACAAAAAGCCAGCTCTGGTATGTTGTAAACCAACTGTGAAGAAGGCATTTCTTCAGCCGCAAATTACTAGTTGACAAACTTCATCACTGCAAACCTTAGTTAATACAAACAAAACCATGTGGCAAAGGCTTGAGAATCTGCATAAAAAAGTGAGGAAAGTTATTAGAATGCTAAGATTCAGGTATAACTGAAACAAAAGAAGGAAATACATTTAAAGTAAAAAGATTCAAAATCAAAAGATCCAAACCTAGGTTTAACTTCTTACTTAAAGTCATCCATACATTATAAAAAAAAAGTTAACAAAAATATCATATGAACAAAACAATAGTAATGTAAGTATCATATTAAATTTGGGGGTATTTTCGAAAATTTGCACATGTGTCCCTTTAGCAAGCACTAAAAAACACGAAATCCGCTATAGCAGCCATAAAAGGAACCCACGCTAACTGCCATAGCAAACTGTCAGGCCGTTATTGACCACCTAGGAATAAGGTAACTTCCACTTTATCTTCTAGTTATAGAACTATCATCATTCTTTCGGATGCATCAACGTGCCTTTCCGTAACAGGCCAAGCAAAGCAATTTCGTGTCAAAATTCTTTTATGATTTGACAGTAACATCTGTCAATATATTGTTTGCCCACAAATAACGTGTGTTTTCATACATTATCCAGAGGATAGGGAACCAGATACATATTTTTCATGCAAAAGAGTTTCTCAATCTAGAGAAAGATTCTCATTAGACAAACACAGCATACAGCATTTAATCGAGGGATACAAGATTGGACATAATATATTAATCCTAAAACAGTGCTTTTCAATACTGAGAGTCTCATTTTCTCCCAATGTAGCCTGCAGATCTCAGTATTAGTGCTCTATCGCCTCTTCGCACAAATTCTTAACTAGAAATGCTTCAGTGCACTCTTCTTAAGAATATGTGCGATATGGTCCTGGCTAAAAAACTAAGTTTAATGTACAAACACAAATACTTTCTTTTTGATATACAAGGATTAGGGAAACATAAAAACTCGTGTCAAACTTCAAAAGCTAAATTTTTCAACGTTTGTGCAAGACATGATTTTTGATAAGACAAAGGAGCACTATAGAACAGAAACTAATTGAACAAAGCACATCAAAGAGAGGGAGAAACCCCGAATTCTGAAACCAAATTGAAGCATAAAATCCACATGCATGAATGAAGAAGCAGCATAGAGACATTCTCAAGGAAAAAAGTTCACATTTTGCATTACAAAACCAAAAACCCAAACCAAAAAAGCTTTCCTTTTGCATAGATCAAGACCTACCCACCTCAGATTCACAACAAAGAAATTTACAATCCATCCTCAGAAACCACAACAAAAAAACAAACTTTTCAACAATCAAACACAACCCAAAAACTCAAATTAGAGTAACAAATCCCAGAGCCACCCAGAAGATTAAAAGAACCAAACCTATAATTAGGGTTCCTCAAAATTGCAGAAAACCTCATCAAAAATCTCTGAGCAAAAACCACAAATTGAAAACTTCAATAGCTTCAACTCAAACCCCATCCACTCTACAACAAATGGTAAACACAAAGGAACACTCTTTTTCTCTCTCTAGAAAATGTGTGTTATCATCTTCTATGTTTTCTCTCTCTCTCTCTCTCTCTTTATTTTAAGCATCTCCCATGTGAGTGTTGGTGTGTCATGTACTTTTATCTTACTAACTTCTACCACCCTTCTTTCATTACCACAAAACTTGTTCTTTTGTCTATTTGTGGCTCTTTTTTTCAACCCTTTTTGAATGAACCCAAATTTTCATTCAGATTGAGTTTCTCTCTATGGTAATGCTCAAATGGGCCCCCATTAAAACAAACTACACTTTCTATTCATTTCTCTTTCTTCTTATACCATTTTATTTTTGTGGTGAAGTGTTTTGGTGAATTTGCATTCAAAAAGAAAGAGTTACATGCAGTAGATTTTCTTATCAGTAATAAAAAACTGTGTTTTTTTGTTTGTGTAACTGTTTTTATGAGATTTTTGTGCTATTTTCATATTATTTTTTTTGCTTTATGACTAATTCAATTCATGTTTTTAACCTACTATTGTTGTGACTATACCAAAAAAGGAATAAGGACATGTGTCATTTCAATTTCACCTAAATACTGCATGTTATATGGGAGGTACATGTGGATTAAAGAATTAACTGTTTTTCCTTTAGTTTTGAGGTTTGACCATGAGTTAAATATTCTATTTGGAAAGTTTCATATAAGATCTTATTTTTAGATTTGATATCTAGTTATTGATTAGTGATAAGTGATATTATAGAGGTCACCTTTTCATGTTCCAACATAACATCTTTTAACATGTTTTGTTTGGTTTTTGGAAATAGTGTTTGAGGAAAGGTTTCATTTTGCTTGTTCGAAAAAAAATATTTTTAGTTTGGAAAATGATATTAAATCACAATACTAATCCTCCTACCTACGAAAAAGTGATGTATCATAAGATGATAATTTAATTATTGGTGATTGATTTCCAAGTAACATGTGTCACTTTCTTATGAGTAAGAGAACTAGTAAAAAGATTTAATAGAATGATATAACATTTTTCGGTATGATATTAATCTCACAAGTTAACTGTCTAAATAAGTTTTTTACTCAATCATGTTTTGATATGTGCATAAATTCACATATCAAATCCAAAAGCACATGTTTAACTGATTGGAAATCCTTCCATTTGTATCAATACCAATAACAATCCTATAAATTTGTGGACTATATTACTATTTTAATTCAAATTATTGGTTCAAAATAAATATATGGCACTATAATAATGTTCTGCTGCTATAGAAAATAATCAATTGATAAACACCTCAACCTCATGCATGTTCATAAAATCTAAATAGCCATAATCTCTGGTGTCTCTTAGCCAAATAGTGAAAGATGAATTCTTTTCTGATATTTGATTTAGCCAAAGCTTCATTTTACTCAGTGTTTGGTGTTGTCTTGATCTTGTATTACAAGGGTGTTTGATAAAACATAGGAAGAAACTCTATAAGCCCCTCTTGAAGTTTCTCTCATAAAAGTTCTTCTTTCTTCCAAGAAAATAGGAAGCCCTTCTGTTGTTGATGATAACAAAAAGGTAAGGCTGAAAGCAAAAAAGCCATTCCTTGTATGCAATGCTACTTGATCTTGTTTGTTTCCAACATTCAAAAATATAGTCCCTAGTATAAGTCCAGCTACTAAGGCTTGTATAACTCTGGCACCAAAAAGTTGCTTGGTTCTGAATATGTTGCAGCAAAATCTTTGTCCTAGGATAAATATCTCCTCCATTGGAGAATTTGAGTACAAAAGAGGATTTTCTTTGACAACCTTGGAGTATTGCATGCTCATCATGTGATCTTGGTGCTCTTTGTCTATCAGAAGAAAGTGGCTATTCTTAGAGACTGATGTTTGTATAACCAAGCTTTCAGTTGCATCGAGGGCGAATTCGAGGACATTGACAACCTTGGAATATAGCCTAGCCTCAAGAAGATTCAATGAACCATTATGCATGACAAATCCATCAGAAAGCAAAATGAGGCTATCAAATAGATCTAAGATTCTGAATCCAGGTTGGTGGATAGTCAAAACAATTGTCTTACCTTGATTGAATGCCATTAGTCTAAGCAATGAGACTACCTTAAGAGCTGATGCTGAATCCAACCCTGAAGTTGGTTCATCAATCAAAACAATTGCAGGGTCATGAACTAAATCAACACCAATCGAAACTCTACGCCTTTCGCCACCTGATATGCCATGGTTCGATCCACCACCGATCCTCAAATCAGCAATATGATCCAACCCAAGCTCCTTTATCAATTCTGAAACTCTGGTAGCAGCCACTTTTCGTACCCCGGGAAGCCTCAGCATAGCACTATACATGAGTGTCTCTCTAACTGTAAGTGATGGAAACAAAGCATCTTCCTGTGTAACAAACCCCGATGCTCTTCGAAACCGGTCCGCGACCATAGGCCTATGATTGACAAGCACTTGGCCAGACACTTTACATAGAGATATTCTCCCAGCAAGAACTTCAAGCAGAGTGGTTTTTCCAGCTCCACTTGAACCAGCAATAGCAGTAACCTCACCTGGCCTTGCCTCACAATTTACATCTTTCAAAATGTACTTAGAACCTCTCCTAGGATTCGAACCGAAACAAAGACTTTTGTACTCATCAAGAATTTGTATGATAAGTTCTCGGTCTCTAATCTGTATGAGGTGTTTCTGGTGCATGCATTTGGCTTGAATGGTGATTCCATTGTGTGTGTTTTTGTTTGTGTGCATACAAAGTGAAAGAAGAAAGAGATGTAGCAATTGAGATATGTGAACAAGTGGAGATAGATAGGAATAGAGTGAGGAGATGAACTAACATAGCAAATAATGTGCTAGTTATTATAAGCTAAAGAAGCCAACATACATTTTTTGGACAAATGGGTTTTGACAGTTTGTTGAATATCTATGATACTCCGGACAAGGATCTGTAGTCCCAAATCATGTCGGGGACCAATTATATTGAAGTAAAAACAGAAAAAATAATAGTTATTTAATTTTTTTAATTGACATGACATATTTTCATTAGTCCGGGATATGATTTGGAATACAGTTTGGACATAAGATTGTTATCATGATACCCGCCGAGTGGGATTAAGGCTTGGTTATTGTTGTTTGGTTAAGGGACTTGACTTGATCCACTTTGTATTTTATATTGTTTGGAAGAAGTGCTTCAAGAAAAGGAAAGAAATAAAGGATACAAATATGTTTAGATAGTTTTATTGGTGATTTGAATATTGACCTTGTAGGGTTACTGTTTGGTTGGTAAAGGATACAAATTATCATATACAGTTTTATAAGTTAACTAGCTAGATTACTTTTCTAAGTGTGATTAAGCACTTTCTCTTCACACACCTATTTAAATTTGTTTAATCAGTGACTCACATTAGAAAATTTTGAAGTACTTTCAACACTAAAAGTATGGTCAATTTTGTAATTGTTTTAAAATTTGAATAATATAAATTGTATTGAGTCATATCATGTGAATATCAGAATTTTATGTTTATCTCTATCTCTCATTTATTTATTTTTTTTATATATATTATATGTTTCATATCTCTAAAGTACCTTATTAAAATCAATGAGACAACAAGTTATCCTAAGAAAATAATTGAATTGTATATATGTAAAAAGTTCGGAAGTATTTAAAAGTAGTTATAATAAGAATGAGTATGTTATGTGTAAGTAAGCACATAGTTACCACTTACCAGTTAAAAGAATGAATTATGTTGGACTGAGTTAAAAGAATGAATTAATCAAGATACATACATAAATTGAACGAACAATGATCTTCTCCATTAATAGAGAGGCAAATACATGTTTTTACATTTATTTTTAGTGATAAAAGTGTAATATCATTATAACTAAAACGATCAAAGTGTCATTCAATACTTCCTAGTAATACTTATGGTAGAATCTGAATGTAGAAGTGGATAATAATGAAATAAACCAAGACATAATCAAATGGTAAAAAATGTGAAGATATGAGGTTATGTAGATAGTAATTTATGAATAGCATATCTTGCCAATGTGACATATAAAATTACTGATTATGAATATTTGTATCAATGTTGAAATAGTTGGAGTACTATTCTCAACTTTTGACCATCAAATACTTAGGAACACATGATCAAACAAAACCAAATGATAGATTCTCACATAGTCAAATCAGGAAAATAAAGCTTAAGTCTTAGAACAAACTCTTAAAGCTTATTGTTATGTAAAGCTATGAACCAAATATGTTCACTGACTATTTGGTAGATTGTTTATTATTGACAGCATTGGAGTGTTGTTTTCCTTTCTTTTCCCAATCTCCTTCCCATTTGACATAGCAGATTTAACCAAGGTCACTTTGCTTTCATTATGGTTTGTGTTGTCTAACTTGGTATTCTGCTGCTGGCTATTCAGTTTCTTTTTCGGGGTCTGACCACGAACCCGAACTTCCCAAGGACGCGCTGCAACCCAGCGCTCAGTCCAGCTCCAACCCCAGCTTTCTTTACCAAGGCTATAGGAAGCCTGACCAAAATATTGACTACAATTTGGCCTCCACTGCAATATCATAGTAAATGGTCAAGTTTTGTTTTGATTTTTTGTAAGAATAGTGTAAGATAGCGCAACATTTATAGGTAGCTTAACACCAAGAAAGTTAAACAGATTTGATTCTAAATCGTTTCTTCGAAGGATTATTTTTTGATTGATCACGATGACATTGTTTAAATCATGTAGCCGGCTCTACTTTGTGCAGAAAGACTTTTGTTATTGTAAAGAGTGTTTAGCAAATTTTGTACCTGATGAGAGAAGGCATATGCCATGGCTCGTTCTCGTTTAATCGCTGCCTCTTCTCGTTGCTGCAGCCTTGAGAGTATCTCTTCCATTGTCTCAGAGCCATTGCACCATTCCACCTAACATACATGTACCAAGAGGCATGTTATCTTGATATCGAAAAGGCTGTCAATATAGCCGAAAGAGAAAATGACATCTTAAATGGTGATAACACTTCGAAAACGGTTAAAATCAAACCATCATGCAGACCATAGTAACAATACCTCAAGTTCATTAATTTTGGCATCATGTTTTAACTGATTTTCAAGATTCTTTCGCTTAATCCTTGATTCGATTATCATGCATAGTCTACGAGCTTTAATTTGTTCTTGTATTCTGCTCCATGAATGTATATAGTTAAGTGTAGTTTCTGTTTGATCTCTGGCCATATCGTCTTGAACTAAATCTTCAAATGTATCTGCTCCTCTCAAATGCTGTGTTGATCTTCTTGCCTACATAGATAGATGGCAGGGGAAGTTCACACATGTCACCATATCAGTTTGAGAAATTGCTTAATAAGATGCAGGAAATGCTAAAATCAATATCTCTACTATAGAAGCATCTAAATTTTGATTCAGTATAGAATGTGGAGAAAAATAACAATCTCTTAACCTTTCAAGTTTACTCATCACCATCATCATAAAAATTAAGAATAGTGAGATAGATTATGAATTTTAACTTTTGCTTCCAGTTACTTGCTTTCTGTAACAAGTTAATAAAATCTTTGTTTACTCCCTATTAAATGCACCATAAAATGCAGCATTACATTCATAAGTACTACAATAAATTGCCTGCAACAACACAGAAACTGTACCATAAATGAACGAAACGCATTCTGAATCCGAGTTGCAGCGATTTCACCAACCATCCTTGAGGGAATTGTCCGGTCTATCATTACGCCTTCATCGAGAATGCTACTTGAATCTTCATGAGTATTAGATTGTACCTATTCAAAGAGTGGAAAAATAAAATACATTAGCAGTGGATATCTCAAGACATGTTAAAACATAAAAGTGTCTGGGTTGTAATCAGATTTCATATCAAATTAACAACTTCAGATTATTCCTGAACTTTCTATACTTTTACTTGAAATATTGAAAAGAGAAAGAAAGAAATCACCTTTTCTTGGTTGGATTTATCTTTCTTTGGTTTCTTCAGTTTCTTCAGTTTGAAGATTATATTAAAACAATTCTTTGGACCCATTCCTATTTGTCAATATGGTAAGAACAGGAATCAGCAACAAACCTGCATAATGATAATTCAAATAAGTTTCAAACAATTTATAAGACCATTTTGTTATGAAGGAGGAGATTGCATAGAAGATCACACACTTCATTAAAGGTTTGTTTGTGAGTTGGTTTCCGGAGGGAAAAGGAAGATTTCAGAGCCATGAAATACACGTGTGAGATGACTCAAATACCTTCTCTTTCTCTTTCTTCCCTTTCAAAAACCAACTCGTAAACAGACCCGAAGTGTTAATCATTTAACTAGTCATAACTTATTAAAACCAAGGCTAAGACTAACTAATACCAATAATAAACATGAGTCTTATGCTTTTCTTACAGTATATAAAAGAGCTTCTATCTCAAATTAACCATGCACAAAAACCATCATGCATTTTGACTGAAAAGAAAGAAGCACAACAAAATCATCAGAAACATTGAATGTGAAGGAAATAGAGCATACAAATCCAAGGAGCAACAAGTTTTCAAATGTAATATCCCATAGAGGAACATGCAAAAATAATGAGAATGGTAAGGGGAAGTTATCATAGGTAGAGGAGTTTGGTTGAAGAGGAAGATGAAGTAATGGAAAAAGGTTGTACATTGTAAGAAAAGACATAAAAAAAAGAGAGAGAGAAAAGGAGAGGTGCATAATGGTGGAGTGACAACCTAACTACATTGAAGAAGATGTTTGATCTTATTATGCAAGAAAGGTGAGAGATGGTTGCAGTGATACTCATCGACAATCGGTTATCTTAAACTATTTCACAAATCAATGAAAATATGTCATATCAATTAAATGAAGATAGCTGTAATAACACTTTGGGATAGAAGATCGATACTCAGATCCATTTGGGTTTCTCGAAAGGAAATATATAAACTAAACAAATTGAATATAATGATTAAAATTAATTATTGTATTGAATAATTAAAATTAATTATTTTAAGGTGCAACATAGAGGAGTCTCTAAAAAACTCCTCATAACAATAACAATGAATTTATTAAAATTTATGTGTTGTTAAGGTTGTTGCTTTTTTTAAAAAGAAATAAAGAATAAAAAACTTCAAAAGGTTGATGATTTTCATATTATAAAGAGATGAATTTGGAGATGTTAGAACTTAGAAGATTTAATTGATTAATGGAACTTTAATAAAACAAAAAGGTTGGAAAAAGGTGCTAAGCTTTACATATTATAGTAGTATATAGACTAAGTTTAGATAGAGAATCTAAATGCTAGCTAGATTTTAAATTTAAGGAGATAATAACTCTAGAATAAAATATATTATTGATTGAAGCCTGCTATTAAAGATAAAAATGTTTTTGCCTAGGTCTTCTATTTTTATAGTGAAGGTCTTTTAGCTTTATTACTTCTTTATTTAAAAAAATATTTAAATCATAAAATCAATCTGAACATTTTAGACTAACCATGACCCCTCTAATAAATAATTGATAATGATTCTTTATCATAATTTTATGTTACCCTTTCCCTAACTTGATACCTTCAAACATTGCAATTGCCTTTTGGGGCTTTCCAATATATTGAGGACTTGAAGAACCATAACATAAAATAATAGCAACATCCTTTGCAATAATGCATATTTTTGTTGTGAATTCATATAGTCCTTCAAGAATATCTTCATAGAATCAACAAGGTCATTGACCAATTTATTTGGTCATGAAAACTTGAAGGTTTTGGTTATACCAGATAAACCAGCAAATAAACTAAACATTCTAACATATTTGTAGCCAAAGAATGCATCAATATATCAAACTCATCAAAAGCAATTGCAACACATTTGAGGATGCACACAATTTCTAAGCCCTAGAACAACATATAAGTGGCAGAACCAGAATTTGGGTACTACGGGTCAAGATCAGAGATCGAGCACATGAACCTGAAGCTAGAGCAAGTTCAGAAACACATTGTTCTTTTCACGTCAATATATATTTTCAGCGTGCATGCATGCATGTTAACGTAAGTTCCTAGTTTTTGTACAAACACATTGGAATATCATTTGACTAATTAATATCCTTCCTATTTCTATATTTTTAAAGAGTTTAATATTTGTATAATATTAGTATAAAGATTTATACACAAATAATACGTCATTCATTTGTATTGTTTTTTTTTTAATAATCAATGATAATTGAAAATAAACTATAGATAATGAACTGACAGTATATAAAACTCTTATTGTGCGTACATTCTTTTTACTCAGTTTTAAAACACCAATATATCTATAATGATAATTATCTACAGCTGACTATAAAATAATAATGAAACCACATTTGCATAAAAATTGGAGAAAAAAATTGGTAACAAGACAGAAAGTATAAGCACATCTCAATTACAACCTCCATAATTGCACAATTTCACCCTTTCTCTTCTTATAAAAAACTTGCAAAAACTTGTACAAGTGAGCAACTAATTATACATTTACCCTCCTTTCAAAAAAATTATATGTTTTCATTTTATTTAGAATGCATTATAATCTCAACTTGGTAATGATTAAGGTAAAAATACTCTTACTCAGATATTATCATAATTTTTAGATCAATAACTTATTTTTATTATAAAATCTTATATGAGGAGTTTACTACATCTCATTCATTCATTTTTTTTAATCTAATTAATCAAATGGGGAACTTAAAAGTCATCTAAAATTCTTCTTTTCTCTCTCATTTAGAGGTGAGCGTGAGACGGGTTAAGCATGTCCCTCACCTGTCTCTAAACATTAATCCGATCAATTTTTTGAACCCAAACTCGTTCCTAATTAGAATGGGACACATGAGGGACGAGTCCAAAATAAGACGGGTCAAAATAGAGACGGGTCCGGGATGAAAAATGACAAACGTATATTTTTTCTTAAATCTTTAAGCATGTACAATCAAAATTATCATAATATGTATATAAACTCAACTAAAAGGGAAATATGTTGTTCATATATTCATCTATTTTTTATCCAATCATTCATTAATGAAGAAAAAAATAATCATTCATTTGCTTATACTCTCATGTGTGCATAAAAAAAAGAAAAAATATATCATTCATATATATACCTATTCATTGATTTGTTATTGCATTCATCAAGCTTAAAAATAAGTCATTCAAATATTACATTTCATTCATTACTATATCATGTATTCTAATCCACTATATCATTTCATTAATTATTATTAATATCCTAATTCATTATCATAAAAAGCAACAAGAAGACAATTCATACATCTTGTCATATATCATTGTCTTCATGCATTCAAAATCATATACATCATAAGTTGTATTTTTTAAGAGTCTCATGTACTAAAAAAGAAAATCACATGCATTCCTTAACAACATCTCATACACTCTCATGCATCATATGCTTCAAAAATATTAGTCTCACATCACTTATACATTCCAACTTAAATCAAATGCATCATCATTCATATCATGTATTTTTTAAGTAGTTTAGGTTCAGTATTACTTGCGTCTCATATATCATTTTAAGTTATAGGTTGAATTTCAATCAATGTAACATGCCAAAAAAATAATAAATAAAAATGTTTACTTCATGCATCATTTTGAGTTATACATTGAATTTCAATAAATTTTACATGACAAAAAAAGACTAAAAAAAAATGTTCACTTCATACCCTATTCCGTAACCCAACCCGAATATGGATATCAAAATTCCAAAGTCCAATGTGACCCAAAAATTGACTAAAATATTTTTCTACATTTTTTATTACAAAAAAGATGTAGTAGCGACTCCAGAAAGTCGTGTAACCAAAAATCAGGGTGCGAGAAAGAGTTGCCCAATAGCTGAATGAGCATGAATACAAGTTTTAGAAGACTGATAAATTTCTTTTTACTCTAGTGTTCAAGATTTTAAGTTATCACATACATTAATACTTAATTAGACCGAAACCGAGATACATCATCTAACATGAATACATACATGACTTGAGTCAAATACATGAAATGTTCATAGCCTCTGGTTGAAGCTGTAAATCAAACACACAACAGCTACACCACATAGCCAACCAAATTCAGCAAAAAATGCGGTTCCAAACGAAATACTATTTCGGTGTCATGGTCCTCTCTTCCGTCGCTTCGGCTCCACCTGCAAAAATTCATGACATTGTTCATAAAAGTTGTAATAGTAGATGATAAGCAAAAGAACTTCACATTGTATGCAATGACACAATCATATGTGGAATGGAGGTTATAACTAACAAGTCATTCACAATATAAAGAGTGTTTTCTTTGTTTATTATTTTCGTTTTCGGTTGATACCTACATTTACATTCGTAATTACAAAAATACCATTGTGTTTCCTCTTTCAAACTTTCGGAATGGGCATGTAAGATTAAACAACATCAGAATATAGAACACTGAATCATTAACTTAGTGAAAGAACCACTTGAACAAGGTGAAAATTTATGCTAAACATAAGTCCATAAGAATAAAAGTGAATTCATATATCTATACCTCAAACAATGATTCCAGCCATCGATACAATCACATACCAATAAAAAACAAAAGTAAGCCGATGCTGTCAGACAAGAGTACTGTAAAATTTCATGTCTCGATTAGAAACACGAACACTACATTGGCTCCTTAAACAAACAGAAATTTCACTTTCTACCCAAGAAGCAAAAAGGTACATGTAAAATTATTCGCGACGATGTAGGTAGTCTCACCTTGCCATCAGAGGCCGGTGATCCAGGAAATGTCACCTGGGGTTTCTTCAAGTCATCGTCAGAAGAACATTCAGAACATACAAAATGGTCTAATTTCTTTGCTTCTTCAATAGTCATGCCCACACAAGCAGGATGGTACCTACAAGAAATCTACAAAGATTGAAATGTGCTTCTTTTACGGAATCTATAGGCACAAACAGATGCAAATAAATACTAGCATGACTCCTCGGATGCTCCTTAAATTTAACAATCTTTTGTGATGAATGAATGTTTGATGCCAAATACAGTCAGAGTTCATAAAACCATACAAGGAATAAGCACCTGTATCATTCAAATTATATAAGGAGTAAAGAAAAAATAACCCCGAGTCAAGATTTGGAGGCTAAACTAAAGGCTGATGAAGACACATCAGCAGTTTCAACTCAATACATATTTCATTTGCCATTGAAGTTTTATTTTCTTTTATCATGACTAACTCACTTGTAAACATAAACTCATAAAGTCATTTATATTTTCTGTATTCCTGGATTGATTTTTATTGACTTAACAAGCAGAAAGTGAAGAGTAACGTGCACACTGCACCATGAAGTCATCCAGGTTATAATGCCAAGACAAAAGAACTTCATGAGTGCATTAAAACTGTTGAACCATGAAAACATCTTTCTAAGGCTTCTTTTTTATTTAGGGTACGAAAATATCCACAGTTCCTTCAACACAACTAATATGCTCAAATGTTAACAAATGAAATCACACACACACACACATAATAATAGTAGTAAACAAACTAAGAAAGTACAGCATAATACACTGATTTTACCAATCCTTGCATCCCTCACACTGAACCATTAGGTCATCTGGGTTATAAGGCATCTCACATTTGCAATACCTACATAACATAAAAACCAAATCAACAAGAATACAACATAAAAAACCACCACCATCCCCAATACTCGAAACACCACCATTCCATCAAGGAAAAAGAATAAACTTTTCTAAACTGAACCTGCAAGTAAAATGAGCAAGTAAGGATGTGTCCACCACAATTAATCTAAAATCATTAAAATCTTATCCTCCAACAACCTAAGGTGGTGGAAACACCCTTAATTGTTCACTCTAGAAGAGTTTTATCTGTAAAACAATCGAATAAACTCACACAGCAACACGGTCCGGTGTGAAAGCCCCAGTAGCAGCCTTGTACTCAAACCTACAATAGTAATCCTCAGCACCTACATTCTCAAGCTTAGTATAGTTCTTGAAGGAGTGCACAATACACTTCCCTTCAATGGTGTGAGCACTCTGAACATCATAATGATCAGACAAAAAAAGCTCCTTTGCTCCGTGGAACTGCCTCCTTCCTCCAATAGACTCTTCAGGCCTATAATACCATCTCACACGAACCTTCACATTGCTCCTACCATCCTGCTCAATCTTCTCCACGCGTGCCACGTATGGTGGCTTGCTCGTATCCGAAGGACGCATCAAAACACAATCCCCAGCTGCAACAGAAAAAAAAAATCACCTTTGAGAAATTCACACAACACTCAAATTGTTTCAAACCATTAATTTATGTTTCTTGCACAAGGGAACGATTTTGAAGTGGTAAACACACTAGGTATGTGTGAGGACAAAAAGGGTTTCAGTAACTTTCAGAAATCCACGCAACACCCACATGGTTTCAAACAATGCCCTTTTATTTTCTCCTAAAAAGATACGATTTTGAAGTGCTTAACACAACTGGGTATCCATAAGGATAAAAGGGTTTCGATCATTACCTCTTACGATCTTGTTTGAGCCTTTGATTGTGTACGAGTCTATGTCTCTTTTTCCTGGTCTCGTTTTCGCCATTAAATGGAGAGTTTCCGAGCTTTGTTTTTTAGAAATGGAGCTGCAAATGCGTGTGGTTGATGCTTCAGCAATTATGGAAATGATTGAATTTTTTAGTGCCCTAAATATTTTATTTTTTGAGGGAAGATAAAGAACAGAGGAACCCTAAAGTTTCACTACCTTTGATAGTGTGGGAAATGCAGGTCGCTTCTTTTTCCTGTGAGACATTGCTTTTTATGGAACCAGGATCCTTTTTATGTGATGCAAATGGTTAATTACGTTTTCTGTGTTTTATTACATTCTAAATGGTAGTAATAACTTTTACCATTAGAGTTAGAGTTGGTTTTAACTTCTAAATTTCTTCAATTTGCTTCCCAATCTCAAAACACATTCACACATGTGGGCTCTAGACCAACAAAAGGCTGATCAAATCGTGTAAAATCTCGTTAGATTCTCAAAATAATTATAACGTTAAGGATTTGATTTTTAGGATAACCATACTCTGAAAGAAATGAGTTGACAGTTTTTTCATATAGTCATTTTTTTTATTCATTTTTATGTCTTGGTCTAGTATCTCTTTCCATAGGAAAAAATCTCAAAAATAATTATCATCTCACCTATTCTAAGAAAAAAAATGGTTGTTTGTCTTAATTGGAGTTAGTGAAGGATGGCATAGAAGAGGGAGGTATTAATTATCTAGCTTAATAAATAAGTGATTGTAATAATTTGTAAAAAAGAAAATGGCAAAACTTATATACATTTAAGAAACGTGCTTCTAATGCACCCTATTGTATATTCATATTGACATGTGGAAAAAATTTCCACCTCTATGTTTAACAATGTTAACATGTTCAATATTCATATTCTTCTTTCCAATTCCCCACATCTATGACACTTCTCTTCATCCACCAATAGTCATCATTGCTATTGCAAGAAACTTCCTTGGAATTGAGGATGGTGCCAATGTGCTACTTCCCCATGTGATTTAAATTATCATTGCAACTAAAGTTATATTGTATTTATTTACTACAATTTCGGCCAAAAAATCATTGCCAAAATTCTCAAAACATGATATTGTAAACACAATTATAATTATAGAGTACAATTTAAAATACTTATCCTGAAAAAATTATTAAGAGTCCCCTCACAAGTATGATGTTTATTTATTCTTACATCTCCATGTCCAACAACATATTATAATTGCTTCTTATGTTGAATATCTAGACGTGAAAATTGATGAGTAAGGGATTTGGAGCATACAAAGCGTACTGGCTGGCCAAATTAAAAGGCAATTTTAGATTCCAATATATATATATATATATATATATATATATATATATTATTTTAAACTGATTAAACTTAATACATAATCTCTTCTGATTTGATGTTCGACTCAGATTTTTATAGATAAAATAATTTGTTTTCTCAATATTAAATGGTAATAGTTTGTTTATCACATATTCTAATATGATTTTTATTGTCATATTTTCATATATTCTCTCTCCTCACATAAGAATGTCACATGCAACCAACACATATCCTAATTCTTAATTCTTGCCGAAATCTCATTACACCTCCCGAGTCAATTAATCAAGAACAAAAATAGTGTATCTTATCATTTTTATACACTGTTAGTGCATTACTCACTATTCATTTTAAACAAAATTCACTATTTAGAAGAAAATAATACAAATGAATGATAGACATTTTTAGTTTCCTCTCTAATGCATAGATGTCTTCATATGATTTATAATTTGTAGATTTTTTAACAAAAACTACTTGATTGTTACACGATTCTATAATCAACCATGAGAGAATTAGTATAAGATTTCTAAGTACACCAACTCTAATAAAAAAAACTAGCTTAAAACAAGACAATGGACAAGATAAAAGACACATGAAGAACTATCCTAAGTTTATGTCTAATCATAATGTATCAACATTGAATTCGACTGAAGAAAAAATCATCACAAGAATCTTCATCATTCATCAAAGATCATGATTGGCTGTCTGAAAAAATATAAGTTCAAAGCATTTCAATGACAACCAACAAGTGAAGTATCAAGAATATACTTTCAAGTTTCAATCATAGAATTTAATCTAGAATCTTCAGTGTTTGTAATGATTGAACTTTATCAATATTGTCTTCAACAATAGCAAGATCATGCATATATATGATCAATGAAGCATGAAGACTAACTTTGAAGAAAGACTAAAGCTCAATATCATGATAAAAAATATGCATCTTACTCAATGCAAGTATCATAATATTGAATAATCTCAATATACTGATATGTATAGTTCTAATTCACTCATCTAAGTTAATTAACAATTCTATAGGAAAAAATGTATACTTGTTTCTACTTGTCTAATTTCATAAGCAATTTTCAAACTTATCTAAAAAATCTCTCATGTAAATTTCTAGACCTGACTGAAATTTGTGCATCACGAATAAAGATTAAAATCTCTCTCGACCAAATCTTTATCCGTGATGTACAAATGCTATCCTATAAGTAATTCGAAGACCAGTGGAATTAAAATAGTTTGAAAAGACTTTATATCTACTGGACAATAAAATCTATTACATATAATTTTTTTTGCTTTTAACATAAAGAAAAAAGTGATTTATTAATGCACGGAGAAAATCCAATAACGATACAGTATGCCAATTATAAAAACCATCCGATATGGCCACAAATTGACCACGTATGGTATCACGGGGAGGAGACAATCCCCTCCTCCGCAAATGCAGCACGATTCACTGCCATTAAACTTCTTTGGCTCCCTTTAGGTGAGAGAACAAATAAGTGTGGATTTAGGGTTTTATGTGTGTGTGGCTCCATTTAGGTAAGAGAACAGACGAACACATAGGCAAAAAAAGAAGCCAAAACGTACCCCAATCCGAAGCCACGATGTTTTTTTTTATGGAAATGGTAGGTAGCGGGCATATCCATCACAAACCTGAACCCAAACGCGATACACAACCGGTCCGAGTTCATAAAGCAGAAGCATGTGCCCATGCATTACAGAGCAAAATCAAACTAAGGTTGCCAGACAAAAGTACACAAAAAAGTTAAGTATCAAAAGTATATTTAAAACTTAAAAATGGCTGTCATAATATCTGCAATTTGATTTTATCCATCCACAAGCTTAATCCATTCAGATTAATGAAAACCAGTCAGGAAACACCGACTCTAAATGACTCCCAAAATAACTACAACTTTCACTTCTTACCCAATAAGCGAAAAGTATATGCAAAATCATACGGTAGCTGATGCAGGATCAGATGCCGGTGATTCAGGAAAAGTAGCCTGAGGTTTCATTATGCCTCATCAGATGAACAATCTGAACATACAAAGTTTTCCAATCTCTTTGCATATCCAATAGTCAAGCCCGCACACAAGGGATGGAACCTACAAGAAATATACAAAGATGGAAATGTTTTTCTTTCATAAAATCTATATATACATAAGCGGATACCAAATAATACAACATAATACTCCTTAAATTTAACAATCTTATGAGATTAATGAACGTGTGGTGCCAAATACGGTCAGAGTTGATGAAACCACAAAAGGAATAAGCCCCTGCATCGTTCAACTATTGACACGTCGGTAGTTTCAACACAATGCATATTTCATTTTCCATTGAAGTGATAATTTTTTTGGCATGACCAACTTAGTTGCATATAGAAAATCATTCACATTTCCTTGATTCCTGCATTGTTTTTTATAGTTTTTTATTGATGAACAAGCAGAAGGTCAAGACTCGGGAGTACGCACACACTGCACTATGAGGTAATCTGGGTTGTAAGGCTAAGACATAGGAACTAAATGAGCGGATGAAAAATATTAGACTGCAGAAAACATATTCCTAGGGCTTCTTTCTTGTTTCGGGTAAAAAACATTTAAGATGGCTCTGCAGGTGCCGAACCATTCACAATTCCTTCATGAAAGCAAATAACACATTAATGCTCAAATTATACATCTAAATTACTAAAATTCACACAGACATATTAATGGTAAACAAAGTACTATGGAATAAAGTGATTTTACCAATCCTCGCACTGTTTACATTGCAGCATGAATTCATCCGGGTTTTGAGGCAACTCACACTTACAAAACCTGTAAAACATAAAACCAAATCAACAACATAACTCCCCTCCCCCACCATTTCCAATGCCAAAAGCCTAAAACACCACCATTCTGTCCCGGGAAAAATGATAGTAAACCGTTAATTTAGCTCTGCAAATATCATGCTTCCTCATATAGATTCTCGAAATATTTGTCACAAATAAGTATTTGAAAGAATTAAAATGTGATCACATTGTCTTCATAGAGATTCTCGAAATATTTTTATCACAAAAAAGTCTTTGAAAGAATTAAAATGTGATCACATTGTCATATAGATAGTAAACCGATTATACTTTTAATATTTCAAGAACTTAATTGGTGAACAAACTTTCAAGGACCTATCTGAAATACCATAATTTGTCCGGCACACAACTGAATTGAGGGTTACTAAAAAAACAAAAAAAAAAAAACTCACACAGCAACTTGGTCGGGCGTGTATGTGCCAGTAGAAACATTGTAACAAAACCTAGAAAAGTAATCCCAAGCGTTTACATTCCGAAGCTCAGTATAGTTCTTCAAGGAGTGCACATTACACTTCCCTTGAATGTTGTCAACACTCTGAACACTATATTGATCAGAGAGAAAAAGTTCCCTTGCTCCATGGAACTGCCTCCGTCCCGCAAAAGATTCTTCAGGCCTATAATACCACATCACATGTACATTCACATTGTTGTTATCATCCCGACCAATCAATTCCACACGCGCCACACGCGCCCGATCGCTCCCATCCGAAGGACGGATCAACACACAATCCCCAACTGCAAAAAATAATAACAAACGAAATAATTACATTCGGTTTCTTGCACAAAAAGGATCGATTTTGAAATGGTTTACGCAACAGGGTATATGTAATGAGAACAGAGTAACATCAACTTAATGAAATCCATGCAATACCCACGTGATTTTAAGCAATACCCATTTGTTTTATCATCAAAAGAAACGATTTTGAAGTGATTAACGCAATTGAATTGGTGTAAGGAGAAAAGGGTATAGATGATTACCTCTTACGACCTTGTTGGTGCCTCTGATGGTGATGTATGAGACTATATCCATTGGAGTTGTAATCGCCATTCGGTAAGTGAAGGGTTTCTGATGAAAGGTGAAAATGGAATTGGAAATGCGAGAATCTTCGAATTTTGTCTCACCTGAAGAAATTCTACGGACTCAAGCTAGGTATAGCGGTTTCGCATGTTGTTTGGGTTCATAGTTTTGTATTTATATGTCTTTTTATTTATTTATGGATTTGGGCTAAACTATTTTCCTGAAGAATTAAATCAATGTTCATGGTTCATGGTTCAGTTAGTAAATGATTGATTCATAATTTATAAGATAGCAAGTTCAAATAGAATTCTATTGTCCAACTAAAACCTCTGTATATCCATGCAAGCGCTTCTAGAATTATAGGACCTCTCTTAACACCTTTTTTTTTCTCATCGGAGTTATTTCACAAAGTTTCGAATTAGTGGGCGATGCCAACACAAAAAAAGGAAGAAACTAGTAGAATGATAAAGACAAATAGAGATTTGCACATTTTCTATAATACACCAACATGATCAAGATATATATATAGACATATAAACCCATTAATCCATACATCTCAATCAAAAAAAGAATCATAATTGACTAATATGATCACAATGAAACTTCAAATCTCAAATTCATGTAAACTAAAAAAAATTTAGGTCTACTTTATTGAAACAAAGTTATCTTATAAAATATTATATACTAACCGCTGTATGAATTAATTAAAAGGTAGAATGAGAAATAATCTTTTCATTTTGTTGTATAAATTTTATTCTTGTTTTCTATAAAAAAAAACATTGTGTCTATTGTTTTTTCATAATTTTTAGAGATATCTAAGACTTTATTCATAAGTCAACCTAAGTTACTCGTTACCTAAAATGATGACTATTGGTGAGTTTTTCTCTAAAAATTGGATTGGCCTACTTAGATAAGCATAGAGATAAGATTTTTTATATTTCAATTTGTCTATCAACTTTCTTTATCAATTAGTCATAATTTTATAAAAAGGCAAATTTATATAATATTCGACGCCTTATTTTGACATTTACCAATACAATTACCAATAAATTGACATACATGGTTATTTTTGTGATATCTTTGCCATGGATGTTGGTGTGCATAGAAAAAGTTAGATAATTTCTTTATTCAATAGCAGGTTCATTTTACAATAATTATTGAATTTTCGTTTTAAACACCATAAAAATCAGTTGTTGGATTTGGATACCTTGTTTCCCCCAATTAGTTGACGTTCTGTTACAATGTTATAAGGAGAAAAGTTATCCCCTTAATCTAATAATATGATACATATGTCCTTTCTTTTTAAAATTTTTTAATTATCAAAATGGGGTAAATAAATAATTGCTCAAAAGACTTGTAGGAGCGTAGGCATTCCTTTATGTTATTGTACAACTAAGAACAAGAATATCATTTTGACTGAATCTTTTTAATGAATTTGTAATTTATAAATATTGCACACATTGTAATTGATGCACGTTCCACCTACCATTGTTACATCTCTTGTTTAGGGATGACAATGAAAATCACACTCGTAGGTACTCGTCCGAACTCAACCTAAATCTAATGAGTTAAACCCGTTGCTACTGGGTACAAGTTTAGGTTTTACCTGATATTAAATTTCGGGTCCGAGTTTGATACATGTGATACCTCACCCCGAACTCGCCTTGATTGAATAATTAAATAAATTAATATATCTAATTGAATATTTCTAACCTAGTTTCTCTACTCTTTACTTACGGGTGGCACTGCACTTTAATTGACCATTACTTACTCTTTAATTGACCATTGAATATGTTTCTTACAAATTTTTAAAGTTGACGTTGTTTTGGTTGAATAATAATATATGATTGTATTTTAGTTTTTCGGGTTTTCCACCAAGTTCGGGTTATCCAAAACCCTGCGGGTTTGGGTTCAGGTTTAGGTTTTGAATTTCAGGTACAGGATTGAGTAAGTGCAAACCCGACCTTGACCCACCCTATTATCATTCCTACTTTTGTCACAAACCATCCAGGAGCTTATGAATGACAACAAGGCGGATCGGGGGTCGGGGGTCGGGTTTGTAGTACATATCTAAACTCAAACTCAACGAGATTGAAAATAAGGATATCACCCCCGAAACTGTCGGGTTTTGGGACCCGAACCCAATAAAAAACCCAAAAATAATAAATGTACTAAGAAAAGTTACAGTATTATTTTTGTTTCATTTTTCTCTAGCATTTCTATTTTCTCTTATATTATTTCATTTATTTTATGTATGAATAGCCAATAGTATGTAAATTAAAATTTGAAATTAAAAACAATGGACACATGATCGAACTTTCAATTTTAAATTGAATTACATTACTCTAGGGCGAGTTCGGGGTAGGGTCCTTGCTCTACTAAACCCGAACCCAAAAATTAAATCTGGGTAAAACCCGAACCTAATCACATTGGCTTTCCTTGTTCAGGCGGGTACCCATAGGTTCGGTTTTCATTAGCATTCTTATCGGAGCTGCTATTACGTTGAGTCCAGGTTCTCTGCCACTGCTGCACGAACCAGATTCAACCCACTATCATCATTCTTAAACCGTCAGACCAGATCCATTGGCATTTATGTCGTTTCAGTGTTTGTGCATCATCGACGATAGTGGATGTCTTCCCCCAGTCATTGTATGAAACTTGGTTCCCTCTTTCATGGTCTGCATATTCAGACTTTGCAAGTCAAAACATATAATTCATTGAAAATGATATTTTGTTATCAGATGTACAATCATATAAGCAAAGCTATCACTCCAATAAATCTTCAATTTTTTTGAGCAATTATCTTCATCCGGGTTTTGAGGCAACTCACACTTACAAAACCTGTAAAACATAAAACCAAATCAACAACATAACTCCCCTCCCCCACCATTTCCAATGCCAAAAGCCTAAAACACCACCATTCTGTCCCGGGAAAAATGATAGTAAACCGTTAATTTAGCTCTGCAAATATCATGCTTCCTCATATAGATTCTCGAAATATTTGTCACAAATAAGTATTTGAAAGAATTAAAATGTGATCACATTGTCTTCATAGAGATTCTCGAAATATTTTTATCACAAAAAAGTCTTTGAAAGAATTAAAATGTGATCACATTGTCTTCATAGAGATTCTCGAAATATTTTTATCACAAAAAAGTCTTTGAAAGAATTAAAATGTGATCACATTGTCATATAGATAGTAAACCGATTATACTTTTAATATTTCAAGAACTTAATTGGTGAACAAACTTTCAAGGACCTATCTGAAATACCATAATTTGTCCGGCACACAACTGAATTGAGGGTTACTAAAAAAACAAAAAAAAAAAAACTCACACAGCAACTTGGTCGGGCGTGTATGTGCCAGTAGAAACATTGTAACAAAACCTAGAAAAGTAATCCCAAGCGTTTACATTCCGAAGCTCAGTATAGTTCTTCAAGGAGTGCACATTACACTTCCCTTGAATGTTGTCAACACTCTGAACACTATATTGATCAGAGAGAAAAAGTTCCCTTGCTCCATGGAACTGCCTCCGTCCCGCAAAAGATTCTTCAGGCCTATAATACCACATCACATGTACATTCACATTGTTGTTATCATCCCGACCAATCAATTCCACACGCGCCACACGCGCCCGATCGCTCCCATCCGAAGGACGGATCAACACACAATCCCCAACTGCAAAAAATAATAACAAACGAAATAATTACATTCGGTTTCTTGCACAAAAAGGATCGATTTTGAAATGGTTTACGCAACAGGGTATATGTAATGAGAACAGAGTAACATCAACTTAATGAAATCCATGCAATACCCACGTGATTTTAAGCAATACCCATTTGTTTTATCATCAAAAGAAACGATTTTGAAGTGATTAACGCAATTGAATTGGTGTAAGGAGAAAAGGGTATAGATGATTACCTCTTACGACCTTGTTGGTGCCTCTGATGGTGATGTATGAGACTATATCCATTGGAGTTGTAATCGCCATTCGGTAAGTGAAGGGTTTCTGATGAAAGGTGAAAATGGAATTGGAAATGCGAGAATCTTCGAATTTTGTCTCACCTGAAGAAATTCTACGGACTCAAGCTAGGTATAGCGGTTTCGCATGTTGTTTGGGTTCATAGTTTTGTATTTATATGTCTTTTTATTTATTTATGGATTTGGGCTAAACTATTTTCCTGAAGAATTAAATCAATGTTCATGGTTCATGGTTCAGTTAGTAAATGATTGATTCATAATTTATAAGATAGCAAGTTCAAATAGAATTCTATTGTCCAACTAAAACCTCTGTATATCCATGCAAGCGCTTCTAGAATTATAGGACCTCTCTTAACACCTTTTTTTTTCTCATCGGAGTTATTTCACAAAGTTTCGAATTAGTGGGCGATGCCAACACAAAAAAAGGAAGAAACTAGTAGAATGATAAAGACAAATAGAGATTTGCACATTTTCTATAATACACCAACATGATCAAGATATATATATAGACATATAAACCCATTAATCCATACATCTCAATCAAAAAAAGAATCATAATTGACTAATATGATCACAATGAAACTTCAAATCTCAAATTCATGTAAACTAAAAAAAATTTAGGTCTACTTTATTGAAACAAAGTTATCTTATAAAATATTATATACTAACCGCTGTATGAATTAATTAAAAGGTAGAATGAGAAATAATCTTTTCATTTTGTTGTATAAATTTTATTCTTGTTTTCTATAAAAAAAAACATTGTGTCTATTGTTTTTTCATAATTTTTAGAGATATCTAAGACTTTATTCATAAGTCAACCTAAGTTACTCGTTACCTAAAATGATGACTATTGGTGAGTTTTTCTCTAAAAATTGGATTGGCCTACTTAGATAAGCATAGAGATAAGATTTTTTATATTTCAATTTGTCTATCAACTTTCTTTATCAATTAGTCATAATTTTATAAAAAGGCAAATTTATATAATATTCGACGCCTTATTTTGACATTTACCAATACAATTACCAATAAATTGACATACATGGTTATTTTTGTGATATCTTTGCCATGGATGTTGGTGTGCATAGAAAAAGTTAGATAATTTCTTTATTCAATAGCAGGTTCATTTTACAATAATTATTGAATTTTCGTTTTAAACACCATAAAAATCAGTTGTTGGATTTGGATACCTTGTTTCCCCCAATTAGTTGACGTTCTGTTACAATGTTATAAGGAGAAAAGTTATCCCCTTAATCTAATAATATGATACATATGTCCTTTCTTTTTAAAATTTTTTAATTATCAAAATGGGGTAAATAAATAATTGCTCAAAAGACTTGTAGGAGCGTAGGCATTCCTTTATGTTATTGTACAACTAAGAACAAGAATATCATTTTGACTGAATCTTTTTAATGAATTTGTAATTTATAAATATTGCACACATTGTAATTGATGCACGTTCCACCTACCATTGTTACATCTCTTGTTTAGGGATGACAATGAAAATCACACTCGTAGGTACTCGTCCGAACTCAACCTAAATCTAATGAGTTAAACCCGTTGCTACTGGGTACAAGTTTAGGTTTTACCTGATATTAAATTTCGGGTCCGAGTTTGATACATGTGATACCTCACCCCGAACTCGCCTTGATTGAATAATTAAATAAATTAATATATCTAATTGAATATTTCTAACCTAGTTTCTCTACTCTTTACTTACGGGTGGCACTGCACTTTAATTGACCATTACTTACTCTTTAATTGACCATTGAATATGTTTCTTACAAATTTTTAAAGTTGACGTTGTTTTGGTTGAATAATAATATATGATTGTATTTTAGTTTTTCGGGTTTTCCACCAAGTTCGGGTTATCCAAAACCCTGCGGGTTTGGGTTCAGGTTTAGGTTTTGAATTTCAGGTACAGGATTGAGTAAGTGCAAACCCGACCTTGACCCACCCTATTATCATTCCTACTTTTGTCACAAACCATCCAGGAGCTTATGAATGACAACAAGGCGGATCGGGGGTCGGGGGTCGGGTTTGTAGTACATATCTAAACTCAAACTCAACGAGATTGAAAATAAGGATATCACCCCCGAAACTGTCGGGTTTTGGGACCCGAACCCAATAAAAAACCCAAAAATAATAAATGTACTAAGAAAAGTTACAGTATTATTTTTGTTTCATTTTTCTCTAGCATTTCTATTTTCTCTTATATTATTTCATTTATTTTATGTATGAATAGCCAATAGTATGTAAATTAAAATTTGAAATTAAAAACAATGGACACATGATCGAACTTTCAATTTTAAATTGAATTACATTACTCTAGGGCGAGTTCGGGGTAGGGTCCTTGCTCTACTAAACCCGAACCCAAAAATTAAATCTGGGTAAAACCCGAACCTAATCACATTGGCTTTCCTTGTTCAGGCGGGTACCCATAGGTTCGGTTTTCATTAGCATTCTTATCGGAGCTGCTATTACGTTGAGTCCAGGTTCTCTGCCACTGCTGCACGAACCAGATTCAACCCACTATCATCATTCTTAAACCGTCAGACCAGATCCATTGGCATTTATGTCGTTTCAGTGTTTGTGCATCATCGACGATAGTGGATGTCTTCCCCCAGTCATTGTATGAAACTTGGTTCCCTCTTTCATGGTCTGCATATTCAGACTTTGCAAGTCAAAACATATAATTCATTGAAAATGATATTTTGTTATCAGATGTACAATCATATAAGCAAAGCTATCACTCCAATAAATCTTCAATTTTTTTGAGCAATTATCAATTTGCCCCATTTTGACAAATTAAAAAAAAACATTAAAAAGAAAGTACACACATGATTATATTATTTGATTAAGGAGATAATTTCTCTTCTTGTAATAAGAGATATATTATTCTCTTAGTTGGTTGTATATAAGGAGAAAAACTTGCCCAAATACAAGCCTAACGTATCATGTTTAAAAAATCCAATTGCACATTGATAAATCATTATACTGTAAGTCACACTCTATCTATTCAAATTTTTTTCCTTTTCTCTTTCTCTTTCTCTCTTCCTCTCTCTCCTCAATGGCAACCTACCACTGCCACCAACAACATTCTTCCCCTTTCTCTCTCATTTTATATTTCTAATAAATAAAAGAATAGATTATGAGACAGAAGAAATAAAATATTAGTAATAGGATAAGTCAAAGAAAGGTTGAGAATTGTAGTTCAAATTGTTTGTGATAAGGAATCATTCAAATTAGAGTTGTTTGGTTTTATAACATATCAAATGATAGTGTAGTGGTTGGCTAAGAATAGTGTGATTAATTCAATTAATTTAATTTGATTGTAATGTTAATGGGACGAGGAATGGTAGGAAGATAGAAAGGGAAATAATGTTGTTGGTAGTGGTGGGTTGCCATTGAGGGGGAAAGGAAGAGAGAAAATGAAAGATAAAAGGGAAAAATCTATATTGATAAAGTGGGACCTACAACATAATGATTTGTCAATGTGAAACTAAATGTCTTTAATTATGATGTATTGGGCTTGTATCTAGGCAAGTTTTTCAACTATATAAGTAGTGCCCTCTACTATGCTTACAAGAATTGATGTTGAAGCAACTGCTTGACCAATATGCTTCTGGGCGACATGGAACACATTGTGCACTCTCGAATGATCTGGTAGTTGAAACTTGTAGGCTACAACTCATACTTTGCTTTATACTACAAAGGGTCCAAAATATTTATGAGACAATTTTTCATTCCTTCTTGCAGTCATTGATATCTGCCTGTAGGATTGAAGTTTAACATAGACTAAGGCTCCCACCTGGAATCCTCTCTCACTCTTATGCTTATCAGCCCTCTGCTTCATTCTATTTGGTGTCCTCATGAGATGGAATTTGAAAACCTTGAGCATCTCCTCTCTTTTAACTAAGTTTCTGCCCACCAATTGCACCTTAGACTCCCCTGGCAAGTAAGGAAGGTAAGCAGGTGGAGGTTGTCCATAAACTACCTCATATACAGTTGCTTGAAGTGAAGTATGGAAGGTAGTATTATACCACCATTCAGTCAAGGGTAACCAATTTGGCCATTGTTGTGGAGAATTTGTACACATGCACATTAAGTAGGTTTCAAGGCATCTATTCATCATCCCGGTCTGTCCATATGTTTGAGGATGGTATGTTGTAGATAGGTTGAGTTGAACTCCTTGGAATGCCATCAAACCTTGCCAGAACTAGCTAATAAAAATGGGGTCCCTATCCCTTGTTATTGAGTCAAGAAAACCACGTAGTTTGAAAACATTATCCATAAAGGATTGAGCCACAATTCTAGCAGTATAGGGATGTGATAAAGACATGAAATGTGCAGCCTTACTAAGCCTATCCACCGCAACAAAGATAAAATGTTTACCTTGCGAATTAGGAAGGCCTTCTACGAAATCCATAGTAATGTGTTGCCAAACATGTCCAGGAATGGGCAAGGGTTGCAACAAACCAGGTTTGGCAGATATGTCATACTTGCATTATTGGCATACTTGGTATTGCTGAATGAATTGCTTGATATCCTTGTTCAACCCCTTCCAATGTAGCATAGATTTGACTCTTTTAGTGGTAGAATTTCTACCTGAATGCCCCATGCAACAGTATTTTGGAACCATTCTAGCAATTCTTGTCTTAGTGCCAGATCCTACCGAACTACTAGTTTTCCCTTCCTTCTTAATTCAACACCATCCTAAATATAACTTTTATGTGAAGTTGAGTCCAATTATATATGAGATATGATTTTTGCAAGGCCTAGATCATGTGTCCAGGTTGTTTTGATCCTAGTCAATATATCATAGTGAATATCATGAACCGCCAAAGCCAAACATTCCACTTCCTCCCTTCTGGATAGTGCATTAGTAGCCATGTTTTCTTTTCCTTGTTTGAATTCAGTGGAGAAATCAATCTCCATTAGCTTAATCAACCATTTCTATTGAAAAGCAGTTGTAAACCTTTGATCCAACATGTACTTTAAACTCCTATGATCAGTTCTAATGAGGAAATTCCTATTTAACAAGTAGTGTCTCCACTTCTGCACTGCAAAAACTACTGCTATGAGCTCTTTTTCATAAGTGGAGAGAGATTGTTGTTGTTGATTCAATAACTTACTGATGAAGGCAATGGGACGATGGGCTTGCATTAACACAACACTTATTCCATGACCTGAGGCATCCACTTCCACAATGAATTCTTGTCAGAAATCAGGCAATGCTAATACTAGTGCACAACATAGTAATTGTTTTAGCTCTTAGACTACAGACTTGGAAGACTCAGACCATATGAAGTCTTATTTTTTGAGCATATTAGTCAAAGGTCTTGCTACAATCCTATAATTCCTCACAAGCCGGCTATAGTATCCAGCCAAACCCAAGAATCCTCTCAACTACTTGATAGCAACAGGTATTGGCCAATCATGAACTGCCTTGATCTTAGCAGGATTAGTAGATACCCCCTCTGCTGAAATAAAATGGCCCAAATACTCTACTCTAGAGACTCCAAAATAGCATTTTGACTGTTTTGCAAACAAACTATGATTCCTCATAACAACTAAGACTTTCTCCAAATGGACAAGATATTCATTCAAATCATGACTATATATAAGTATGTCATCAAAGAATACCAAGAGAAATTTCGTCAAAAACTCCTTAAACACTGAATGCATCAAACTTTGAAAGCTAACAGGTGCATTGGTAAGGCTAAAGGGCATTACCAAATACTCATAATGACCATTATGAGTCTTGAAGGCAGTTTTGTGTACATCCACAAGATCCATTCTAACTCGATGGTATCCAACCCTTAAATCAATCTTGAAAAAAAAAAAACACAAGATCCATGGAGCTCATCCATCAAATCATCTATTAAAGGAATATGAAATCTACCCTTTACTGTTCCTTTGTTCAACTCCTTATAGTCAACACATAACCTCCATGATCCATCTTTCTTTCCCACCAAAATAACAGGGCTAGCATATGGACTATTTCTACTCTGTATAACTCAAACTTCTAGCATCATATGCACTATCTTATCAATAACATGTTTATGTTGTTTAGCATACCTATATGGCCTCTTGTTCACAAGATCAGTGAATTGCGTCAAAAGGAATTTTGTGATCATGTCCTTCTCTCCTAGGTGGTAGTTAACTAGGTATGTTGAACAAATCTGCATAATGCTTAAGAAAATCATCAATTAACCCATGAATTTATTGTTGCCAAGCATGAGTAGTCAAATAGTGAAGCAGATACCCTTCTTCAGCACAAACTTGGATCATAGACAACTGCACTCCTTTGTTCAAAACCTTCTCCACATGCTGATTTTTAACAGTCTTACACCCTAACTGAGAAGAACCCCTTATGGCATGTCTTTTGTCTTGCACAGAAAATTCCATAGACAACTTGTCAAAATTGCATGTGATATCCCCCAATGAGACCAACCATTCTATCCCTAAAACCAGATCACAAAATCCTAGTGGAATTAGCATAACATCATAGGTGAATGTAGTGTTTTGTATGATCCAACTAAAGTGCCTAACAACATGAAAAATCTGCACCTTGGTTCAATATGCCACTATAACCTTTAAGGGTTGTAATTCATCAATCTTGAATCCCACCTGTTTGGCCATATTGATATCCAAGAAATTGTGAGGACTACCATTATCAACCTGTATATGCAATGTCTTCTTCTGATATCTCCATGTGACCCTCATAGTTCTAAAATTTGGTACCCAGTCAAGACATTGACATAGATTTGAGGCTCCTCACATTGCTCCCTTGCATCTTCATTAGGACTTAGCAGGCCTTGCCCTTCATCCTCAACATCTTCCACTTCCAAGAGGTGGATTTGCAATTTTTTATATGATAACCCATGCTAAGGTGAATAAGGTTCATCACAAAAGTAGCATAACCCCTTATTCCTTCTCTCATTCATGGAAGTTGGGGATAAATTCCTTACAAACCTTGTTTTTGGTTTTGGCTTGTCTGGTTCTGTGGTGCTACCTGGTTTAAGGATTATCAATGACTTTTGGTACAAAGGGTTTGGCCTTCAATGTCAACCCTACTTGAGCAGTACTACTATGAGAAGATTCATATAGCTTAGTCAATGCAAAAGCCTTTATCACTGATTGTGGTTTGAACATCCTTACCATCATTTGCACCTCATTATTCAACCCACCTAAAAAACAACTCAAGGTATATTCTGTTGGGAGGTCCAATCTAGTAATGATGACATCAAACTCCTCATGGTACTCACTGATTGAACCCTTTTACCTCAACTACATCAACTCAGCCATGCGATCATCACACACCTCACCAAATCCTTCCATGATTACCTTTGCATATTCCCCCCATCCAGGCAATGCATAATAGCTAGCTTGACTTTAAATTCTTAACTGTATCATCAATCATAAAGTATGTCTCACATTGGTAAAGTCATTCTTTTACATTATCCTCACTAAATCTTGGGAAATTGATTTGGATAACCTAGTGTGGTAAGAATAAAGAAAATATTTTCCTTGCCTATTCCCTCGGTCTGTTTGGTAATGTTTTGATCTCCATGTTGAAATTTCCTCCTTCTCATGTTTTTGCAACAATTCTTCAACAGAGTCTTTCAAAGACCCCCCCTAATGTTCTTTGCAAAGATCCATCCAACTCCACCAACTTCAACTCCAACCTTTTAGGGATGCGATTTTCCAACCTTTCCTCCACCTCTCATGTTGCTGTTTGCATATGTGTAACATCTGCCATGATTCCTCCCAGGAATTTTTTTGCTCTTGATACCAATTGATATGGTTGTAAGTGAATCGAGGAATCCAACCAAGAATTCGACAATTCCAAGAATAAGAAGTATAAATTCTTATGAAGAAGAAGAACTTGAACTATGTGATTGAATGAATCAAGAATTACAAGAAGAAGAGTGTATTTTTGGAATGAATGTCAACGAATATGTAGTAATTTGTTTTACAAGTTACTTATACAAGTTCAACAAACGAAACTAACTTTCCCTCCAAATTCTATTCTATCCACCTAACTGAATTACAATTCTACATTTACAATAATATTGTCTTTACAATAATGCCCCTAACAATTTTCATATTTGAGTTTTTGTTTCTGCTCATTGCTTTATACTACTTTATTATATCTTCAATAAATAAAAACTTTAATATCTTGGTTTTTAAATGATAATAAAATTGGATTAACTAATTATTTTTGTAATATCTTTGTCATGGATGTTGCCGATCATATTACACGAATTATTGAATTTTCATTTTAAACATTATAAAAATTAGTTGTTGGATTTAGATTCCTTGTTTCCCCAAATTAGTTTATGGGAATAATTAGTGGTGGCAATATAGGCCAATCTGCCAAGATATTAGTTGGTTTGCCCAGACCTTTTTTGCTAAAAGGTTTCAAAATGTCAGACCAACCCATATTTGGCAAGGTTGACCTATTTTTTTCTTTCAAAACACACTTTTATAATAAATTTAATCACAATTTCAAAAATAAATAATCATCATGCCTCATAAATGTCTTTTAAAATAAAATATCACAAATCAAAGTCCACAATCTCACAATAGCATACCATCTTAGTTTAAAAATTGTAAGTTCTAAACAACAAACCAACATAGTCTTAAACTTTTAGACTCATAGTTCTCAATAAAGGTCTAACTCATAAGTTTTAAACATTAGATGCTTTGTTGAAAAAAGATGTTTCCACTTTTAGACCCCTTTTTGTCTTTGTTTTGATTTTGAACCCTAAACTAAAAGCCTAAAACATGTTCCTGGTCTCTTTTTTTAATGTTGGCTCGTCTAAAAAATGGGCTTTGAAGCCGGGTTGAATATGAGTTTTTGGGATAAAATCTCCAACCCGACCGGCTAAAAATGCCAATCCAAACGGGTTGGCCCATATGGCCAAGCCCGTATTCCTATCCCTAGGAATAATATATCTCCTCTTACAATGTTACAAGGAGAGAAGTTATCCACTTAATCCAATAATATAATGATATATGTCATTTTTAGCGTTTTAAATTGCAGTTGGAATTGTGGTAGCGGTTGTGGTTACTGTGATTGCGGTCGTTGTGATGCGGGGTGCGGAAATTGTAGTATGAATTATTTTGTGATTAAAAAACTATTTCTGAATTTAATGCGGCATGATGTGGTCCAAATGCGGTCCGGTGCAGTTGCATTGTGGTCCAATGCGGTTGCGTTACGGCCCAATGCGACCGCATCAATGTGATTCAATGCAGTTGCGTCAGTCACGACAACCACAATATTGTGGCTGCAATTTAAATCATTGGTCCTTTCTTTTTAATGTTTTTATTATTATCAAAATATAACAAATTAATAATTTCTCAAAGGACTTGTAGAAGTGGAGAGTTTCCTTTATGTTATTGTATAACTGAGAACAAAAATATTATTTTGATTGATTTTTTTAATGAATTTGTAAATTTATAAATATTGCAAATATTGTAATTGATGCATGTTCCACCTACCATTGCACACTTCATAAGCCACATAGAAAGTATAAGAGATGAAGAAACAAATCACAGAAAAAAACCTTAAATACCATTGTTACATCTTTCATCACAAACCATCTAGGAGCTACTGTTACGTTGAATTTATGTTATCGGCCACTACTTCAGGAACCATATTCAACCTCACTATCATCGCATCTTGAACCATCAGACCAGATCCGATGGCATTTAGGTCATTTCAGTGTCTATGCATCACCGACAGTGGTGGACGTTTTCCTCTAGTCATTATACGAAACTTGGCTCCCTCTTTCACGTTTTGCATCTTCAGGCTTTGCAAGTCAAAGCAGAGCATATAATTCATTGAAAATGATATTTTGTTATCAGATGTACAATAACATATACAAAGCTATCACTCTAATAAATCTTCACGTTTTTTGAGCAATTATCAATTTCCCCATTTTGACAATTTAATAAAACATTAAAAAGAGAGAGGATATATGTCATTATATTATTGGATTAAGAAGATAATTTCTTTCCATGTAACATGAGATATATTATTCTCTTAGTTGATTCTATATAAAGAGAAAAATTTGTCGAGATGCAAGCCTAACAGATCATATTTAGAAATATCCAATTGCACATTGACAAATGATTATACTGTGACTCTCACTCTATCGATTCATTTTTTTTTTCCTTTTCTCTTTCTCTCTTCCTCCCCCCTCAATGGCAACCTACCACCATCACCAACAACATTCTTCCCCTATCTCCCCTTTCTCTATCGTTTTATGCTTCTAATAAATAAAAGATTAGAATCTGAGACATAAGAAATAAAATATTAATAATAGGATAATCCAAAGAAAAGTTGAGAATTGTAGCTAGTTCAAATTGTTTGTGATAAGGAACATCCAAATAGTAGTTGTTTGGTTTTATAACATATCAAATAATAGTGTAGTGGTTGGCCAAGAATAGCGTGATCACTTAAATTAATTTAATCTGGTTGTAATGTTAATGGGACAAGGAAGGGTAGGAAGAGAGAAAGGGAAATAATGTTGTTGTTAGTGGTAGGTTGCCATTGAGGGGGAGAGGAAGAGAGAAAAGGAAAGAGAAAAGAGAAAAAATCTATATTGATAAAGTGGGACCCACAATATAATGATTTGTTAATGTACAATTGAATATATTTAAATATGATGTGTTAAGCTTATATCTAAGCAAGTTTTTTCTCATATATAAGATATCATGTACATAATATTGGTTAGTGGAAAGTCGATAAGCATCAGTCCTAGTTTGGAGCCACTTGAGTATAAAACCCTACCACCACCACTTAGATAGGATTTTTGTTTTTACTCAGTTTCATGAACAACAACTAGAACGGTCACAATGAAAATGGATTTGAGGAAGGAGTTACAAAGGAAGGTATCTTTGGAAGGAAGAGAATGAATTAAGAAAATGGTTAAACTTAGGTGCAATACTTTAAGTGTTGATGGTACTGGTACCTAATCATATCATCACACATGTAAACCTTTTACCACTCAGCATCAATCAATAAACACATGTTAACAATGTTAACTCACATCTAACCTTTTGAATCTTCTTTGTTTATTGCTTTACATTCCTCTTCTTTATTCAATGACCATTCTCCCACTTCTTCAATTCATACATTTTCATAATTTCTATGTTTCACCTCATCTCAGAAAGGACAAATTGAATTTGAAACACAATTTCCATAGCCAAAAGTTAAAAAAGCTTCTACTACTAAATCCATTTCATTCTCAACCTATAATAGTAAATCACATGACTTCAAACTTTCATTTAATTTTTTATGTCATATGGTGGCACCATGAAAAGACACGTATATAGGTGTTGCAACAAAAAGTTCAGTGAAGAGGTGCTTTACATGATGGCAAGTCCTTATATATATTTTTGGAAAAGATTCATAATTTAGTTCACAGAGAATCACTTTTTTCCATAAAAGGATATATTCATCCATTCCTTCATGAGGGGAAGGGGCTGCTATCAATGTTGAAATTTAGAGAGAGAAAGAGATTAATTCCGATGAGAGAAAGAATAATGGGAATATGATGAGGAACACAAAGAAAGGGGAATGATGAATTTTGAGGCTATGATATCTGAAATTTGCATTATTTGACGATGCAATATGAAAATTGATTATCTTGGTTTGTTCTCCTTGGGGCAAGATATGGGAAATATGATAAAGGTATGAATTGAATAAGCAAGAGAATAATGTTAATTGAATAAAGAAAGGAATGTGAAGCAACATATGTCTCTGATTTCATCCATCAGGGTAGGTGGACTATCCCTAGGCAGTTGATGGAGATCTTCCCAACTGTCTCCAAAGCTATTTCGAGAACATTAATTCCAAATAGTGAGGACAGGATGGTTTGGCTTGGAACAACCACTGGAGATCTAACTCTAAAGGAAGCCTACTCCAATCTTTCTGACAATCAGAACCCAATCAATTGGTTTAAGGAAATATGGTCAAATTCAATCCCTCCTTCCAAATCATTCATTGCCTGGAGATGGAAGCACAACAAAATTCCCACTGACGAGAACCTTCAGAAAAGAGGATGCAAGATTGCTTCAATGTGCAGTCTCTGTCATAGTAATCTTGAGTCCTCCAATCACATCTTCCTTCAGTGTTCTTATACTCAACAATTCTGGTTCTGGCTAAACCACACCTTCACCATCAACATAGATACATCTTCTTGCTTGGCTCTATGGAACACAATTAATTCTGATTGGAGCTCTAAAGAAGTCCTATCTATCTGCATAACTCTTCTAATTGCTAAGATTTGGCTTTGCAGAAACAAAGCGAGATTTGACAACATCCTCATCCCTATGGTTAGAGCCTTGGACATGCTAAAACTGGAAATTTCTTTGGCTGCTGCTAATTGCAAATCATATGCAAACAACAATCCATCCGAATTTGCGATTTTGAGGAGCTTGAACATCAATCCTCGTTTTAAGAACAACCCCTCTATAAGGGAGATAATATGGCACACACCTCTCATAGGCTGGCTGAAGGTTAATACCGATGGTGCTGCTCAGGGCAATCCTGGTTTGGCGGGAGGAGGGGGCATCTTCAGAGATCATCTTGGCAGATTTATAGCTTGTTTTTCTGCTTTTTATGACATTAATTATGCTCTATATGCTGAGTTGCTTTCAGCCTTATTGGCAATTGAATTCTCCTATGCTCATTGCTGGAACTTTTTATGGATTGAAAGTGATTCTACACTAGTGGTGGGAATTCTCAAAGGCACGATCCTTCCTCCTTGGAGCCTAGCTTCTAGGTGGAGTATTTGCAAAAAGCTACTTGCTAATATGTCATGGAAGGTTTCCCACATTTGCAGGGAAGGGAATTCATGTGCTGATATTCTTGCTAATCATGGATTGAAATCTAGAACTTTCACTTGGTGGGATTCAATGCCTTCTATAGTTTTTTCGGATTGTAATAGAAATTGGTTGGGTTTGCCAAACTATAGGTTCACTAAGTTGTAATGCTTCCTTTCTTCTTTGAATAAATTTCGTGGTGCTTTGCACCTTGCCTCAAAAAAAAAAAGGAAGATCTAGAGGAAGGGTCAGAAGTGAGTTAACACTATTAACACGTTTTTATTGGTTGATGTTGAGGTGAAAAAAGATTTACATGTCTCATGATATGATTTGTTACTAATATCATCAACACTTAAGGTACTGCACCTAAGTTTAGTCCTTGAGAAAATGGTGGAAATGGAGAGAGTCATAGAGAGAGCTGGGTTTTGAGGCAATGAAAAGGTTACTCGAGAAGCCACTAGTGAGAGCCGTTGTAGGGAATTGGAGAAGGGAATGAATTTAAAAAAAAAATCAATGGAAGGGACGTCGTTTTAATAAAATATTTATTTTAAAAATTATAAACAAAAATGATGTTGCTTTGTTTAAATAAAGCGAGAAGAAAAATTAAACACATCATCTAGTGACATGTCAAATTTGCTACCATGGACATAAAATGTTGAGCCATTTCAGCAGTCGATGACACATGTAGCCAAATTCATTAACTGACAAAATGAAACAGACTAACGTGATTCCACTCCACGTTGAAGACATTAAAGACGAAATTGGTATTTAAAATTAATAAATACATAAGTCTAACTACAAGGTCTTATATTAAAATCATACAAATCCAAACACAAAACAACCATGAAGTTCAATAGTTCATGAACCACAATGGCCCAATAAAACATAGGCATAGTTCCCATATTTAAGTGTATATCAGCACACTTAATTAAAGAAATGCATCGAACTAAAGAGTAAGAAAGAGATCATATATATAATAATATTTTACATGCCCATCTTACACCTAAAATTTATCCAAGCCAACCTGCAAGCATCATCCCCCATTTGAAGGAACATTGTCCTTTTCACCGGATCCTCAAGCAAATAAAGAGCATTGCACCACAAAGAACCACCAACTTCCATGCCAGCAATATTGTTAAGCACATTGATTGCCTTTACAACACTATCCACTTGTGTTTCAATATAATTGATATTAGTGTGAGGGTTACCATTTAACTTTGGTGCTTGGTTTGTAGGACCACCCATTTCTTCCATTGGCTGTTTCCTCTTACGTTCCATCGACTCAGGATTAGTCCCATTTGTATCATTCTTCTGTGGTTCCATGGAAGTCTTAATATCATTGGTTGGTACTTGGTCATCACCTTGCCCTTGAATAGGTTCTTCAATGGGTTTTGACTTAACTTGATCTTCATTACTCTTATGCTCATCATCTTTCTCTTCATTAGTTTTTTCCTCTTCCCCAACATCTACATGGACCACTTCAACATTCTCAGCATCTACAGGGACCACTTCAACATTCTCAGCCTCTACATGGACCACTTCAACATTCTCAGCCTCTACATTGCTCACAACTAAAGGAGCCGCAATAGGAGTAACACATTCTATTGCATTAGGAACTTCATTTCCCACTAGGTTATCACATGGCTCTTTTATGGCAGGTGGTATTCCATCACTATGGAATGTGTTAGCATCGAGTTTCTCCTATACAATTAGAATTAAACTAAGTTATTGCATAAACTAAAAGCAATAAAGAGATATTCTATGAGATAAAACTTATAAGGAAATGAGTTAAATCCTAACTTGAAATAAACCAAATAAAAATGGAGAAATGAACTTGAAGGATATTCCAGGGTTTGTTGAATAATGTAGTTATCATATTAGAACATATGGTCTTTGAAAATGAATTGACATAGATCATTATTTGTCTGAGAGGAAGAACTTGAAGGATATTCGAGGGTTTGTTGAATACTGTAGTTATCATATCAGAACATATGGTCTTTGAAAATGAACTGACATAGATCACTATTTGTCTGAGAGGAAGAACTTGAAGGATATTTGAGGGTTTGTTGAATAATGTAGTTATCATATCAAATAGACCAAATATATGGGTATGGAGTGCAGGAAACTCAAGATCTTATATGGTTAGAAAAAACAGGATTATCTGTCTCAAAGCCTGTACTAATTCTCTGTCATACCAATTAAAAAGTGACACATAAACAAAAAAGAATTTTATTAAAACAAAATATTATATTTCTATATTACTTGCTTAAAGTTGATTGGATCGGAACAGAATTTGGGAATAGGAAGTGGGACAGAGTATCTACATCCTAGGGAAAGCTACAATTTGTTGTTGCAAGAAGAGCAATCATAATATGATTTGCTTCTACACATTTAGAGTGAGTATACTCCTTCAAAAGTAAGTTGTTTGGTTTGGAAACTTCTTGAATATATAATATCAACTATCAATGCATTGATGAGGTGTGATTTGTTGGTGGATGAGGATCAGACTTCTTTGCTTTATCTGTTCAAATCATATAGAGAATGTTGATCACCTTTTTATAAAGAGTAAATACTTATTTTAGTCCCTCAAATGTTGGTCAAATTAGTCTTTTTTGGAGTCAAATTAGTTCCTATCAAATGTTGTTAAACATGCTAAAAAAGACTAATTTGAACTACATTTGAAATTTTTGGGACCACTTTAGGTCTTTTCTTTTTTGAAAGACTAAACTAGTAAAGATAAAAAATATGAGTGACTCTAAAATGAGTATTTACTCTTTTATAAATTGTCTAATGGTTATAGACATTTGGGCAGAGATGTACTCTTGGCTTGTAATTAATATGGGGTTGTCAACTAAAGCCTAATTTAATAGGGAAAGTTTATTGTAATTGGATTTTACTTGAGTTTAATTTTTGAGTTCGGATTTGGTAAAAATGATACCCTACCCCAAACCCACCCCAAACCTAATTGATATATTTAAAACTACACAATTATAT
>NC_032027.1:1271612-1328377 GCF_001865875.1 Lupinus angustifolius
TATATATATATATATATATTGTGTGTGTATTTGTGTGTTAGAAGATGTTGCAGTTCACAAGAAGCAACTAGAAGATTAAGGAATAGACTTTTTGTTTATGTTATTAATATGTGCTTCTAGAATAATGTAGAATACTCAATCAAATGAAAGCCTATGAGAAAAATATTATTGACAAAAGAATTGTTGAGAAAATTCTAATCCTATTCTCTAAAATACGAGTCAATAGTTACTACAATTAAGCAAACCAAAGATTATTCTATTATATCAGTGACAAAACTAATGGACTATCTAGAAGCTTATGAGCAAAGATTGAGTAGACATGATGAAGGTTCATTAGAAAATTGCTTCCAATCAGAGCTCAAACTAAGGTCTCAGGATAAAGAATATGAAAGAAGAAATAATAATGGTGCAGAACATTCTAGAAATAGAGATCTCTAAAGATTTCTCTAAAAACAATCAAGCCAAATATCCTTCATGAAACATCTGCAAGAAGCTAGGTCATTCAGAAATTGTCGATATCAAGGAAAGATACAATTCCAATATTGGAAAAGATTCGGGCACTTAGAGCAAAAGTATCGCAATAAAAATAATCATAAGGCCAAATTCACTGAAGAGTGTCAACATGACCAACAACTATTCTATGCCAACCAAGTCTCTAGTCGTGATAAAGAAGAAAAATGGTACTTGGATAGTGGTTGTAGTAACCACATGCCTAAGGATGGGAGCATTTTCAGAAACATTGATGAGTCCATTAGAGTGCAAGTTCGATTGGGTATTGGAACCATGGTGAAGTCAAAAGGCAAGGGCACTGTTATGATGGATGATGGAGACACATTCAGGTACACAACATATCAAAGATGTCTTACTAGTTTACAGCCTTAAAGAAAATCTCTTGAGTAGTTATCAAATGATAGAGAAAGGCTACTCTATCCATTTTTTAGGGAGATACGTGCAATATATATGATAATAATAGAAAACTTGAAATAGCCCAAGTAAAATGGAGAAAAGAAATAGAAGTTTTCCAATAACTTGGAAATACGCTACTAACTTTACCATGAAGGTGCAAGTTGATGAATCACACCTATTGCATCAAAGATTTGGCCAACTCACAGTCGCTTACACTCCATACAAAAATGGGGTGTCTGAAAGGAACAACTGCATAGTCATGGAGATGGCTAGATCAATGCTCAAAGATATATATTTGCCAAACACCTTTTTGGGCCAAAGCAATTTATACAAATGTCTACATAATGAACAAATGTCGAACAAAGGCAGATAAATGTAAAACTCATATAGAAGCTTGGAGCGGTAGAAATCCATCAAATAAGCATCTAAGACTTTTTGGATCCATCTATTATATACATGTCCTAAAAGAAAAGTGGTACACAATAGAAGACAAGACAAAGAAACAAAGAAACTTATCGCCAATCGAGATGTTGAAGTTGATGAAAATGCTGTTTGGAAAAGGAATGAAATAAATATTGAGAGACACAATATCTCCATACCAACACAACAACCACAAGTAACAGGGGAAGTAGAAGAAGCAACAGAAGATCCAGGTACGCCAACTATACTCACTTATGAACTATCTTCACAAAAATCTTCTCCGATACGAGTAAGACCTTTGGTAGATATATATGAGACATGCAACTTGGCCATAGTTGAACATGGAAGCTTTGAAGAAGCATCAAAGCAAGAAGTATGGGTCATGACAATGGAATAGGAGATAAAGATGATCGAGCAAAACAACACGTGGGAACTAGTAGATTGTCCAAAAGATAAAGACATCATTGGAGTAAAGTGGGACTATAAAATAAAGCGCCATCCCGATGACACTATACTGAAATATAAGGCAAGAGTAGTAGCTAAGGGCTACACTCAACAACCAGGAATTGACTATAATGAGACATTTACACCAGTTACTTGTCTAGATACTATAAGAGCTTTAATAGCTCTTGTAGTAGAAAGATAATGGAGCATTTATCAGCTTGATGTTAAATTGTATTCCTCAATTGAGTACTTCAAGAAGAGATCTATGTGGAGCAGCCACAACGATTCATGAGCGAGGGCAACGAAATTAGAGTACTACAGTTGAAGAAGGCTGTATATGGCTTGAAGCAAGCTCCTCAAGCATGGTACAGTAGAATTGGTTAGTACTTCATCAATAAAGGATTCGGGAGGAGTAAGAGTGAGCCTATACTATATATTAAATCCCAAGGTCAATATGATACTTTAATAGTTTCCTTGTATGTAGATGATCTTATATAGACTAGAAATAATATAAAGATGATAATAGAGTTCAAAGAAGACACGATGAAGACATTCAAGATGACAGACCTAGGCTTAATGCACTACTTCCTCGGAATTTAGGTAAATCAGAGAAAAGAAGGCATATTTATCTTACAGAAGAACTACTAAAGAATTTTAAGATGTGTGAATGGAAACCAATTGCTAGTCCGCTCGTGACTAATGAGAAGCTATAAACGGGCGATGGATCTCCACAGGCAGATGCCTCTCTCTACATGAGTTTGATCGAGAGTCTTCTATATCTCATTGCCACAAGACCATATATCATGTATGCTACAAGTCCTCTATCAAGATTCATGCAAAGCCTAAGTCACTCAACATTGCATGACTACACTAATAGTGTATGGACAAGTTCGATGATGACATGAAAAGCACATCACATTATGCCTTCTCACTTGGATCATAAGTATTCTTTTGGGCATATAAGAAGCATGCATTCATTGCACAATCAACAACAGAAGTTGATTACATAACAATTATAGTGACAACCAATCAAGCTATGTGGCTTACACAAATAGTCAATGATATGGGAGATCAAGAGACAGAGCCTATGACAATCTATTGTAACAACAAATCGGTGATAACAATTGCAAAGAATCTAGTCCATCAAAACAAGACAAAACATATTACGATTAAATATCATGTTATTAGAGAAGTAAGTGAGAACAAAGAAATAAGGCTCGAGTATTGCAAGACCAAAGATCAAATCGCATACATATTTACTAAGGCATTACCAAGACCGAAGTTCGAGCAACTACAACCATTACTAGGAGACACAAAAAATATATCTAGGAGGAGTGTTAGAAGATGCTGCAATTTACTAGAAGCAACTAGAAGATTAAGGAATAAACTTTTTGTTTATGTCATTAATATGTGCTTCTAGAATAATGTAGAACTCATGGTAATGCTAGTCTATAAATTGGCATTAGACATTTGACATGGGTGGGAAAAAACAACCCAACCATTCAAGTTGTGAAATCATTTTTCCCCTGCATTTCTTTTCTAGTGCTAAAAAGTCATTGTATTAATAAAATCAATCTATTATTCAAAGTCTATTACTTCAACTATAACAATAATCTATTTTTTAATTATATTAAGTTATAAATTGGTTTCGGATTTCCCGTTGAGTATGGATTACCCGAAATCTAACAGGGTTGGGGACAATATTATTATTTTCAACCCTACTGAGTTTGGGGTTGGTTTCAGGTAGGGATAACAATTAATACATATATTTATATATTTTATAATAATTAATACATATAAAATAATTGTTACATGGATAATAAAATTTATATAAATGTTAAGTTTACATATATTTCAATCACTAAAGTTTAATATAACATAATACAGAAATATATAATATATAATTATAAAATAATAATAAAAATGTAATATATATAAATTATTTAATCAATTTTTATTTATAAATATGCAGGTACCCGCCAAGCGGGTATCATAATACCCGCTCCTACCCATAAACTATTTTTACGTGTACTCATTGTATATATTTTAGTGGGTACCCACAGAATGGGTATTTTTATCATCCATGGGTTCATGTTCTAAACTTTGGGATCGAGGTTGGGTAAGTACAAACTCAGCCTCGATCCGCACTATTGTCATTCTTAATAAAAGGAGAAGGAAATTTTGGGTTGTTTTAACTTGGGTGGTATATTATGTTTTGTTTATGAAGAATGAGGTAAGGTTCAATGAAAATATACCTTCAGTTAATACATTTTGAATTTGATTCAAATAAGATATTGGAGATGAATTTATATGAAAAAAAGATAATATAATGTATGAGTTGGTGGAGTAGTTCTTAATTATGTATTAATGAATTTTTTTGATAATTTTCTCTTGACTTTTTGTTTTAATCATCACTTTGTATTGAGTTGAGCATCTCTTATACCCTCATAATACATTTCTTTCCCTATAAAATATTTTGAAGCAATTTTATTTATATTATGTTATTCATTGTAGTCTCTACAAATACTTTGGAAAACATTTATTTTTTAATTATAAAGGACCTTAAACTTAATCTCCCTTTACGGTGGTCATCAATTTTTAGTTTTTCTTTTAAGATAGTACTTTCAAAACAAAATATTTATTATTTTTGGCAAAGTTTGAGCTGATATGCTCATTTTTAAAACAATTTCACAATTTTTTTAAAAACAAAACATGGTTCTATCATTTCAGTATTTTATTTTATAAATATATCATCTTATTACCACTCCCATAGCCACCAACTCCAACCCTATAGCCATTATCAACATTGATCACCACCACCCTAACACGGTGGTGATTGTAGAGGATGTCACACCATAGCAGTGGAGTGATGGTGAAGAGAGTTGAGCAGTACATGTTAGTAATAACAGTTATAGAGGGTAGATGACAATGTTTGATGGAAAAAGTGTGTATTTAAACCATAAATGTGTCTAAGTCGAGTAAGGATCATCTTCATTAAATAAAGAGACAAGTACCACGAAAAAAAATGAAACAATAATATGATAAGACATTTTTATCCTTTTATATACAATATAATAATATTTTTGCAATTAGAAACACATATAAAATCATGTACTTGACTCTCCATTAATGGAGAGCATCCTTGTTCGTCTAAGCCATAATGATATCTTAAATGTAAGTCCTTTCAGATTTAAGAAAAATATTATAATAAAAAGAATCGATTGAGCTTAGTTTGGTACGGAGACTCAAGAACCATGCACGTTAACACAAAATCATTTGCCGATAAAAAAAAACAAACTCCAATCATGAAATATATGAAATAGTATACAAACCTCAATTTTACTATAGAACTTCTTAGTTTCTACACAAGAAGCAAAATGTGCATGCATATGTGGATTAGATGCAAGTAGTCTCACCTTGTCATGAATTGCTGGTACAGAAGATGCAGCCTTGGATTTTTTCAAATGATTCTCAGATGAACATTCAGAACATATATAGTGTTCCAATTTATCTGCTTCTTCAGCAGTCATGCCTATACAAGCAAGATGGTACCTACAAAAAATAAATATTTTTAGTATGATTCCTCTGATACTCCTCAATTTTGCAAGATTTTTGCATTGAATGAAAATGTGTGGCCATATATGATCAAAGTTGATAAAACCACACAAGAAATAAGCCCTTGTATCTTTCAATAGGGAAAAAAATAAAACTGAAGCAAGATTTTTAGGTTAAACTAAAGGCTTATATAGATACATCAACGATTTCAACTCAATGCACATTTCTAGATCAAGTGCTGGAATATTTATTATTCCATCATCCAAAAAAACAACACATGTAATGATCAAATTAAACATATCACTAAAATCACTTGCAGACATAATAATATAATAGTAAAGAAAAAATAATGATTATATTTTACCAGTCCTGGCACCTCTCACATTGCATCATGAAGATATCTGGGTTATACGGCAACTCACATATGCAATACCTACAAAGCATAAAAACCAAATCAGCAACATAAACCCCCACCATTTCCATTACTCAAAACACCATTTTACCAAGGGAAAAAAAGAGTAAACCCTCAATTTAACTTTTTAAGGATTATGGTGTCATCAAATAACCTTTTGAAAGTTTTTTAATCATCAATTAATTCTCTTTCAACATGTTATACATCAGTCTTTCTAATAACTTGTTTTGGTGACTAAAAACTTTTAATTTAGCACAGTTTTAAATCTTCCAAAAACGTTGAAGGATATTTCTGACAATATAATACAGTGATCTTTCTGAGAGTAAACAAAACTGGGGTGTAATAAAGAAAGCCCAAAAAACTCACACAGCTACACTATCAGGAGTGAAAGTCCCAGCAGTAGCCATGTATTCAAACCTACAAAAGTAGTCATCGGAACCAGCTTTCTCAAGCTTAATATAATCATCAAAGGGGTGCACAATACACTTCCCTTCAATTGTGTCAGCACTTTGAACATCATGATGGTCAGACAAAAAAAGCTCATTTGTTCCATGAAATATTCTTCTTCCACCAAGAGAATCTTCTGGCCTATAATACCAGCGAATTCGCACGTTTACACTGTTTCTATTGTCATGTTCAATCTTATCCACACGTGCCACATACGGTAGCTTGCTTGATTGAGGAGGATGCATCAACACACTATCTCCAACTGCAAAAAAAAACAAAACAAAAAACAAAAAACAAAAACCACCCTTTAGAAATTCACACAACGCCACATGGTTTCAAATCAATACCTTAAGTTTCTTGCATAAAATGAATGATTTTGAAGTGGTTAAGGTGAAAAGGTTCATAAATCGACGCTATGCCCTAATGGTATAAAACAAAATCCCCTTTGTTTTTCTGCATAAAATGATCACTTTTGAAGTAGCTAAGACAAGTGGGTTAGGTATAAGAAGTAAGAGATTTACCTCGTACGATCACATTGGTGCCTTTGATTGTGTATGAGTCTATGTCTTTTTTCCCTGATCTCGTTTTCGCCATTGAAGTCAAAGGTGTTTGATCACTATTTTGACGAAATGAAAGTTGGTAGTGCGAGTATGTTGTTGAATCTTCTGAAATGTGTATTTATTTTAGAGCCCTAAGATTTTATTTATTGGGAAAGAAGAATAAAATGAAAATGAAAATTGAATAAATTCGTGGCCCAGCCAATAAATCTATTCCACGATAGTAAAATAGAAATATAAAATTAGTAAAACTTTTTTATTAATAATTATTTACAATTTGCAATTTCTTTCTTTTTTCTTGTGACTTATAATAATTATGGTATGCAAGTAATTGTTTTTATGTAATAAATGGTAATTGTTTTTCATTTAATAATAAAAAAATGTATGTAATAAATGTAATAACATTGTTCTAGTGATGTAAGGTCTCACTGAATCTCAACGTTCATGATTCGATTCCTATGAATGACCCTTGTTGGGAGAGGCTATTGCAAACAATTAATTCTTTACCCAATATGATGGCCTATAATAATTATGGTATGCAAGTAATTGTTTTTATGTAATAAATGGTAATTTTTTTTCATTTAATAATAAAAAAATGTATGTAATAAATGTAATAACAAGTATTGTTCTAGTGATGTAAAGTCTCACTGAATCCCAACGTTCATGATTCGATTCCTATGAATGACCCTTGTTGGGAGAGGCTGTTGCAAACGATTAGTTCTTTACCCAAAATGGTGACTTATAATAATTATGGTATACAAATAATTGTTTTTATGGAATAAATGGTAATTGTTTAATAATAAAAAAATGTATGTAATAAATGTAATAACAAGTATTGTTCTAGTGATGTAAGGTCTCACTGAATCCCAACGTTCATGATTCGATTCCTATGAATGACCCTTGTTGGGAGAGGCTGTTGCAAACGATTAGTTCTTTACCCAAAATGGTGACTTATAATAATTATGGTATACAAATAATTGTTTTTATGGAATAAATGGTAATTGTTTAATAATAAAAAAATGTATGTAATAAATGTAATAACAAGTATTGTTCTAGTGATGTAAGGTCTCACTGAATCCCAACGTTCATGATTCGATTCCTATGAATGACCCTTGTTGGGAGAGGCTGTTGCAAACGATTAGTTCTTTACCCAAAATGGTGACTTATAATAATTATGGTATGCAAGTAATTGTTTTTATGTAATAAATGGTAATTGTTTTTCATTTAATAATAAAAAATGTATGTAATAAATGTAATAACAAATATTGTTCTAGTGATGTAAGCTCTCACTGAATCCCAACGTTCATGATTCGATTCCTATGAATGACCTTTGTTGGGAGAGGTTGTTGCAAACGATTAGTTCTTTACCCAAAATGGTGGGGATACCTTTGGTAGTACAAAAAAATATTATTCTCATATACCCTTGAATATGAGGAGAAGATATGTTTTTATAAAAATTTAATTATTTAATTTTCTAATATATTAAAACTTGAACTCTTAATATTTTACTTTTGTCACTTATTATCATTTTAACTCTTTTCAGTATTGGAGATGATGTCAACCTTTTTCTTACTTTTAAAAAATTTATAGTTTCCTTTATTTTTTTTGACTTCTAACTTTTCCAAAGTGGTCCCTCTTGAGGTGTGAATGTTAGTTTCAATTTAATATTTTTTTGAAAGTTCAGAAACCGAACCGAGAAAAATGATGTAATAGAAAATATCACTTTGTCCTCTACCTTTTAAAGTTTTGAATATGAGGAGAAGATATTACTTCTCGTGTACCCTTGAATATGATGAGAAGATGTTTTTATAAAATTTTAAATTATTTAATTCACAAATAAATTAAAACTTAAACTTAAGATTTTATTTTGCCACTTATTATTATCTTAATAACTCTCTTCGGTATGGCATATGATTTCAACCCTTTTTTAATTTTGAAAATTTGTGGTTTCATTTTTTTTGGTATTCTACCTTTTCCAAAGTGGTTCCTTATGAGGTGTGAATATTAGTTTTGATTTAAATTTTTAAAAGTTCAGAAACCGAACCGAAAAAAATGATGTAATGGAAAATATTAGTTTGTCCTCTACCTTTTGAAGTTTTGATTCGTTTCAAAATATTACTTTTTTAATGAAAGATGTTAAATTTTATATTTGTCTAAAAATACATGTGTATGCTTAATAGAAAAATATATATTACGAAACTATATCATCATTTGTTTTCTTTTTTCTCTCTTTTCTCTTTTAGTATTTCTATTGTTGCTAGTTGGATTATCCTTCCTTTCTAAGATTTTGTTATTTTGTTATGAACTAAAAATATTATCTAAGAGTTATCCTTTTTATCATATATTCATGAAGAATATTTCTCTTTACTTATTTTTTTTATAAAACATGTTCAATTATTTTTTATTTATACGAGTCTACCAGAAAGAATCACACTATTTCATATTAAGTACTATCTAATTGTTAATTATTTATTGGCTATCGCAGTTCTGAACCTCATGGAATCATAAACCAAATCAATTAATAATAGTTTTCTTTTAATTAAAAAACTGAATCAAATTGTGAAATCGCAAATATTAGTTCAGTTCGATTCTAATAATTTTGCCTTTCAATCTGGAATCAGTTACATGTCTAATTTTTAAGAAAAAAACTTGTATAGAGACACATATATTACTTCATATTTAAAAATAAGTGTATTTATATTTTTTAATATTATCATTTATGACTAAATTTTAATAAAAATTAAATTCTTAATATGTTGATAATGTTTTATTAGTTGTCTCCACTTATATATTATCAAAATGTTTTCTAATCGTACTAATTCTATTCTATTCTTTTTAGTCCTCCATTTTTTCATAAGTTACAACACTTGAGTCTCTGTCCAATTTTTTCATATGCTTGGCAACGTGATTCGAAATGTAGCAAGACACAATTTTAAAAAATAGATAGATGTATCAATAAAAAGAATTAAATACGATACATGACAAAAATATAAAATATATTAAAAAATACAATTTTTGTAAAGACAATAATTTATCATTGTGACTAAATTACAAAAGTATTATTACTATACTCACTACAATATTACGTTCAATTTTATGTAAATAATAATGTAGTCAAACATGTCCATAAATACATATTGGCCTCAGAGATAAAGTGCATAAGTTAATACTCACAATAAAACTTATGATATTACCATTTCATTAGTCACCACATTATTAGTTCACTAGTCACCACATTATTACCAGTTTTTAGCCTTGAGTGTAAATTCCGCTGACCAACAGTATAAGGATTTATACACATTCAGTATATTATCCACTATTTATTTATATTACTTTTATTTAAATATTAATAATAATAAAATATGAATAATAAATGATATAATGACAATATAAAAATCTATTACACTATCATTGATACATGTATATTTTTCTCTTTAGCCTTTTAGATGTTAAATCTAACGTCTGAATCTACTTATCCATATCTAACCATATGCATGATGGTGGGATGAAAAATGAGAGTACTTATTATCCTAACATATATATAATAGTCATATGTCAAATTTACACACGAGGAGTTGAAAACATATTATTAGAACCAAATAAAAAATTACCGATCTCATTATTTATAAAAAAAATTAATTATATAAATATTTTACACAAAACTAAAAAAATATTCTAAAAGAAATTATGAGTGTATGTGATATATTTTATTTTCGTGATAAGATTTTATTGTTATTTATTTAGGAATAGATTACAAGATATTTTTTGTCACTTTTTAATTACATTAAATGTTGCACTTTATTCATTTAGTGTAAATCCTAATTTTAATTCTGTGCCAAGTATCATAGTTAATAAAATTGGAATTTGAAATGGAATAAAAAATGTGGAGTTGATATGAAAAGCAGAACTATATTTTTCTCAAAATTAACAATAATTTTATTTAGATGACTAAATTATGACAATTTTAAGTTGTCTATTAAGGTTTTTTTTACTATCAAATATATCTCCCCACCTTTTAAATAAAGAATTATCATTTTCGGGGTTCGTGAGTGTCTCTCTCAACAACTATTGCTCACGGGAATCGAACTCTTAACTTTTTGATCTTTCTGAAAATATAAGAACGTGAACATTATATCATTAGGCCAATACCTTGTTAGTATTTGTATACTAAGCTTTGATAATAAAAAATGAGAGTAACTTTTAGAAAAAAAATGAAAAGTGAGAAAGAGATAGAAATAATTAATTTAATTTTTTATAATTCTTAAAATTAAGTTACTCAAATAATACCAAAAACTTAATGAAAATAGAATAAGTTATATCCTTATATAAATAAATAAATTATTTCTTTTGACTATTAAAATTATGATGTGTAAATTGAGGAGGGATGAATTTATAATGGTGGCAGTAAAATATTCTTACACCTTTAATAACTTATTACTAAATTATGTTTTCACTAAAACCCAACGTTAGATATGAGGTATTTATACATTTTCACATGAATCCCAAATCATTTAGTACTTGGATTGAGATTTAGCTAAGATAACGTAATGATCCATATTTCCAAAACTAGACTTTGGACTTGATCTCTAATTTCATGCGTCCTTTTCGTGAGAGTTGAATTATAATTATTTATCACCTTTTATGCATAAACATGTTATTTGGAGTATGAAATTTATATTGAGTTTCTACCAATTATTCTTTATCGTGGTTGTTACTTTTAAAACCAAAATTGATGAATAATTGATGAGTTTAGCCAATTTTCAATTTAAAATTATCACAAAAATCCTAGTTGATAGGTTGGTTGTCATTGCTCCCAAAATAATATTCCCTAAATAGAAAGGCTTCATGAAGGAGAGACAAATTCATGCTTCCATTTGCTTAGCTTATGAGGTTATCAACCTTCTTGATCACAAATTTTTGTGTGGCAATCTTGCTATTAAACTAGATATCAAAAAGGCTTTTAACATAATAGATTGAGTTTTTCTAATAGACACTCTCAAGGCTTTTGATTTCAATGGGAAATTCACCAATTCGAATAGTACTATTCTTCACTCTACTAAGCCGTCTATAGACATAAATGTGCAAAATATTGATTTCTTTAGTTGTAGAAGGTGTTTCAGACAAGGAGACCATTTATCTCCCATTCTTTTTTGCATAGGTGAAGATGTTCTCAATATAGGAATTTCCAAGCTTATCATGGATTGTAAGATTAACCAATCATGGTCCAAGCAGATTGCAAACTCTAAGTCATGTTGTGTATGTTGATGATGTCTTAATCTTTTATAAGGGAATTAAGAGGGAGCTAGTGACACTTAATGACCTCATTTCTAATTATGCTCAAGCTTTAGGTCATCATGATAATCTAAACAAGTGCAAATTTTATACTTAGTCAAACTTCAGCTAGGAAAATTGCAAGTCTTGCTACTACACTAGGATTTTCAGCTAGCAACCTGCCTTTTAATTACTTAGGGTTCCCCTAAATGGAAAACCAAGAAGGGTTCATCTTCAGCCGATTGCTGATAAAATCATACTTAAGCTCGCTTCATGGAAATGATCTCTTCTTTCCATCATGAGCATAATTGAGTTGGTGAAGTCCATCATTCAGTGTACGTTGATCTACAACTTTCACATTTACCCTTGACAATCCAATTTACTAAAATATGTGGACAACAACATCATAATTTTCATCTAGTCTAGTGACACAAGAGTAAAAAAGCTAGTCATTGTAGCCTGACGACAAGTTTGCACTCCAACAGCAGAAGGAGGGTTAGGGATTAGGTTCATAAAATTTATTAACTAAGTAACCATGCTGAAGCTGGCTTAGGAAATGCTTTCCTCTAAACAGGATTGGGTTGTGTTCTATGCTAGGCAAAGATTTGGCAAAGTTAGATCCCCCACTACTAGACACTTTAGATCTTCAATTTGACCTAATATAAAAAATAGTTGGCATACAACTTTTACCAATTCCATATGGCGGGTGGGACATGGTTATACGATAAGCTTCTAGAGGAATAATTGGTTAAGTGTTCCTCTGACGGGTTCCATTCAAATCCATGTTGAGATTCCCTCTTCTCTCCTTGCTAGTGTGGATATTTCACTCATAACTCTAAAGGGATAATTCCAAATATTTTGAATGATTTGTTCCCAAATAATCTCAGAGGTTATAGCATGAATAAATATTTCTTATATCCAGGATCAAGTAGCTTGTCAGGGAACACATGATTGTGTTCTTACTCATAAAGTTGCTCTTTCATTAATCATGCCTCTGGGTAATCACTTGAATTGGTGCAAAACCATCTAGTTTGATGCCATTCCTCCATCCCAATCTTTCATCACTTGGAGATTACACAATAGGAAGATGCCAACTGATGAGAATCTTCAACAGAAGGGGTGTTCCCGAGTGTCTTTTTGCATCATTTGCAGGTGTAATTCTGAAACTTTAGAGCACATTTTCGTGGGTTGCCCTTTTGCAACTGATCTTTGGCAATGATTGAGTAGCATTTTCTTTACAAACTTGGACACCTTCTTCTATCCTGCTAGCCTAAAATAATCAATGGAGCCCGCTGGTCGAAGATGTCTTAGCTCCTGTAATCATTCATACAGTTAGCACAAATTGGTATTGCAGAAATCAAAGTAGGTTTGAGGAAAGGAGAATCACATTGTCCCAAGCCATTGCCAAAATTAAAATAGATACCACACTTCTGAGGAACAACTCCAAGCGTTTTGCAAAACTCTTCTATTCAGAACTTTGTTATTCTAAAAGCCTTCAATATCAACATCAATTACAACAAGACTCCTAATATTATTGAAGTTGTTAGTTTAACACCCTCCCTCGATGGGATGGATCAAGATCAGTACTGATGAGGTTGCCTACTATGCTCCTTGTCATGATGGTGAGAGCACCTTTATGGACTACAATAATGGTGATTTTTTGGGTTGTTTTGCCCATTATTTTAACATCCATGATGCTCTTTTTGCGGAGCTTCTAGCTACTATCATGGCTATTGATTTTGCACATAAAAGATGTTTGAATGCCATTTGGTTGAAGTGTGACTTGACTTTGGAAGTGAATATTTTCAATGGCAGAGCAGTTATCCCTTGGAAGTTGTTTAAAAAGTGGAATGGATGCAAGGCTCTAATAACACTCATAGAATTCAAAGTCTCACATATATATATATAGGGAAGACAATTCTTGTGTTGATAAGCTAGTCTTTTTTGGAGTATCTACATATGCTTACTCTTGATAGGAATCAATTCCTAGCTTCATTTTTTAGGACTTCACTAGAAATAGGTTTAGTCTTTCGAATTATAGATTCCGAAATGTTTAACCTCCGTATTTAGTGGGGTTGGTCTTTGCATTTGCTCTTCAAACTTTATTAACATCTTGGCCTAAAAAACAAAAAGCAACCAATGCCGATATATGGTTAAAACTTATTTTTGGTGCATAATATGGTTAAAGGCTTAAAGCTAAATAGCTAATATTTAACTTGAAGCTTATATGTATTACCACATTTGATTATTAGTGTATACATACATGAATTTCAAAATATTAAAGGGACATATATCCAATAGGAAATATGATAATCTAAACAAAAAATATGTGATGCAGAAATAATAGTCTCCCCCTTGCATTACATCAATATTTTCAAAGTACTAACAATTAGAAGGGCTAAATATCTTTCCTTTGGAATTTCTTATTTTAATTACTATCAACATTATTTGGGTCAATTGATTCCGGTAAAATATCAACATTTAATTTAAACATTAGAGATGATAAAATGGATCATTCTATCTGTTTTGTTTATACCTGTAAAAATCAAGGGGACTCGAGTGTACCCACATTGTTTTAATGAACAAAATTGGAAGCATTGTCTGTTTAAAAAAATCATATAAAAAAAATAAAAAAAAATAGTTGAAGCAAAAAAAGTTTTAAAAAAACTTTAATATTTTATATGTAGTTGAACAAATCACATTATATCACATCTTTTTTAAGATAATAAATTATATTATATCATAATTTATTTGAACTTTTATTTTTTCATTACATTGCGTCCACAAGTCGTCCTCATTATCCAATAGAAATATCCGCATACTTAATAAACAAATGAGCTAAATTATTTGCTCTATCCACACAAAAATTGTAGACTATGCAAACGATCATGCAGATATTACTAGTTTTACCATCACTAATCATACATAAGAGTGTCACTCACGAGTCACTAAGATTATAATGTTACATCAATTAACTTTTTTCATTTGTAATTTTTTTCTTCTTATGAACGAAAATTGGTGTGATTTGCAAGCATTCTCTTTATAAAAAAAAAGGAAGTGCAATCATCTTCACTTAAACTATATATTCCTTTGCCCAATAATTGATACTAAAGCAAGTATGTACTATTGCATTATATTCGGGCAAGAGACTGTAATGTTACATCACCAAAGAACACTCAATTTTATATGCAAAATGCACATAAACCTTAATAAATAAAATACATAAGCACAATACAAGGTCTTATATTAAAAAACACAAATCCATTTAAAACAAAATCAGAATCTTAATAGTTCATGAACCATAATGGCCCAAATGAAAGTATAAATAGTTCAATTATTTAAATTTAACTTCTCAGCAGTACCTGATAAAAGAAATCCACCAAACTGCAAAGTAGAAGAGATATATGATAAAGTTTCAGTTGTCCTTAATATTACACCTAAACTTGATCCAAGCTAATCTACAAGCATCATTCTTCATTGCAAGGAACATTCCCCTCCTTACTGGATCCTCAAGCAAATAAATGGTTTCACACCACAAAGTACTACCACTTTCTATGCCATCCATATTGTTAAGAACATCCATCACCCTTTGAGAACTACTCACTGGTATTACATTATTATTGACACTACTCTGACTGCTACAACTGAACTCTTGTGCTTGGTTTCCAAAACCATACCTTCCTACCATCTTTTCTAGATTAGGGTTTATCACTGTTGGAACTTGGCTATGTTCTTGTGTATTACCATTATGCTCTTCATTTCTGAAATTATGCCAAATATTCTCATTTTCTCCAATACCTACTTGGACCCCTTCAATGTTCGCATATTCTACATTGTTCACAGCCAACATGTTAGAAACTGCTTCAATGGCAGGTGACACTCCTTTGTCATGGAATGTTCTAGCATCAAGTTTTTCCTACACAATAATATATCTCCATCAAATACAGATATAGAATCAACTAAATAAAAAACAACGAAGAGATATTTCATGAGATAAATAATTAAGGAAAAAATAGTTAGTAGGCAAAAAGATAATTTTAATATAGAAAATGCTAAGTACAATAAGATGTTAAACTTTCACATACAAAATAATCTGGATAAGATGCTGAATGAGTTGGGCTGACGCACTCACATTATAAGGATGACAATGAGTTAAGATGGATCCGTGTAATGCATTTCTCATATACTTGTCTCGTTGTTCATTTTTGGACTTAAACCCATGCTTATACTTAACGAGTCTACTATTCGTGGGTCCTTGTGTATCCAATCAATTCGTAAATACCCACCAACATAACAATATAACTTTACATTACATTATACATATAAATTAACAACATAACATCACTTCTTAACAATATAACATCACATTTACGAATTAATATGATATTACAATTATGGATTAACAATATAATATTGTAATTATGATTAATATNTATATATATATATATATATATATATATATATATATTTATTTAAGAATGAATAATAGATCCGAGTACCCGCAAGTTTAGGTACCTCATTACCTAAACCCAAATTCATCCAATAATAGATCTTAATTACCCACATATCTAAAAAACATAATCTCGAACTTGACCCATAACAGATATTATTTGCAGGTACCTGCGAGTTCGGGTACTCATTGTCATTCCTAAATGACAATGGTGGTATGAAAAAGAGTGATGATGAGGATGGTGGAGAATGTTTAGATGTAGTAAAACGTGCACAACAATGATGGCAATAATATTACTAATAAGATCCCTCTTCAAGTGAGGGAAGAAACTCCTCAATAATATTACTAATACTTCAAGTAGTTGTAAAATAGTTTTCAAAAATTACAATCTCTTTTGTTATTTGTTAACCAAATTTTGACTTAAGCTATAATCTATCATCTTTAAAATAAGTTATACCTTGAAACAAATTAAACTTTTTTGTTTCATAATCCTTAAACTAACATCTTTGTGACCACTGGATTAATTTCATCATCTTTCATGAAGGGTCATGTTTATCATTTTAGTTGAGCTAAGTTTGGTAGTAAGACTCAAGAAACATATATGTTAACACAAATTCCAATTATGAAATATGAAATAGTAAACATGTTTGAAAATATTCATGTTTCAATTAGGAAACCAACACTGCTTGCCTCCTAAATTTACTAGAACTTTTACTATATACAGAAGAAGCAAAAAGTACACATTTGTGGAGTAGATGAAGTAGTCTCACCTTGCAATTAGATAAACAATCAGAACATAGAAACTGGATCGATGCCATTGCTTCTTCAGTGGTCATGCCCACACAAGCATGATGGAACCTACAGAGATTGAAAGGTGTTTCTTGCATAAACTAGTGTAAAAAAAAACTTTTTGGCTGTCCCTACAAGTAGTGTATTCATTATTCCTTCATCCAAGAAAAGAACATAATAATAGGTAACAAAGTACAACAAAATACAGTGATTTTACCGATCCTGGCACTTCACACACTGCACCATGAAGATATCTGGGTTATAAGGCATGTCACATTTGCAATACCTATAAAACATAAAACCAAATCAAAAACATAAAACCCACCACCATTTCCAATTATCAAAACACCATTCGGTCAACAGAAAATATAGTAAACGGTCAATTAAACTATCTAAAGATTATGTCATCAATAAATAAAATGATGAAAGTTTGTTTATTACCAATTAGGTCTCCAAAAGATTTAAAATATCATACGTTTGTCTTTCTAATGACTTAATTGGTGACAAAAAATTGATTAAATTGCTTTATAAATCTTTGAATAACGTAATTAACGATACCAACTTTCAAAGATAAATGGGGCATTACAATAATTTATCTTTGACTAAACTAAATCATTGTTTACCAAAACAATAAAGAAACTCACACTGCAACACTGTCCGGTGTAAAAGCCCCAGTAGCAACCTTGTACTCAAATCTACAATAGAAATCCTTTGCACCTGCATTCTCAAGTTTAACATAATTATCAAAGGGGTGCACAACACATTTCCCTTCAATGGCGTCAGCACTGTGAACATCATAATGGTCAGATAAAAAAAGCTCATTTGCTCCATGGAATTTCTTTCTTCCTCCAAAAGCTTCTTCTGGCCTATAATACCACCTCACATGCACATTTATATTATTCTTACTATCCTTCTCAAACTTCTCCACACACGCCACATATTGTGGCTTTCTCGTATCTAAAGGAAGAATCAACACACAATCCCCAACTGCAAACAAATAAAAATATCACCTTTAAGAAATTCAAACAAAGCCCACATATATGGTTTCATACAAAAATGAATTATTTTGAAGTGGTTAAGGTGACTAGGTCTATGTTAATAAGAAAAATAAATTAACCACATTCATAAGTCAAGTTATACCCAAATGTTTTAGAATAATTCACCTTTTTTCTCCTTAAATATTTTGATTTTATAAGTGATTAACACAATTGAGTAGTTGCATAAAGTAAAAGGTTTCAATGATTACCTCTGATAATATCTCCAGTGTCTTTGATTGTGTATGAATCTATGTCTATTTCTCCTGATCTCAGTTTTGCCATGATCTCTATTTTGGAGGAATGAAATGTGAGTGATTGATGTGGTTGAAATTGTTGAATTCTTAGGGAGAAAGATTTTTTTTTGGGGAGAAGAACTAAAGTGTAAAACTTTTGACTTTTTTGAGAAACAAAGACAGTATGGTATATGAGGAAGTAAAACTACAAATTCATACAACCAATCAACTATATCCACATTTTTGAAGTATTAATTTAAAAAATGTTAATAAATTATTATTTTATATGTATCTATATAGCATAGTAATAATTTTTTGCCATTTAATTGATTATGCATTAAAAACTATATTGTTTTTCTAAGTTTCCAAATTGGCCAAATGATCTTGAAAATGATATTGAAAATCATTCATCATTCAATTGTATTAATTTTATTTGATAACAAATGATATTGAAAAGGAATGAGGAATAATATAATGATAGTATAGAAAACTCTTACATTAACAATACATACATTATTTCTCTTGCTTTAAATATTAGTAATATACATAAATACTTTTTTAAATATAAAAATAGTGATTAAAAACAATTGAAATTATAATAAAATATATAATATAAAATTATAACATTTATTTTCAATTAATAATAAAACAACAGTTTTGTTTATCTTTTTTAGGGTTATTTTTGTTGTTTGAACCATACCATCATCTTTCCCTTCTCATTTTCTATCCAACCAAATAGAAGAGTAAGAGAAGAAAATATATATTTCTATTCATTTTCTCTTCTTATTCTCGTATACCAAATATCACAAAAATCTACTTTAATTCTTTTATTTCTCTTTCTCACCTCTTTATTTCTTCTTATTTTCTGTTGTCAACCAAATAAAGTATTAAAGTCATCAATGAAGAAAAAACATTGTTTAGATAAATAAAAAAAGACCAAGTTGTCCTAAATATCTAACATAAGAACAATCACGGATAAGGTGGAAAGTCATTTCATGTTTACTTAAGCACAAAAGGGAAAATTGGATTCTCTACAATATTAAAATTTTATCTATGGTAATTAACCCATATAGTATTATGCATCACACGCCCATAAAAAATGGCTAATTTTAAAAGGATTATCGCATTTTCGAAGATTTTTCCAAACTGGATTGACATGCATCAATATCATTATCTTGTCGGAGAGATTCATAAGCAGATTTAGAAGTAAATTGACCATTGCGTGATAAACCCCAATAAATGGAGCTCATGCCTATTGAAGGAGGAGGGAGATTTGCTAGAACTTCTACCGAGAATTGAGCAATTAACAAGAGAATAATTTTTTGAAATTTCCACATTAAAGTACTCTTATCATAATATTTTACATTTATATTAGAAACATCAAATATCGGGACTAGGGATATAGCAACCTCCCTAAAGACTACTTGAGAGAAAAGCCACTTGTTCAACTAAAAATAAGTAGTATTACCATCTCCATCTTAGACCCTACCCAAATTTCATCATTAAAGATCTATTAAATTCATGTATCCTACGAACAACTAGACCCCCTTCATTTTTAGGTCTACAAATTTTCTCCCAAAGTTAAAGGGTGACTTGATCGTTGTTTATCATACATGCCCCAAATAAAGTCTCTTCGTATTTTCTCAAGCTTACATTACGTTGGGGAGATGCAATAACTAACCTTGCAAGAGTGAATCTAGTTGCACAATTAAGCATAATAAAATGCCAAGTGGACAATCTTTTTTAAGTTTAATCACACATTAACCAATAATAGTTAGGTTTAATTACACTTATGTATCTTTTTTTAATTGTTCACAATCATCCATTTCCCTTTTTATTGTGATTTAGTCCTTCCTCTTTTCATGAGTTGCAATATTAATTCCTTTGACGACATGTCTATGTGACCTATCTGAACTTCATGTGATGTCAATGTATGATACATACATGGCTTGGAAACTAATAAGCAAAAGAGGAAGTGGCTTTTCAATAAGGCAAAAGAGGAAGAAAGTCATTACATACACTTGAATGTATAACTCGACAATTTAAGTTATTCCTAAGGAACTCATCCTTAATAAAAAGTGGTGTATTGTCCCACCAATAACCTCTTCTAGACATCACTCCAAAGGTTGTAAGTTTATCAGCACACACATTTCTTTCTCTATAAATATGAGAAATTTTAAAGTTCAAAGATTGAATAAGAAAGAGACCTTGATTCCAAATCCAAATGAGCTTCCAAGAGGTGCAAATTTTCCATTGAAGATATCCACTACTAAAGTTCAATCACATTCCAACCAAATGTATTTCCAGCCTTTAAAAACAACAATCTCAAAAACAATAATAGCAGAGTGCAACTCTGCAAAGAAAGAGTCTTGAATACCATAGTAAGCTGCAAAACAACCCTTAATTGCACCCTCATTATCTCTGAAGATACCACCCCCACCACCATGCCTCGGTGAGCCTCAAGCTGCACCATCAATATTAATTTTAATCCATCCAACTGAAGGGGTGAGACAAAGGAATTCCCATATTACATGAGCTTTATGATAATTAATATCCACCTTAAACATCTTAAGAATGACCAGCTCTTGCAAGGTAGGATTAGAGCACAACTTGGTAGAGTTACCAGATAGGGAAGGGGCCATTTTAATTCTAGAGATTGCTTGGGAAGTTGTAGTTTTAGCACAATCAATTCTGGCCCTATTCCTACAGAACCAAATTGTGGAGACAATGTTGATGATGGCAGCAACAACCACCTCTTTAACTTGAGGACTCCAACCTCTAAAACACACTTAAAGAATTGTAGTAGTGGAGTTTGTATCTATATTTGCACTAAGCATGCAATTCAGCTAATTCCAAAGTGTGACAGCAAATGGGCAATGCAAAAATAAGTGGTTTGAGGTTTCTTGAGTTGCCAGACATAATGTGCAAATAGAAGTAAAAGACAAACCCCTCCTTTGTAAATTGTCATATGTGGACATCCTATTTTTGTGAAGTCCCCAAATAGTTTTCACCATTGAGATTGGGTAATAGGGGGAAAAGCATTGAAAGGCAACTTTCCTAGGAAGGAGACTATCATTAGTTTTTTGCCAAACTAACTTGTACTGAATGTTAGCAACAAAAATATTAGTTTTGGCAATGAGGCAAACAATTTGAGGGTGATAAACAAACATCCAGTTTGGTATAGTCCACTTGAAATCCTTTATAAAGTCAGCCACACAAGCTTATAGAGAAGTTCTAATTGGGGCAGGAATGCTCAAATAATCCACAAAGGGGGAGCCAAGCAAGTTGTCCCTCCAATAATTGATGAGATTACCATTGCCAACTAGCCATATTGAGTTATCATTTGTAGTATTCCAACTTGTCTTAATGTCTAGCAATATAGAGGATTTGATATAAGTGGAAATAGGTCTACTATGTTTATGGAATCTTTGCCTATAAAAGATAGTCCAATCTTGAGAAGAGGATAGCATGTCCCAAGAGAGCTTCAACAAAGCAGCTTTGTTCAAAGCAACCACAAACCTAAGTCCCAAACCACCTTCGTTGGCAGGCACACAAACTTGATGCCAAGCAACCGTGACCAATTTTCTGACATTTATGTATACTGACCAAATAAAATTCCTAATGCAATTATCCACATATTTCAGAAGTTGTGTAGGCCAAGAATAGACATGAAAATTATAAAGCATCATGCTATGAATTATGGACTTCACTAATTCAACTCTGCCCATTATGGATAGGGAGAATCATTTCCACTTATATAGCTTGTTTACTATTCTGTCAGCAATGGGTTGCAGATGAATGTGCATGGGCTTCCCTTTGAACAAAGGCACTCCCAAATAAGAGAAAGGGAGATAACTAACTGAAAATCCTAGCCAAGAGGTAAGATTCAGAATTTTCCTAGGAGGGGCTGAAGAAGTGTAGAATTTACACTTATTCAGATTGATAACTTAACCAGAGGCATGAGCATAATCCTTGATCAACTATTTAAGGGCTAGCAGCTCTCTTTTGATTCCTTTACAAAATATCAAAAGCATAGAGCATGCAACTAGTAGTTTGCAACCTCCTAGGACCAGAGATTGCATTGATTTTCCTTTCACCAAACAACTTAGATGTTCCTCTTCTTAGAACATCTTCAGCAATATAGAAAAAGAGAGGAGAAAGAGGATCCTCTTGCCTCACACTTCTACAACAGCTAAAAAAACCCACAGACTGGCCATTGACCTGAATGAACAATTTAGTAGAAAACAAAATAACATTAATCCACTTAGTGAACTTATTGTTAAAGCCAAAAGCTTCTAGAGTTTCCAGCAAAAATTCCCAATCCAGAATGTTAAATGCTTTTCTTATATCCAGTTTAATGGCCAAGTTTCCTCCAAATACTTTATGATATAGAAGGTTGACAGCTTCTAAGGTTATGCAAATACAATCTTGGATGTGCTTGTCTTTAATAAAGCCTCTCTGATTGGTGGATATAATCTTTGGGGCTTTTAGAACAAGCCTATCAGCAAGGATTTTAGTGATGATTTTAAATTGGAAATTAGCCAAGGAAATGAGCTTGAAGTCTTCAATTCTGTCTACACCAGAAGACTTGGAAATAAGAACCACCGTGTTTGAATTGAGATTTGGCATCAACCAATCTTGTGTGAAGAATTGAGAAACCGATCTGCACACATCATTCCCAACCACTTCCTAGAAAGTCTAATAAAAACTGCCTTCAAACACATCAGGTCCAAGACCCCTTCCCCATTCATAGAAAAAACAACAGCTTTGATTTCCTCAGTGGAAGGGGCAAGAGTGAGCATTGAATTGTCTACCTCAGAAACCAGATTTGGAACCACAAATTGTATAAGATTGTTGGGGGGAGGTGTTGTTAGGACTAGCATACAGGTCATATATATATGCATTTGGATACGGGATAAAGGACAATATAAACTTCATTCACCATATTCCCTATGAATATACTCAGGTATGTGTTTGCTCTATATTACTTCTCTTTTTAATGATTTTACATGAATGATTTTAGCTATATGATGAATGTTCTTTAGTCTTAAGAAGGCGGGGTCTAGATGTATGATGGCTAATGTGGAATCTACTAGTGTCGCTTGCGAGATGTTGGAGATGTAATTGAATATGTTTTTTGACGATCAAGTCAGTATATGAGAGAGAGATATAGAATGTAAGAGCTGAGTGAGATAATTATAGCAAGAAATAAAGAGTAAGTAAGTGTAGAATGTAAGTATATAAGTAAACTTCCTTACAAGAGCCCTAAGATTAAATTTAAACTCTCAATCATCTTGTCCGCATCTACCCATATGCAATGTTGGTCCTGACATTTTGTAGGCCCAGTGTGAGAAAAAAATTTAGTCCCCAATTTAATTATATGAAATTTGAATATCAAATAATTTAATTTAAGTAAAAAAAATTATAATAAATTTCGAACAAAAGAGGTCTCATACAATTATGGGCTTTGTGCAGCGCACCTACCACACACCCATAAGGGCTGGCCCTCGTCATATGGATGGTGGGTCCCCATTTTATAAGCCACTTGGGACAAAAAATGAGATTATTTATTTATCATAAAATATATAATATTCATAAATTTACATCAAAATATGAGAATTCAAAATAAATTATTAGAATCCAATAAAAAATGAGTTGTCACTATTTATAAAAAAAAGATTTAATTATGTCAACATTTTACACTACTTTTTCGAAATAATATTTTAAAAGAAATCATGAAGATATGTAATTTTTTTTCTTGATAAGATATTATTGTTATTTATTTGGTATTAGAATACAAGATTCTTTCTACCACCTTTTAAAAACATTAAATGATATGACACTTTATCCGATGTTCCTAATTTTAAAATTAAATCAAGTATGACAATTAGTAATGATGATAAATTTGGAATTTGAAATGGAAGAAAAAATGTTAGAGTAGAAATGAAAAGTAGACCTTTTTTTGTTTTTACAACTTTTAACTACAATTTTATTTAGACAACCATGACAATGTTAAGTTGTCCATTAAGCTTCAATAATAAAAAATGAGAGTAACTTCTCGAAAAAATGAAAAGTGAGAAAGAAATAGAATAATTAATTTAATTTTGTTATAATTGTTAAACTTAAGTTACTAAAATAATACTAAAAGCATAATGAAAATAAAATAAGTTATTTTCTCCAATTATTAAAATTATGATATGTGTAAATTGAGGTGGGATGAATTTATTTCCTTCAATTATTGACTCTATGGTTAGAATCCAGATTAATCCCGATAAGAGTGATGAATTGGTTTGGAAGCACTCTAGTGATGGGAGGCTTTCTCTTAAACTGCCTATAACTACTTCAAGCTCGGAGTTAGCCAATTGAGTTGGTGCAAATTGATTTGGTTCATATTCATTCCTCCTACAAAATCCTTCAATACTTGGAGGCTTGTCATCAACAAAATGCCTACTAATGAGAACCTACAAAAAAAAGGAATCCCTTTCGCCTCAGTTTGTACCTTCTGTCATGCTGCAGCATAGTCTTCTCCCCATTTGTTCCTTTATTGTTCCAATGCTTTTCCTCTTTAGAATTGGTTAGATAACCTCCTTGGCAAGCCTATTGATAGGTCCTTTATTGCTTCTCTTCTTCAAGTTTCTAGGGGAGTCCTCAGCTCACTGAGGTCGTCATAGCCTATATTATTAGCACAATCTCAACAATTTGGCATTGTAGAAATCACTGTAGGTTTGAAAACAAGTCAATTAGCATTGCTCAAGCATTGGCGAGGATCCAAAGGGACACTACCATGATTGGTAATTTTTCAAAGTCTATTGCTAAGCCTTCCTTGGAAGAGTTTATGATGCTTAGAGCTTTCAGAGTTGATCCAAAATTCAACCTGACTCATGTTATTACTGAAGTGAGGTGGCTCCTCCCTAATCCTGGTTGGGTGAAGATTAATATTGACGGGGCTGCTCATGGCTCCCCAGGTAGGGATGGCAAAAAAACCCGACTCGTGGGTACCCGTGAAAATACCTGCAATGGGTACCCGCAATAATAGCTTATGAGCGGAAGCGGGTTTTGTGATACCCGCCTCGCGGGTACCCGCAAATTTATATATTTAGTTTTTAGTTAAATTTTATATATATTTATTATTATTTTAAGATTATATATCATATACTTTATTATTATTTCATAATAAATTACACATATTTGACTATGATAATAAACTTATCATATAGATATCATATTGTTCTTGTAACAATTATTTTTACATATTAATTATTACAAATTATATAAATATATAATTAATGTTAAAAACCTGTTGGGTACCCGTAAATACTCACTACCCGCACGGGTACCCGCAAATATTGCGGATTTGGGTACGGGAAAGCACTACCCGTGCCCGCCCGCGCCCGTTGCCCTCCCTACACCCCAGGTCATGTTGGAGGTGGTGGTACTGTCAGAAACAACTTTGGAGAAATGTTGGGATGTTTTGCAATCTATATGAACATTCAAGACTCTCTCTATGCCGAATTATTTGCTGCAATCTTGGCCATAGCTCTGGCTCATTGGAAGGGTTGGTCTGTGGTTTGGTTAGAATGCGATTCCTGTTTGGTTGTTGACATAGTCAAGGGTAACTTCCAAGTTCCTTGGAAGCTAAGAAACACTTGGAGTAAGTGTTGTCGCATGCTTATTTTATTGAATTTAAGAGTTTCTCATATTTATAGAGAAGACAATACTTGTGCGGATAAACTTGCTTCCTTCGAGGTGAGCTCCAGAGTTAACTCTTGGTGGAACTCAACCACTCTTTCCTTTTGCATGAGTTTAATAGGAATAGGCTTTTATTGCCTAGATTCAAACATATGTAATCTCCTCATTCAATCAATGAATTTCCTGAGTGTCCCGTCACCCTTGTCATAAAAAAAATAATAGTGCTAGTAAAATATTCTTACACCTTTAATAACTTATTAGTAAATTATGTTTTCACTAAAACCCACCGTTAGATATGAACTATTTATACATTTTCACATGAACCCCAAATCATTTAGTAATAACATAATGCTTCATCATTTCCAAAACTAGCGTTGGCCTTAATCTTTAATTTCTTGAGTCCTTTTGGTGAGAGTTGAATTATAATTATTTATCTTTTGTGATAGACATATTTTTTTTGGAGTATGAAATTTATAGAGTTTCTACGATAGTTCTTTATTGTGCATGTTACTTTTCAAACCATTACCGATGATAAGGTTAAAGCTTATTTTTTGTGCATAATTTGGTAAAAGCTAAATAGCTAATATTCAACTCAAAGCTTATATGTATTACCACATTTGATTATTGTATACATTCATGGATTTCAAAATAGTAAAGGCACATATATCCCAAGGAAATATGATAATCTAATGAGATAAAATGTGATGCATAAATAATAGACTGTCACTTGGCATTACATCAACATCATTTGGCTCAATTGATTCATGCAAAATATAAATATTTAATTTAAAGATTAGAGATAATAAAATAGATTGTCATCTCCATTTGCATGTATCCACAAAATTTAAGGAGACTCCAGAATACCCATATTGTCTTAATTAACAAAATTGCAAGCATTGTTTGTTCTAAAATCATAACACTTTTGAGATATTTAATTTCATGACATCATAGTTTATTATTATTTTCTGTATATTGTGCCCACAAACTGACCTCATTATCCAATAGTAATTCTCACACGTTTAGTAGATAAATGAGCTAAATTTATATGTTTTACTCACAAAAAATACAAGATATGCAAACAATTTTACAGATATTATTACCAGTTTTACCATTACTAATCATAAGTAAGAGTGTCACTCATGACTCATTAAGACAATAATGTTACATCAATGAACTTTGTTCATTTGTAACTTTTTTTTGAAAATTGGTGAGCTTTGCAATCATTTTCTTTGTAAAAAAGGAAGTGCGTTAAATCATCTTCACGTATACTATATATCCCTTTGACCCATAATTTTATACTGAAGCAGATATGCACTATTGCATTATATTAGGGCAAGAGACTATAATGTTACATCACCAAACAACACTCAATATTATATATGCAAAAATGCACATAAACCATAATAAAATATATAAGCACAATACAAGGTCTTATATTAAAAAAACACAAATCCATTTAAAACAAAACCACAATCTTAATAGTTCATGAACCAGAATGGCTCAAATGAAAAGTATAAATAGTTCAATTATTTAAATTTAACTTCTCAGCAGTACCTGATAAAAGAAATCCACCAAACTGCAAAGTAGAAGAGATATATGATGATAAAGTTTTAGTTGTCCTTAATATTAGACCTAAACTTGATCCAAGCCAATCTACAAGCATCATTCTCCATTGCAAGGAACATTGCCCTCCTTACTGGATCCTCAAGCAAATAAATGGCGTCCAACCACAAAGTACTACCACATTCCAAGCCATTTATATTGTTAAGAACATCCATCATCCTTGTAGAACTATCCATCACTGGTTTTTGAATAATATCAGTGACACTGTTCTGAGTGCTAGTTTCTAGTTCTGTTGGAACTTGGGTAGGTTTTTTTGCATTACCATTATGCTCTTCATATGTGAAATTATTCAAAGTATTCTCACCAACTTCCTCCTACACAATAAAATATAACTCCATCAAATAGAGATATAGAATCAACTAAAAAAACAATGGAGTAATTCCGCTATTTTTCATGAAGGGTCAAGAAAAGCATTAAAATTTCTTCAACTATCTTGATAGCAAAACACACAAAATTTTGAAAAGAAAATATAAACTTGAATGTTTAATACATTATTACTAATAAGATTCCCTCTTCAAATGAGGGAAGAACTCCTCAATTATTGGCTAAGGATTTCAGACAGTAATACACAAATGTTACTACAAAAAACAAAAGTCTATTTAAGTGCATAAAAAATACAGGGCAATAAGATTAGGATGTAACAATTATACGATTTAGATAAAATGTAATGTCATTTTTATTCTGAAATGTAAAGATAATATTAATAACTTGTCTCTTCATTATTAGAGAAGATTTTTTTTCATATTCAAGATTTTTTATAAAGAAAAGTAAATTTAAAACTTAAACATGCCTATGTTATAATATCTTAATAAATTAACTTTTAAGAATCAAGCAAGTTTGACTCTCAAGCTGCTTACACTTTGCAATAAAAATTCATATTAAAACTCCCAAAATCCTTTCAGATCAGAGAAAACATTAAAAAATACCCATTGAAGTAAGTTTGGTAGTACTACTCAAGAAACATATATGTTAACACAAATTCCAATTATGAAATAGTATACATGTTTGAAACTTTTCATGTTTCAATTAGAAAATCAACACTGCATGCCTCCTAAATTTACTAGAACTTTTACTATATACAGAAGAAGCAAAAAGTACACATTTGTGGAGTGGATGAAGTAGTCTCACCTTGCAATTAGATAAACAATCAGAACATAGATACTGGCTCGATGCCTTTGCTTCTTCAGTGGTCATGCCCACACAACCATGATGGAACCTACAAAGATTGAAAGGTGTTTCTTGCATAAAGTCTATAAGCACATAAACATATACAAAACAATAAAAACCAAGAGTCAATATTTTTGGAGGTGAAAACAAAGGAATTTAATGAGTGTATTAAAACTATTTGACTTCAAAATACTAGTGTAAAAAAAACTTGTTGGCTGTCTCTACAAGTAGTGTATTCATGATTCCTTCATCCAAGAAAACAACATATCTAATGCACAAATTTGACATATGACTAAAAATCATTTGCACACAAAATAATAGGTAACAAATTACAACAAAATACAGTGATTTTACCAATCCCGGCACATCACACACTGCAACATGAAGATATCTGGGTTACAAGGCATCTCGCATTTGCAATACCTATAAAATATAAAACCAAATCAACAACATAAAACCCACCACCATTAAATTGCGTTTTAAATCTTTGAATAACAAAATTAACGACACCAAATTTCAAAGATATATGGGCCAGTACAATGATTTATCTTAGACAAAACTAAATGAATGTTTATCAAAGCAATCAAGAAACTCACACTGGAACACTGTCAGGAGTAAAATACCCAGTAATAACCTTGTACTCAAACCTACAATAGAAATCCTTTGCACCTGGATTCTCAATTCTCATATAATCATTGAAGGGGTGCACAACACATTTCCCTTCAATGGCATCAGCACTCTTAACATCATAATGGTCAGTTAAAAAAAGCTCATTTGCTCCATGAAAAATCTTTCTTCCTCCAACAGCTTCTTCTGGCCTATAATACCACCTCACATGCACATTTACATTACTACTATTATCCTTCCTTAACTTCTCCACACGCGCCACATTTTGTGGATTTCTCAAATCTGAATGAAGAATCAACACACAATCCCCAGCTGCAAAGAAACAAAAATATCACCTTCATGAAATTCACACAACTCCCACATATATGGTTTCAAACAAAAAATGAATCATTTTGAATTGGTTAAGGTGACTAGGTATGTTAATGAGAAAAATAAATCAAAGACTTTTATAAATCCACCCTATAACCAAATGTTTTAGAACAATTCACTTTTTTCCTCCTTAAATATATTGATTTTATTAGTAGCTAACACAATTGCATTAAAGGTTTCGATGATTACCTCTAATAATATTTTCAGTGCCTTTGATTGTGTAGGAATCTATATCTGTTCCAGATCTCAGTTTCGCCGTGATGTCCATGTTTGAGAAATGAAATATGAAATGCGAGTGATTGATGATTTGGAGAAGGTTGAAATTATTGAATTCTTCGAACCCTAAGATTTATTTTTTTGGGAGAAGAACTAAGTATAAAACTTTTGACTTCTTTGAAAAAACGAGGAAAGTATATGAGGTAGGTATATGAAAGAGTAAACCTTAAGATTCACACAACCAACTAATTGACTGCACGTGTCCACATTTCTGAAGTATTAATTTAAAAATTGATAATAAATTCTTATTGTAATTATTTAATATGTATCATAAAGCATAGTAATAAATTTTCTCCCAATTAAATGATTTTTGCATTAAAATCTATATTATTTCTAAAAATTCCAAATTGACCAAAAAAAATTCCAACTAGAGGTGTCAATATTATTCACATTACTACATTGTTAAGATTCTCACCTCCAATCTTTTAAGCAATCACTATAGAAAACATGTTTAGATAAAGAGACTATGTTGTTCCACATAGGTCTAACACAAGAACAATCATGGAGAAGGTGCAAAGACGTTTCTTGTTTACTTAAGCACGTAGAGCAGGTTGGATTCTCTACAATATTAAAACTCCATCTATGGTAATTAACCCATTTACCATTAGGCATTATATGCCATAAAAAGTTGGTAATTTTCAAAGGATCATCCTTTTTTCGAAGATTTTTCCAAACTAGATTGACATTAACATCATTACCTTGCCGGAGGGATTCATAATCAAATTTAGAAGTAATTTGATCATTGTGCTATAAATCCTAATAAATGGTTCATAATTGTAGAAGGAGGATAGGAAATTCAGTGACAGATCTTGATCTAAAGTTTAGAAGTGGTAACATTATTTAATTACAATTTATAATTAACATTGGTTGAATAACAAAAAATATAACGAAATATACATAATTATTTTAAAGTTTCAAAATAACATATTAATAATAATAAAAATATGATAAAGAAAAATATACATTCATTTAAAATGTTTTTCACTCTTTTAAAGACTTAATGTCATCTACGATTGAATTAGAGGTAAAACTTTTGCTATTGTATTTTCATTATAAATTATCATGTTTTGTGCAATAAATTCATCTTTTATCTTACTAAATAATTTTATTTTGTTGTTGAAAATAATATTTTTATAATAGTTTTTTTTATGTTAAGATAAGACAAACAACTCAATCAAACAAAAATTTGCATTCAATTTTCTCGTATTGTCAAAGTTGTACTTAATTAAGAATGATTAAAAGTTTCACAAACATGAACGACTAATAATATCAACAATGTTAAATTAACATCTCAATCTTCTTTTGCTCACTAAGATCTATATGATAAATTTTTTCACAAAAATACATATATTATCAATATTAAATGATTGGAAAAAAAAATCTTAGGATATTAGGGCTTTTAATGCAAAGTTTGACAAACACGATTTTTAATTCTTATAACTTATTTTCTAAGTATAATCATTACAAAATCAAATAAAACCATAGTAACATATACAATATTAATTTACACATATAAAATAATTTGATTCATTATCTATTATTTTGTAAGACAACAAAAGTTACATCGTACATATAAAAAGTAAAAATAATATTTTTAAAAATGAAAAAAAAAATAAGAGGGTCGCCCTGGTGGTATTGCTTGATCTTCTATCGAGATTGGAGCATATAACAAGTGAATAAATGCTAGAAATTTCCACATTGAAGTACTCTCTAATCATAATATTGTGTCAATGTACTTGAAACAACAGAAACAAGGATTAGGGATATAGCAACCTATTGTAATACATCTCTAAATAAAAACCACTTGTTCAACTAAAAATTAGTAGTATTACCATCTCCAACTCTACACTTGATCCCCTTTTTCATACTCTCCCAAGCCAAGTATGACGAACCTTCTCTATACATGAGAATAAGAATGAAGTTTGCGAACAATAGGGATTATTATTCCCTCTTTTCATAAGTTGTGATATTAGTTCCTTTGAGGATATGACTATGTGGCGTAACTTAACTTCATCTGATATAAACTTGTGATGCAGGCATGACTTGGAAACTAATAAGCAAAAAGTATTGTTTCAAAAGTCCATCCTGAACAATTCACTTTTTTCTCCCTAAATATATTGATTTTATAAGTGGCTAACATAGTTGCATAAGTATATAAAGTAAAAGGTTTCGATGATTACCTTTTATAATATTTCCAGTGCATTTAATTGTGCAGGAGTCTATATGTTTTTCTCTAGATCTCAATTTCGCTAGGATCACCTTTTTTTGAAATGAAATGTGAAATGTGAGTGATTAATAATTTGGAAAATGTTGAAACTGTTGAATTTTTAGAACTCTAAGATTTATTTTTTGGGAGAGAAGAACTAAAGTGTAAAATTTTTGACTTTTTTAAGATACGATGGCAACCTAGGAGGTAGGTATATGAGGGATTAAAACTTAGGATCCATACAACCAATTAATTGTTTCTACATGTCCATGTTTCTGAAGTATTAATTTAAAAATTGATAATAAATTCTTATTATAATTATTTAAAATGTATCTACATAGTATAGTAATAAATCTTCTACTAATTAAACGGTTATGCATTGAAAACCATTGAAGTACTCTAATCATAATATTGTGTCAGTGTATCAGAAACATCATAAACTAGAGAAAAGCCACATGTTCAACCAGAAATGAGTAGTCTTGCTAGCTCCAACTCTCCACCAAATCCCTTTTTCTCAGATCCTTGCAGACCAAGTATGACAAATCCCTCTTCATACATGAGACTCATGGTGACGTTTGCAAACAAAGCACTAGAGTTAGTTATCAAACCCCACCAAGTTTCATCATTAATGAATTGTTAAACTCTTGCATCCTTCAAACACCTAAACATCTTTTGCCTAGGAGGTGTGTTATAAGCTTGAGAAAATCCAAAGTGATTTTATTTGGGGGACATATTTTAAACAATTTTTTTTATAAAGAAAAATTGTATTAAAGGAGCACAAGGGTTGCCCACCCAATACAAGAAGGAAACAAACACAACTAAGTCGCACTTAGCTTAATACAAAGATTAGGATCCATACACCAATTAGCAAACGACAAAGATTTATGAGAAACAAAATAAATAAACCAAATTCACGATCTAGTTTGAATCAAGTCAATTAGATGCACATAGCTCGGAGTCTTTTCCTGAAAGATAACTTCATTTCTCATAATCCGTACTGACCAAACCACTGCGAACCAAAGCATTCTCCACATCTTTACACAAGTACCTCTTTTAAAGGTATCATGAAGCTTGAAAAAATTCATAATTGTTGAAGGTATTGTGATAGGAACTTGAAGCCAAGTGTAAAAATCTTTCCAAACACTTGCAACAAAGTCAAAAGATATAAACAAGTGGTCAATAGTTTCAATATGATTATTACAAAAAATACAAACCATATCTTCCGCCCTCACAATAATATTCCTCTTAAGAAGTTCATTCTTTGTTGGGAGACGACCTCTTAAGAGTTTCCAGACAAAGCAACAAACATTTGAAGGCAAACAATTAATCCAACAATTTTTTAGTACAATACCTAAGGAAGATTGATGTTCATTCATTTGAGCCAAGTAAGATGTTTTCACCACATAGTCTCAACTCATCCCGTATCATAGGAGAAAATTTGTAGACCAAAAGACGAAAATTTGTAGACCAAAAGATAGAGAGTTGGAGATCGTAATACTACTCATTTTTAGTTGAACAAGTGGTTTTTATCTAGAGTTTTCTTAGGACAGGTTGCTATATTCCCTATCCTCGTTTTTGTTGTTTCTAATACATTAGCACAATATTATGATTACAGTACTGAGATGTGGAAATTTCAAGCATTTATTCACTTGTTATCTGCTCTAATCTCGGTAGAATTTCTAGCAATACCCCTCCTCTTTCTACAAGCATGAACTCCATTTATTAGGATTTATCTCATAATGATCAATTTACTTCTAAATCTACTTATGAATCCTTCTGGCAATGTAATGTTGTTGATGTCAATGTAGTTTGGAAAAATCACCGAAAATAGGATGAACTTTTTTATGGCGTGTAATGCATAATGATAGATGGGTTAATTACCATAGATGTAGTTTTAATATTGTAGAGAATCCAACCTTTTCTGTGTGCTTAAGTAAAGAGGAAACGACTTTGCACCTTCCCATTATTGTTCTTGTGTTAGAACTATATGGGACAATGTGGTCTCTTTATCAAAACATCATGTTTTGTACAGTGATAGCTTAAAAGATTGGATAGGTGAGAATATCAACAATGTAGTACTATGAATAATATTCACACCTCTGATTTTGGAAAGTTTTTTTGTCCATTTGAGAAATAATATAGATTCTAATGCAAAAAATGTTTAATCGATAGAAAATTTATTGTCAATTTTTAAATTAATACTTCAAAAACATGGACATGTGGACACAATTAGTTGGTTGTATGAATCTTAAGTTGTACTCCCTCATTTACCTACATGGTACGCTGCCCTCGTTTCTCTTAAAAGTCAAAAAATTTACACTTTAGTTCTTCTCCCCTAAAACATAAATCTTAGGGTTCTAAAAATTCAACAATATCAACCTTTTTCAAATTATCAATCGCTCACATTTCATTTTCATTTCTCAAAAATGGAAATCATGGCGAAACTGAGATATAGAGAAACAGATATAGACTCCTACATAATTAAAGACACTAAAAATGTTATACGAGGTAATCATCGAAACCTTTTACTTTATACACCTACTCAATTGTGTTAGTCACTTATAAAATCAATATATTTAAGGAGAGAAAAAGTGAATTGTTCCAAAACATTTGTTTATAGGATGGACTTGTGAAACAATATTTTTTGCTTATTTGTTTCCAAGCCATACATGCATCACACACTTACATCACATGAAGTTCAGTTAAGCCACATAGATATGTCCTCAAAGGAACTAATATCACAACTTATGAAAAGATGGAAGAATAAATCATACAAAAAAAGGAAATAGATGACTTTGAACAATTAAAAAGAGATAAACACCATGAGTGCAATTAAACTAATTATTATCGGTTAATGTGTTATAAAACTTAAAAAAGATTGTCCACTTTGCATTTTAATATGTTTGATTTTGCAGGCAAAATCACTCTTGTAAGGCCATTTATTGTAGTTCGATAGCATATTGCATGCATAAAAATCATATGCCTAGGAGGTGTGGTATAAGCTTGAGAAAATCTAAAGTGGTTTTATTTTTGGGACATTTGGTAAACAATGATCAACTCACCCCATAACGTGGGAGAAAATTTGTAGACCTAAAATTGAAGGGGGTATAGGTGCTCGGAGGATGCATGAATTTAATAGATTTTTAACAATGTAACTTGATGGAGTCTGATAACTAACTCTTCTACTCTATGGGCAAGGGTGATTAGAAGGATATACTATTGTAGTGATGAGTTGGCCCATGTTGTTCGCAAACTTCACTCTTATTCTCATGTATGGGGAGGGATCGCCATACTTGGCCTGGGAGGTTGTGAAAAGGGGGATCAAGTGGAGAGTTGGAGATGGTAATAATACTCATTCTTTTTTCTATAAGGAAAAATGTATTAAAATTAGTACAAGGGGTGCCTACCCAATACAAGAAAAAGATCAATTAATGATCTTCTTAGAACTTAGAATGATACAGACTTTTGGGTCCATACACCAATTTGCAAAAGATAAAGAAGACGTGTTGTTTGTAACATTGATAAACCAAATCCAAGATCTAGTTTGAATTAAATCAAATAAATGCACAAAGCTTGGAGTCTTCTCGGAAAAAATCGCTTCATTTCGCATAATCCAAATATATCAAACCAAAGCAAATGCCACATATTAGCATTAATTCCTCTTCCAAGCGAGTCATGAAGATTGAAAAGATCAAGAATTGTAGATGGTAGTGTACAAGGAATCTGCAGCCAAGAGTAGAACATTTTCCAAACACTTGCAACAAAGTCACAAGATATAAACAGATGATCAATAGACTCAACATGATTATTGCATAACATACAAGTCATATCGCTAATCCTGAGAATAATATTTCGTTTAAATGGCTCATCCTTCGTTGGAAGCCTTCTTCTCAGCAACTTCCAAACAAAGCAACAAATATTTGAAGGAACACAGTTAATCCAACACTTTTTTAAAACGTTACCTAAAGGAGATGATTGTTGATTCAGCTCAGTCAAGTAGGCAAATTTAACCACATAATCACCAGAGCCATCTAACCCCCATTTCCAAGTATCCAAAGAATTCCTTTTACAAGAATGGTTATGAATCAAAACATACAAATTCGTAGCAAGAGTCTCATCTCTACCAAATAAGCTTCTCCTCCAAATACAATCTCAAACCCAGACTTCCTAATCCCAATGGTCGTTGTCTCCCACCCTAGCATTTTTGTTTTGAGCAAGATTGAACAATCTGGGATAAACTACCTTAAGACTCTAAGTGCCAACCCAAACATCATGCCAGAAGAGAGTTTGAAGACCATTCCCAATTTCCTTCCAGACATTATCAACAAACCACCCGTCTCCTTGTCCAGTAGATGATCCCACCATCTCGAGGCAGAATTATTGCTATAAACACTAAAGTTAGTACCATATTTTGAATTAATTACCTTGACCCAAAAAGCCTCACTTTGCTGAAGTCTACGCCATCTCCATTTCTCCAAAAGCGCGTCATTAAATCGAGAGAGATCTCTAACACCGAGACCACCAAGCTCCTTTGGTTTGCAAACATCCGCCCAAGCCACCCAAGCAACACCTTTACCACTTCTCTTATTCCCCCAAAGAAATTTCCGTTGCAAGCTAACAATTTTAGATAAGACTTTCTTTGGGGCTTTATAGAGATATTGGATAACACTGAATTCAGCAGAATTAATCTCCCTCCAAAAGTAATGTGTTTGCATTTCCACGCAACAAGCCTCTTTTAAATCACCTCAATCATACCCTGTCAAGTAGACATTTTCCTTGGATTTCCCCCTACAAGAATACCCAAGTAAAGAAAAGGGATAGAACCAACCTTACAATACAAAAAATTAGCCGCTACTGAAATAGTTGACTCCGATAACTTTAAACCAAATAAAGAGCTTTTGTTTGAATTGACCTTCAAACCCGAAACTAACTCAAAACATCTTAAGATTGTCTTCAAGCACCAAAGGTTGTTATCTGATGATTTGCAAACAATAATAGTATCATCCGCAAACTGAAGATCACACACTTCAACATCACTTCGACCAATTTTGAATCCGTCAAAAACACCAATGGATCTAGCTCTTCTAACCAATCCAGCAAATCCTTCCGCTACCATAAGAAACAGAAAAGGCGACATAGGATCCCCCTGTCTAATACCTCTAGAAACGGAAAATTGCACCGTTGGACTTCCATTAATCAAAACAGACATAGATGTTGAGGAAAGACAAGCATTGACCCAATTCCTCCATTTATTTGAGAACCCAAACCGACTAAGCATGTAGTCTAGGAAAGTCCAATCCACCGAGCCATATTCCTTCTCAAAGTCAACTTTAAACAAGATACAACCATCCCCATTTTTATTTGCAGAATGGATTACCTCATTAATCACCACAACCGCATCCAAAATATATCTATCATGAACAAAAGCTGATTGAGAAGGAGATATTAGAGAACTCATAACACCTTTTAGCCTACCAGCCAAAATCTTCGAAAGGATTTTATACAAAGATCCAACTAGAGAAATCGGCCTGTAGTCCTGGATTTTGTTCGGTTTCTTCGTCTTTGGAATCAAAGCAATAAACAAAGAATTCAAACCTTTTGGGATCTTTCCATTTGCATGGAATTCTTGGATAAAAAGAATAATATCCTCTTTAACCACCTCCCAAAAATCTTGGAAGAATTTGAAGTTAAAGCCATCTGGACTAGGACTCTTGTCACCTGCACAACTCCAAACCGCCCTTTTAATTTCCTCTTCCAAAAAAACCGCATCCAGATCGTGAAGTTGATTAGCACTCAATTTGGAAAAATCTATCCCATCCAAAGTCGGTTTAATCGTAGGCCCCGCAGAGAACAATTTTTTAAAGTAATTTGTTATCTCATTCCTCAAAACCAAGTCTTCCTCAAGCCACACATCGTTAATCCAAACACCTCTGATTTGATTTCTCTGCCTTCGATTATTAATGCAAGCGTGAAAATAGCTAGTGTTTGCATCCCCTCCTTCAACCACCTACTCCTCGACTTTTGCCTCAATAAGTTATCCCTCAATTTTGTTGTTTTCCACCATTCAACCGAAAGCTTCTTGCAAAGAGATAGCTGATCTGAATCCAACACCGAATTCTCACCCAAGATATCTAATTCTTGAATATCCATAGACAATTTAGCCAAATTAGTATCCAAACAACCAAAAGTCTCCTTATTCCAAACCTTTAAAGCTTCTTTTAAATACTTCAATTTTTCCTTCACAGTGTAAGCCATCCTCCCAAAAGCCCCAGCCTCATTCCACGCTTCTGAAACCAGCGGGGCAAAACCCTTATGATGAATCCAACAGTTGTTGAACCGGAAAGGAATCGGGCCTTTTTCTAACTTCCTCTGTCTTAAGATAATCGGACAATGATCGGAGAAATCTCTATTCAAAGCCCATTGTGTAGTGTCTGACCAATTCAAAAACCACCCTGCTAATAAGAGAAACCTATCAACCCGACTCATAGCACCACTTCTAGAATGGTACCAAGTAAAATTTCTCCCAATTAACAGTAAATCCACCAATTCCATCTCTCTAATCCAGTCATTGAAACATTGGATATCTCTTTTACAACCCCCCTACAACTTCTCTCCTTTCTGACATACTTCTAACAGAATTAAATTAACCAAAACAACACCAAGCTACGTCACCCAGATTCATCTTCAATTGCAACAGTTCTTCCCAAAGAAGCTTTTTCTGAGATAATAAACAAGGAGAAAAATATTAACCATAAAACAATTTACCTGACCATCCATCCAAGTTCCAATAGTGGCCAGAAACCTATTGCCTGCGTAAGAGTTGGATTTGTGAAATTTGTTGAGGTCCCATATGCTCAAGATACCACCCGACCTTCCAACCGATGGACTGAAGTCCCAAGCACAATCAGAATTCCCCCAAAGATCGACACACAACTTCTCATCACACTGCTCAAGCTTTGTTTCTTGGATGCTAATGAAATCCACAAAATTATTTTTAATAACCCCTTGCACATTTCTTCTCTTTAAACTACTCCCTAACCCCCTAACATTTAAGGAACGACAATTCATTGAATACCTCTTGCACCCCCTTGAATAGAATTTGCAAAACCAATCCTATCCCTCTTTTCTAAAACTTCAATTTCCTTTATCATCACACTATCCTCCCCATCAAAAGTGACGCCCAATTTTTTCCCCAATTCCCATATCTTTGTAGCATTTTGGGTTTCTCCACAAAAAGGAGAAGCATTCGTGTGCAAGAAATTAGACAAGGATAAAGGTTCCTCACACAAAGGCTCCAAAACCCCATAATGAATTGTATTCTCAAGAGGCACTTCAATAACATCATCATTTGTTGTCTTTTATGGAGCTCTTTCTTCTTTAACCTCCTACCATTTTTTGGTCTTAAGGATGCAAGCATTTGATTCTGCATGTTCACCAACACCTTGGGAGTTTTTTTCTTTTTTTTTTACCTCCCCTTTTCAATAGTACCAGCAAGTGTGACATGAGAATTAGAAGATTTGTTACTACTATTAGTTGAACAAGTGGGTCTTAGGGAAGGTTGTTATATCCCCAATCCTCGTTTCTGTTGTTTCTAATACATTGGCACAATATTACGATTAGAGTACTTCAATGTGGAAATTTCAAGCATTTATTCACTTGTTATCTACTCCAATCTAGGGAGAAGTTCTAGCAATGCCCCCTCCTCCTTCTACAAGCATGAACTCCATTTATTAGGATCTATCGCATAATGATCAATTTACTTCTAGATTTTGATTATGAATCCCTCTGACAAGGTAATGATGTTGATGTCAATCTAGTTTTGAAAAATCTCCAAAAATGGGATGATCCTTTTAAAATTAGCAACTTTTAATGGCGTATAATGCCTAATGGTAGCTGGGTTAATTACCATAGATGGAGTTTTAATATTGTAGAGAATCCAACATGCTCTGTGTGCTAAGTAAACAGAAAACAACTTTGCACCTTCTCCATGATTGTTCTTATGTTAGACCTATGTGGGACAACATAGTCTCTTTATCTAAACAACATGTTTTCTATAGTGATTGCATAAAAGATTGGAGGTGAGAATCTCAACAATGTAGTAGTGTGAATAATATTGACATCTTTGGTTTTGGAATTTTTTTTGGTCAATTTGGAAATTTAAGAAATAATATAGATTTTAATGCAAAAATTGTTTAATTGGGAGAAAATTAATTACTATGCTTTGTAGATACATATTAAATAATTATAATAAGAATTTATTATCAATTTTTAAATTAATACTTCAAAACTTGGACATGTGCATTCAATTAGTTGGTTGTGTGTATTTTAAGGTTTACTCCTCATATACCTACCTCATGGATAAGGATCACCTGTCCCACAATTTTCATGTCTCCTTGTCCCGGACCAATCAAACATCACAAAATAATATTAAAATATTAATTTCTGTTTTTATAATTTTTCTTTTTAAATGAATGAAGCTCTGTGATTGGCTTGGTACACCAAGTGGGATATGAATGGGGACATGTGATCCTCATCCCTACCTCATACTACCCTACCTTCATTTCTCAAAGAAGTCAAAAGTTTTACACTTTAGTTCTTCTCCCCAAAAAATAAATCTTAGGGTTCGAAGAATTCAACAATTTTAACCTTCTCCAAATCATCAATCACTCACATTTCATATTTCATTTCTGATCAAACATGGAGATCATGGCGAAACTGAGATCCGGAGAAACAGTTGAATAATATTGACACCTTTAGTTTTGGAATTTTTTTTTTGGTCAATTTGGAAATTTGAGAAATAATATAGATTTTAATGCAAAAATTGTTTAATTGGGGGAAAATTAATTACTATGCCTTGTAGATAGATATTAAATAATTATAATAAGAATTCATTATCAATTTTTAAATTAATACTTCAAAACATGGACACGTGCATTCAATTAGTTGGTCAATTTAGAAATTTGAGAAATAATACATATATTTTAATGCAAAAATTGTTAAATCGGGAGAAAATTAATTACTATGCTTTGTAGATACATATTAACTAATTATAATAAGAATTTATTATCAATTTTTAAATTAATACTTCAAAACGTGGACACGTGCATTCAATTAGTTGGTTGTGTGTATTTTAAGGTTTACTCCTCATATACCTACCTCATGGATAAGGATCACCTGTCCCACAATTTTCATGTCTCCTTGTCCCGGACCAATCAAACATCACAAAATAATATTAAAATATTAATTTCTGTTTTTATAATTTTTCTTTTTAAATGAATGAAGCTCTGTGATTGGCTTGGTACACCAAGTGGGATATGAATGGGGACATGTGATCCTCATCCCTACCTCATACTACCCTACCTTCATTTCTCAAAGAAGTCAAAAGTTTTACACTTTAGTTCTTCTCCCCAAAAAATAAATCTTAGCGTTCGAAGAATTCAACAATTTTAACCTTCTCCAAATCATCAATCACTCACATTTCATATTTCATTTCTGATCAAACATGGAGATCATGGCGAAACTGAGATCCGGAGAAACAGTTGAATAATATTGACCTGGACACATGCATTCAATTAGTTGGTCAATTTGGAAATTTGAGAAATAATATAGATTTTAATGCAAAAATTGTTTAATCGGGAGAAAATTAATTACTATGCTTTGTAGATACATATTAAATATTTATAATAAGAATTTATTATCAATTTTTAAATTAATACTTCAAAACCTGGACACATGCATTCAATTAGTTGGTCAATTTGGAAATTTGAGAAATAATATAGATTTTAATGCAAAAATTGTTTAATCGGGAGAAAATTAATTACTATGCTTTGTAGATACATATTAAATATTTATAATAAGAATTTATTATCAATTTTTAAATTAATACTTCAAAACGTGGACACGTGCATTCAATTAGTTGGTTGTGTGTATTTTAAGGTTTACTCCTCATATACCTACTTCATGGACAAGGATCACTTGTCCCACAATTTTCCTGTCTCCCTGTCCCGGACCAATCAAACATCACAAATTATTATTAAAATATTAATTTCTATTTTTATAAAAAAAAAATTAAATGAACGAAGCTCTATGATTGGCTTGGTACACCAAGTGAGATATGAATGGGGACATGTGATCCTCATCCCTACCTCATACTACCCTACCTTCATTTCTCAAAGAAGTCAAAAGTTTTACACTTTAGTTCTTCTCCCTAAAAACTAAATCTTAGGGTTCGAAGAATTCAAAATTTTTAACCTTCTCCAAATCATCAATCACACACATTTCATATTTCATTTCTGATCAAACATGGAGATCATGGTGAAACTGAGATCTGGAGAAATAGTTGAATAATATTGACCCCTTTAGTTTTGGAATTTTTTTTGGTCAATTTGGAAATTTGAGAAGTAATATAGATTTTAATGCAAAAATTGTTTAATTGGGAGAAAATTAATTACTATACTTTGTAGATACATATTAAATAATTATAATAAGAATTTATTATCAATTTTTAAATTAATACTTCAAAACGTGGACACGTGTACTCGATTAGTTGGTTGTGTGTATTTTAGGTTTTACTCCTCATATACCTACCTCATGCTATGCTACCCTCATTTCTCAAAGAAGTCAAAAGTTTTACACTTTAGTTCTTCTCCCCAAAAAATAAATCTTAGCGTTCGAAGAATTCAACAATTTTAACCTTCTCCAAATCATCAATCACTCACATTTCATATTTTATTTCTGATCAAACATGGAGTTCATGGCGAAACTGAGATCTGGAGAAACAGATATAAACTCCTACAGAATCAAAGGCACTGAAAATATTATCAGAGGTAATCATCGAAACCTTTTATGCAACTGTGTTAGCTATATATAAAATCAATATATTTAAGGAGGAAAAAAGTGAATTGTTCTAAAACATTTGGTTATAGGGTGGATCTATAAAAGTCTTTGATTTATTTTTCTCATTAACATTTGGTTATAGGGTGGATTTATAAATGATTCATTTTTTGTTTGAAACCATTTATGTGGGAGTTGTGTGAATTTCTTAAAGGTTATATTTTTGTTTCTTTGCAGTTGGCGATTGTGTGTTGATTCGTCCTTCAGATGCGAGAAAGCCAAAATATGTGGCGTGTGTGGAGAAGTTTGAGAAGGATAATAATAATAACGTAAATGTGCATGTGAGGTGGTATTATAGGCCAGAAGAAGCTTTTGGAGGAAGAAGGATTTTTCATGGAGCAAATGAGCTTTTTTTAACTGACCATTATGATGTTAAGAGTGCTGATGTCATTGAAGGGAAATGTGTTGTGCACCCCTTCAATGATTATACTAAAATTGATAATCCAGGTCCAAAGGATTTCTATTGTAGGTTTGAGTACAAGGTTGATACTCAGGTTTTTACTCCTGACGATGTTCAAGTGTGAGTTTCTTGATTGCTTTGATAAACATTCATTTAGTTTTGTCTAAGACAAATCATTGTACTGGCCCATATATCTTTGAAATTTGGTGTGGTTAATTTCGTTATTCAAAGATTTAAAACACAATTTAATTAATTTTTTGTCATCAATTAAGTCCTTAGAAAGACAAGTGTATGTTATTTTAAATCTTTTCGAGACTTAATTGGTAATAAAAAAAATTTTATCATTTTATTTTGATGCCATAATCTTTAGATGGCTTAATTGAGGGTTTAATATATTTTATGCTTATTGAATGGCGTTGAGCATTGGAAAAGTTGGTGGGTTTTATGTTGTTGATTTGGTTTTATGTTTTATAGGTATTGCATATGCGAGATACCTTATAACCCAGATATCTTCATGGTGCAGTGTCTGAGGTGCCGGGATCGGTAAAATCACTGTATTTTGTTGTAATTTGTTACCTATTATTTTGTGTGCAAATGATTTTTAGTCATATGTTAAATCTGTGCATTTGATATGTTGTTTTCTTGGATGAAGGAATAATGAATACACTACTTGTAGAGACAGCCAACAAGTTTTTTACACTAGTATTTTGAAGTCCAATCTTTTTAATACACTCATTAAATTCCTTTGTTTTCACCTAAAAAAATATTGACTCTTGAGTTTTATTGTTTCTTTTCTCCTTATACAAATTGAATGGTATATGGGCTTATTCCTTATGTGGTTTCATCAACTATGACCATATTTAGCCTCACATTTTTCATCCATTGGAACAGATTCATAAGTTTATGAGAAGTCATGCTAATATTATATTGTTTTCTATATGTTTATGTGCTTATAGACTTTATGCAAGAAACACCTTTCAATCTCTGTAGGTACCATCTTGCTTGTGTGGGCTTGACCATTGAAAAAGCAAAGGCAATGAACCAGTATCTATGTTCTGATTGTTTTTCTAAGTGCAAGGTGAGACTACTTCATCTAGTCCACAAATGTGTACTTTTTGCTTCTTCTGTATATAGTAAAAGTTCTAGTAAATTTAGGATGCATGCAGTATTGGTTTCCTAATTGAAACAAGAAAATTTTCAAACATGTATACTATTTCTTGATTGGAATTTGTGTGAACATATATGTTTCTTGAGTAGTACTACCAAACTTACTCCAATGGGTATTTTTTAATGTTTTATCTGATCTGAAAGGATTTTCGGAGTTTTAATATGAATTTTTATTGCAAAGTGTAATCAGCTTGAGAGTCAAACTTGTTTGATTCTTAAAAGTTAATTTATTAAGATATTATAACATAGGCCTGTTTAAGTTTTAAATTTACTTTTTTTTATAAAAAATCTTGAATTTGGAAAAAACAATTCTCTAATAATGAAGAGGTAAATTATTGATATTATCTTTATATTTGAGAATAAAAATGACATTACATTTCATCTAAATAGTAAAATTGTCACATCCTAAACTTATTGCCCTGTATTTTTTATGCACTTAAATAAACTTTTTTTTAACTTTTGTGTATTATTGTCTGAAATCCTTAGCTAATAAGTGAGGAGTTCTCCCCTCACTTGAAGAGGGAATCTTATTAGTAATGATGTATTGAAATTTTCAAGTTTATATTTTCTTTTCAAAATTTTGTGTGTTTTGCTATCAAGATAGTTGAAGAAATTTTAATGCTTTTCTTGACCCTTCATGAAAAATAGCGGAATTACTCCATTGTTTTTTTAGTTGATTCTATATCTCTATTTGATGGAATTATATTTTATTGTGTAGGAGGAAGTTGGTGAGAATAATTTGAATAATTTCACAGATGAAGAGCATAATGGTAATGCAAAAAAACCTACCCAAGTTCCAACAGAACTAGAAACTAGCACTCAGAACAGTGTCACTGATATTATTAAAGAACCAGTGATGGATAGTTGTACAAGGATGATGAATGTTCTTAACAATATAGATGGCTTGGAATGTGGTAGTACTTTGTGGTTGGAAGCCCTTCAATTGCTTGAGGATCCAGTAAGGAGGGAAATGTTCCTTGCAATGAAGAATGATGCTGCTAGATTGGCTTGGATCAAGCTTAGGTGTAATATTAAGGACAACTAAAACTTTATCATATATCTCTTCTATTTTGCAGTTTGGTGGATTTCTTTTATCAGGTACTGCTGAGAAGTTAAATTTAAATAATTGAACTATTTATACTTTTCATTTGAGCCATTCTGGTTCATGAACTATTAAGATTGTGGTTTTGTTTTAAATGGATTTGTGTTTTTTTAATATAAGACCTTGTATTGTGCTTATATATTTTATTATGGTTTATGTGCATTTTTGCATATATAATATTGAGTGTTGTTTGGTGATGTAACATTATAGTCTCTTGCCCTAATATAATGCAATAGTGCATATCTGCTTCAGTATAAAATTATGGGTCAAAGGGATATATAGTATACGTGAAGATGATTTAACGCACTTCCTTTTTTACAAAGAAAATGATTGCAAAGCTCACCAATTTTCAAAAAAAAGTTACAAATGAACAAAGTTCATTGATGTAACATTATTGTCTTAATGAGTCATGAGTGACACTCTTACTTACGAGTAGTGATGGTAAAACTGGTAATATTATCTGTAAGATTGTTTGCATATCTTGTATTTTTTGTGAGTAAAACATATAAATTTATCTCATTTATCTACTAAACATGTGAGAATTACTATTGGATAATGAGGTCAGTTTGTGGGCACAATATACAGAAAAAATAATAAACTATGATGTCATGAAATTAAATATCTCAAAATGTTATGATATAATCACATTTGTTCAACTTTATACATTAAAAAAATTCAAAAGATTTCTTCTATTTCTTCAACTACTTTATTTAAAAAATTTATTTTGTTGTGTGATTTTTTTCGTATTTAAAAAGAAGCAGTGCTGCAATTTTGTTAATTAAGATATTCTGGAGTCTCCTTAAATTTTGTGGATACAAGCAAATGGACTTGATAATCTATTTTATTATCTCTAATCTTTAAATTAAATGTTTATAGATCGAAATGATATTGATGTAATGAACAGTCTATGCATCACATTTTATCTCATTAGATTATCATATTTCCTATTGGATATATGTGCCTTTACTATTTTGAAATCCATGTATGTATACACTAATAATCAAATGTGATTATAATACATATAAGCTTTGAGTTGAATGTTAGCTATTTAGCTTTAACCAAATTATGCGCACAAAATAAGCTTTAACCTTATCATCGGTAATGGTTTTAAAAGTAACAGGCACAATAAAGAACAATTGATAGAAACTCTATAAATTTCATACTCCAAAAAACATGTCTAGGCACAAAAGATAAATAATTATAATTCAACTTTCACGAAAAAGGACTCAAGAAATTAAAGATTAAGGTCAACGCTAGTTTTGGAAATGATGAAGTATTATGTTATCTTGGCTAAATATCAATGCAAGTACTAAATGATTTGGAATTCATGTGAAAATGTATGATAGTTCATATCTAACGGTGGGTTTTAGTGAAAACATAATTTAGTAATAAGTTAATAAGTTATTGGAAGGTTACGCATATCTTTTGAGAAGCCAATCAATATGTTGATAGTCTAGTAATCATGCAATATCAGCTCAAACTTTTAACGGGCGGAATGTTCTTCCATCCTTTACAATTGAGGCTCTAAATAGGAATAGACTTTTCCTACCTTCCTATAGGTTTGTGAACATGTAATCTCTCTTTCTTTTCTAATAAGGTTTTCTTCGGGAGTGCTTTGCCAAAAAAAAGTGTAAGAATATTTTACTAACAACATTATAAATCCATTCCGCCTCAATTTAAACATATCATAATTTTAATAGTTCGAGAAAATAATTTATTCACTCGTATTAGAAGATAACTTATTTTATTTTCATTATGCTTTTAGTGTTATTTTTGTAACTTAAGTTTAACCATTATAACAAAATTAAATTAATTATTTCTATTTCTTTCTTACTTTTCATTTTTTTTCGAGAAGTTACTCTCATTTTTTATTATCAAAGCTTAATGGACATCTTAACATTGTCATGGTTGTCTAAATAAAATTGTAGTAAAAAGTTGCAAAAACAAAAATAAAAATTGTAGTTAAAAGTTGCAAATACAAAAATAGCTCTGCTTTTCATTTCTACTCTACATTTTTTTTTCTTCCAGTTCGAATTCCAAATTTATCATCATTACTAATTGTCATACTTGATTTAATTTTAAAATTAGGATCATTGGATAAAGTGTCATATCATTTAATGTTTTTAAAAGGTGGCAAAAGAGAATCTTGTATTCTATTACCAAATAAATAACAATAATATCTTATCAAGAAAAAAAATTACATATCTTCATGATTTCTTTTAAAATATTTTTTCGAAAGAGTAGTGTAAATTGTTGAGATAATTATATTTTTTTTTTATAAATAGTGACAACTCATTTTTTATTTGGTTCTAATAATTTATTTTGAACTCTCATTTTTATGTAAATTTATGAATATTATATATTTTATGATAAATAAATAATCTCATTTTTTGTCCCAAGTGGCTTATAAAATGGGGACCCAAATGTTGAGATAATTATATTTTTTTTTATAAATAGTGACAACTCATTTTTTATTTGGTTCTAATAATTTATTTTGAACTCTCATTTTTATGTAAATTTATGAATATTATATATTTTATGATAAATAAATAATCTCATTTTTTGTCCCAAGTGGCTTATAAAATGGGACCCACCATCCCTATGATGAGGGCCAACCTTTATGGGTGTGGGGTAGTGCGCTGCACAAAGCCCATAATTATATGAGAGTACGAGACCCCTTTTGTTCGAAATTTGTTATAATTTTTTACCTAATTAAATTATTTGATATTCAAATTTTATATAGTTAAATTAGTAACTAAATCTACAAAATGTCAGGGCCAACATTGCATATGAGTAGATGTGGATAAGTTGATTGAGAGTTTAAATTTAATCTTAGGGCTCTCGTAAGGAAAGTTTACTTTTATACTTACAATCTACACTTACTTACTCTTTATATCTTCTTATCATTATCTCATTCAGCTCTTACATTCTATATCTCTCTCATATAATGACATGAACATTGTACCCTCTTCTGAGCCACAACCTCGCCCAAGTAGGAAGAATGTCCCTCACCCAAGCGAGGGGATTGTCGCTCAAGCGAAAATTCAAGGAAAAAGGCTTAAATTATTGCTTGTCCCTCACCCAAGCGAGGGACTATCGCTCAAGCGACAATTCCTACTTTTGGATGTCAAAATTTATGTGTGTGTCTCGCTCAAACGAGAAATACAGGTTCAAAATTCTGAATTTCTCGCCCAAGCCATAGATGTCGCTCAAGCTAGAAGAGTTTCTTAATGCTGAAATTTGCTCTCTCGCTTGAGCGAGAGACCAGAAGTCTGCAACAGATATAGGTGGTTACGAAAAGCAAATGGGGGTTATCTAACCATTTTCCAAGCTTTTTCACACGAGTTCTAGAGAGAGTAACACCGGAGAGGAAGAGAGAAGTCATGGAAACGACTTTAGATCTATGATTTCTTGTATTTCTCATGATAAGAGTGTTGTAATGGCAAGGATGAGTGGTTAGTTCTTCAGTGTTAGGATTGAAATATAATCTTCTAACTCTTGTATTCTTGGATTCAATTCGAAAATATATTTTTGTTGTTTGATTTTGGAAAGCTTATTTTTGTGCTTAATGTTTGATTCTTCTTAATTTCTAGTTTCTTGATCTTGGATCTAAGTTTAATTGGGAAGTTATACTTGGAATCGAAGCTGGATAATTTTTCTTGATTCTTCATTAATCTAGGAATGGACAATGATGTATGAATTGTTTTTACATTGGATTTAATGCTAGATAATTGATTAAATATACAAGGAATTGGTGTTTGGTGAATTATCTAAGGATTTTGTAATCAATAATTGATACAAATGATTCAAAGAAAATGTTGCATAAAGATCAATAACTTCGCAAGTTTTATAGAATTAAATTAAAAATTACAAAGATGAGGAATGATTAAATTAATCCCAACCAATCTTATTTTGTTTTAGAAAACCATTTTTAATTAATTATTTTTGATAATTTTAACCAATGAACAACCTTAATTCTCAACTTTGTACGTATCTACTCAATCTACTGTTTTAGAAAATAATATAGATCTGAATTGCTCTCTGATGACGTTATTTCAGTATTTACTGGTTTTGTTACTTGAACGATATGGTTCACTTGCCATACTAAAAATTACCAACCGATGCTTGCGCTAAGTTTGACCGAGCTTTGTCCGGAAACTTAGATTTTTTTATCATTCTTTCGGATTAAGCCTACAAAACACTTCAGAAATGTTACGTAATTAACTTGGGTACATGGTTCATTATTTTTTACATTAATTTTAGAAATTTTCCTCATAATGAATACAAGATAAATGAGGAGGATTACGTAGTTATGTTGCCCCAACAGTTTTTGGTAATTGATCTCTTGGTTTATGCTTTTGTTTGAGTTGTTGGAAACTGTAACAGAAAGCAATGTGGATATTAATGATGATGATCATTTAACAATGAGGTTACACAAGAGAAGAATATTAAGGAGCGTTATTGATTGATGTTGCAGAAATTAAAGTCCTCTGAACTGTCCAAAGATATATACATGTTATGCCAACTCAAGGTTAAACATATCTGGGAACTCGGTTTAGAAATGGACAAAAATTGCAACTCAAAAGTGCTAAATAGCTCTGATTTGTGAACCGCATATATCATTAACTATCATTAGTCATTAGGTTGTAAAATATTTAATTATTAATATTTTTAATTTGAATATAATTTTCAACCAATTACAAACTGATAATATATACAGTGACATAACTTATGGATAATATATATATATATTTTTACAAATTTTAGAACTCAAAAGTGCTTAATAGCTCTAATTTTTTAATGGAGATCACTTGTCACACGATTTGATGTCTCATTATTTAGCAATTATATTAAAAAATAGCAACCAGTTAAGAAAAAATCATAAAAGTAGAAAATATATTTTTTAATTACTTATTATAATGTAATTGGTTTGGAACATGGAAACAAAAAAAATTTAGGACATATAATCCTGGTTCCTGATTTATCTACTAGGAAATTTAACTTGGTAGTATGTATGCCGTAGTAAAGGTTGGAATAGGGTAAAGTTCTTAGATTGAACTCTTGCGTAAACCAATACTTTTGTAATTATTTTCTTCTAAGTTTCTCCAATAAAAAATTGAAAAATAAAAGTTTAAGGTATGCTTTCCTATAACTAAAGTATCAATATGATTTCTTATAAGTTTCCTGAGAAGTCAATGTTAATAAAAATGAAAAATCCAGTTGTGTTTTTCCTCTTGGGGTCCACAGTAAGCTTGTCTATTAACAATATAATTAAGTGTTAATTCATTTGCTAACATGATTGTTCTGTTTTATTTCAAGTATCTTAATCTTTACTTTTGCCTCTTCGAGCAATTCAACTATTCAATGGAAATTAACCAAGTACCTTAAGATGTTATATTATATTCTAAAACATAAGTGCTTGCTGTACTTATGATTTTTCTTGAACCACTCATAACTGAACAAAAACTATGGTGGTCAGAACTAGAAAAGTCAATAAGAATAATTTTAGTTAATAACTATTCATGCAAATCATTTCCTTCAAGATAAAAATTATTAAGAATGATTTTAGTTAAAAAAACAAAAGTGTAAAATCATAAGAAATGAAATCTTAAAATTCCAATCCAATCCCAAACAACACCTTGTGAAACTTACAAAAAAAAATTGTTCAATATATTCAAGCAATCCAATGTCAAATTCCTACCCTTCAACCCCATAAACATGTTAAGAACCCCACATCAACATTAATGGGGGGACACATCATGTGAAAGTTCTAGTTAACACAAAGTGATATACATCCACAGCATTATTCCTTGTCTCTACTCCTCAACTTAGGAGTTGCTCTTTGTCCATGCATGCCAATGGTTGTTGATGATGATGGAGAGAATGATGAGGTTGCATGTGTGGTTGTAGTTGTGATGCTTGTGGGGATTGAGGAGTGTTGATTGAGTTACCCATCTTTTGTAGGTTCTGTTGGTGATGATATATTTGCCTCAATCTTTCTATTTCTTTCTTTAATGCTTCTTGATGAGCTGAGAGAGATTCAAAAATACCCCACTATCTCAATAATCATGGTGCTTTTATAAGTTCCAAAAAGGTGACTAATCCACACAAAAAATCCTACAATAATTTAATTCTCAGGACTAATTTTTTTGCTTAATGTAGTGTTTCATATGATGAAAGATTTCAAACCTTGATATCATCATTATTCATGAAATGCTACAATGTTACTGTATACAACAGAAAATGGATTGTGAACTAAAAATATAAAAGTTGTTTTTTATGTTTTCATTTATCATGATAATTTATATGTTTAAACTTAGAATAGATATATAATATCAAAACATTGTAAACAATTTATAACTTGAGCACACACTTTTGTATATTATATAATGGAAAGAGAAAGTATATATATATATACCATCTTTGAAAATCTTATCTTGGGCCAAAGCTGCAATTCGTTGCTTCAAGGCACTGTTGTCGACATTAAGAATCAAACGTTGGTGGTCCAAAAATGCAACTCGTGGTGACAATGCTGATACCTCCGTCTTCATTGTAACATTTTTTTCACAATTAACACACATCTTATTATTTATTTATTTTTGAAAGATAAATTTACTATTACAGCTACTACTTTACTATATATAGTATGAAAATGAAAGCTAAATTAAAGTTATTCACCTGCAAACTTGTTACACTCCTTTCAAGCTCTGAAATGTATTGTAGCTTTCTCACCCTTGACCTTTGAGCTGATTGCCGGTTAGCCAAAATTCTGGTATTCATACAAATTATTATACTAATATTCATAAATCATAATAACACTAATAGTGTTTAGATTTAGTATCTCTTTACCTATAATATTTGATTTTAATGAATATACAATATACTACATGGTTAATACAATATTTACTATCATTTATCGAATTAATGTGACTTTTCGGGTCAGTAAAATTTACTGAATTGGTATGCAGAAAATATGTGTCTAAGCCCTGTATAAAAATATGCATCACTAATGTAAAACCCCATTTAATTGGTTTTGTAGAGATTTTTTCAGATCCAAAGTAAATATATAAACAGAAAATTGTATTATTTTTTAAATTGTGATTGAATGTATAAACTGCTAGATATGTCAAATCTGTATAACAATATTTTGTGCAAAAATTATTTTTCTCTGAAGAATGTAACCATACACAAGGTGCAGTCTTCGTTTAAACAAGTATTATATTGTTCATGTTTTAATATTAAAATTTCGAAGATGGCAACCACATTCCATAGGAAACGCGTTTCTATTTTAAAATAAAATCACATTTTTGAATTAAACGTGCATGGTGGTATAGGGAAACTATATAATATTAGAATAATTAATAATAATTTGATGCGTCAGAAATTACCTTTTGACCCTTTTGGGATCACACACGGTTTCAGTGCAGCCGGTAGTGGTGGCAGAGGGTGGCTGCGCCGCCCCATCATTCTTACATGAGCTTTCCTCCTCAACCGTTTCATTCTTAGGCTTCACCTCATGATTCACAACGTCCAACGCCATTCCCATTGGCTTCTCATCATTATTACTATTCTCATCGGAGCACGGTGACGATGGGTTGGACGTGGAAGAAGTCTGCGGCTGTTGAACAGCAACGGCAGCAAAATCATCGGAAAACATCGAAATCAGCTGGTCCTCGTCCAACCTGTCGAACGACGTCTCAAGAAATGCAATTGAGTCGCTAGCTGAACGCCGATGAGCTCCTCGTCGTGACGACGAGAAGTCGAGGAACTCATCAACCCATGATGGCAAATTATGTTGTTGTTGTTGAGGAGGAGAAGTGTTCGGAAGAGTAGTGGTCGTGGTTGTGGTTGCAGTTGTGGTTGGTGATGGAATTAAGTTGCACATTGAAGATGCTCTTTTGTGATAAAAATTAGACCAATTTTGGGGTATGGTTGGTATTTTAGGAGGTAATTGTGCCATAGACCTATGTATGTGTGACCCTAAATTTAGTGATACCGAAAATTTTGTGTGCTACTACGTATAATATGGATATAGCCTTTGTATGTTATCTATGTATGTGTGTTTGAGAAAGAAAATAGACAAAGATCCCAACAACCTAGAAAACACAAAAACAACCGCAAATCTTAGTACTTCACAATCTTATTGTTCTTGAGCCGCTCAAAGCAGTGAGAGAGAAATGAGATAGAGAGAGTTATTAAAGAGATGAGAGGCAATGTCATTGTGTCATTTATAACCTCATGATGGTGCTTTTTATTCATTTGCTCCCAAGTTTGAGAAATGAGGTGTTTTAATATATTCCAAGAATTTGTGAAAGATTTGTGTGGAGATGTGTATATTAGTTAGTTGAAGTAATAAAAATTATAGATAACTTTAAAATATTTTTAATAAAAAAGACCAATATAGTTAGATGGTAGGTGACTTAATTTGTTAAGTATGGTTTTAAATTTTTGATCTATATTTAATATATGCACAAATAACTATCCATAAAGACAAATTTCATTTCGATCTCTATACCTCATATAAGATTAGTGTTTAACCCTTGGCTAGACATTATTGTTACACACAAATTTGCAAAAAGGGTTTTATTATTCATTTCAAAATGCTATTTTACATAATAAATAGAAATATAGTACCTATACAATTATATGAAGGTTTTTTCTCTCCATATATATCTCCTTAGTTTTTGTTATATGTATAATGTATTATGCATTATTTTGTATGCATCTTTTTTCTAAGGTCCAAAGGTCATAGAGAGAGAGGGAAGGGGCACATGGGAAGGGAATTAGAGACAGCTAGCAACAGCTACGTGGTGGAAGACTCAACGGTTTTAGTGGGAAAATAAGAGTGTAGTTTAATAACTATATGGAATCAGTAACCACGTGCAGATGTGACCCATTCACTTACCATCCATTATTTCATACACTATATCATAACATAATGTATATCATATATATATATATTAATTTCAACCCAAACTTATATGTAGTTTTTTATTTACTACCTCTAGTATGATAAAAAACACTGTCTATGTTGTAGCAGTTCCTCTTGTGTCTTATCTATATTTTTCATGCACTTGGATAATGGGACCACCTTCAGTGTTTTGCCTCTGCCAAGCTCTCACATGCTGAATATATATCATGATCAGAATCATTCAATATATATATCTTTCTTTTTAAATATATATATTTCCTTTTTAGGTTTAAACTTGTATAGAAAAAAGGCATTTACAGATTTCATTGATCTCACACATTTCACTTTTTCACTGATCTATCAAGGGTTTCCCTTGTTCTCATCAATACTCACATAACATCATCACCTGTATCAACATAAGATAACAAGTATTAAGTATATGAACTTGTTGCAAACATAATATGGTAAGATCTTATTCGATTAATGGAGAAAATCTTTATTCGATTTTAGAACGGTGTCAAAGTCTTTTGCACGTATTACTAATATAGTCTTTTGCATACATATTTCGTCGATCAAACCTTTGATGTCAAGTTTCTTAAGCAATTCAATCATCAATCGATTGTATTAGAACTTATAAATTGATAGATGTTGTGGCCAACATCCTCTCTTGGCAATCCCTTGCAGGGGTCACAGTCAATTCGAATCATTATGGTGGTTGTTGTACTTAATGAAATAAATTTCCTCCCTAACTAATAAGTAACAATTATATATAGCAATGCACTAATTGTTGGGTTTAAGGAAATAATTGTGTCATATGATTAACAACTATAGGTTTTTACATGTTTGATCCAACCATATACATTGTTAATCAATATTTAGAATGTCATTAGCAAATATAACATTGGTAAGAAAAGTTTGGTGTGCAAGAATCTTTGGGTCATTTTTATTGTAATTTTTATTCTTTGGATCACATGGACATGGATGACACCCAATATTTGTTCTCTGATTTGGATCAGAATTTAGATATTGGCTTCCTTTTTTTTTATTATAATAATAAAAGGGTATGCAAATAGGTTTTGACTTTTGATCATTCAATTGAGTACTTGGCAAGTTTGTGATTAAATGTTTAAAATAATCGACATAAGATAAGGGGAAAAGCATGGAGTGTGGAATCATTTAATTTTTTCTTGGTACATTTACATGAAAGAATATCTCTAGGGAAGATTAATTTATAGGATAATGGTGTAGTGGGAAGATTGAGGAGTTTAGGTAATGATGAGTTGTGAAGAGAAAAGGGATGTGTAAGAATAATGTACCCTCTCTCCCCCCATGTGAAACTCTTTGTAAGATAAGAGCTTATGGTTCTCTTTGCTTTGTTCCCAAATCAGACTCACATGGGGGCATTTGTGTTTCTTCCCAACTCCTTCAAAGTTTGGATAGCTCCATCATTTCATGCTGGCACATATGTTCTACTTTTTTATAAAAGTTAAAGTACTTAGAAGACACTAATAATGATTAGGGGGAATGGGTGGAATGCATGTAATTTGTTAACTCCCTATTGTTTAATATATATATATATATGTATTGTATTTATATATGTGTGTAACTGGTCTCTTATTAGTACTTATGTAGAAATACCATCCACATTTTGGTAATGTTTTATTAATTGATGTAATATATTTGTATTGCCATTTTTCTATGAATAAGGAGGGAGAAGGTGGGTAAGGAATTAATAAGATTCCTCAACAACCTAAATAAAATGAATTCTCTGTAAATTTATCATTAGATAATTATATATATATATATATATATAT
>NC_032027.1:1328477-1334293 GCF_001865875.1 Lupinus angustifolius
TATATATATATTCTCTCGGACATGGATTACATGTGTCTCATTCCATGCCCTAGTCAATCATATATTATCGTATAAGTAAAAGAAATTAAAAAAAAATATAACATTATGATTGGTTCGAAACAAGTAATCTTTATCCATATTTCTTCAAGGTTGTAATTAGATTTGTAATCTTACTTCACTCCTACCAAGGTTTAAGCAGTTAACTAGCCCACCCCATGGTCAATGAAGAGTTCAAGACAATTCCACTCCATGCATGTTCTACCCATCAACATTCACATTGTCATACTTAATTAGCGCCATCAATTACACAATTTTACCATAGAAAGATATATTCTTTTTTCATTGTCCTTCTTTTTATTTGAAAGAGAAAACAAGGTAGTGGTATACATATCATTGAAGCTCTGGCGAGGACACCCATTTACTATATAATTATTAGACAATAATATTTTGCCCACATCTCACTTTCATATCTAGTGGTATACCATACATTAATATGTAGATGAAATTAGACATTGTCAAATATTACAACAACAATCATATATTACTCACACTAGGTATAATTAATTACACGGATTAAATGACGTCGTAATGATTTATCATAAATTATATAATTGATATTATTATTATTTATATAAAACTAAAATTGCATATCCTAATATAAATTGACTGACTCAAATTAAGATATTCAAATAATTGAAAATCACAACTGAAGGGTTTGCATGTGCACTCCATTAGCTTACAACTAAAAAAGGGTAATACTCTATCCCAACATCTCCCAATATCTTTACAAGTTATAACTTATAAGAGACATTTAGACAAGTATGTTTTTTACATTCAAACATATACATGATGAAATATATTTTTTACATTTAGATATACTCCTCTGGTAATGTATTTTTTTAATTTTATATTATACTCTTATTATAATGTAGAGTATATTAATGTCTAGTCTTAACATGATGTCTGAAATTAGCTAAAATTTTGTGATCCCAAGATTGGTGTGGGTACGTTATAGAGGATTGTATTGGAAAAGGACTTAGAAGTAAACAAATAGAAAGAAGCATGATTGCACGTGGGAAGACCAAACAGGTCATGCCTGTCTTGTTCATTTTTTTTAATGTTAATTTTTTAGTGTTGATATGAGGCTCGCAATAAATTGAAACAATTTGGTATTCGTTCAAAGTTTAATTCGTTATTTAGCTTGATTAATTTAGTTCATAAATCAAATGAGTCAAATTTGAGCTGAAAATTGATTTTATTAAATAAACGAACCAAACTTGAGTTGAATATAGTTCGACTCGTTAGGTTCATGAGCTGGTTTGATATATATAAACTAAAGTTTATTATGCATTATTTTTTATATTTATTATTTTATATAAACAGGATATATTTATATATATATACAATATTTCTTTAAAATGAATTAATTATTTGAGTTAATTAATGAACCAATTTGAATTTAGCTAAACAGTTTGCGAACTTTAACCTAGTTAAACTCGAGCTAAAAAAATAACTCTGTCAAACTCGAGTCGAGTTTCAAGCTAAACCAATTCTTATCTAGTTGAACTCTAGTTCGATTCGGTTCGGCTCGTTTACGACCTTGATATAATAAAATAATTAATAGTTAATTAGGGTTACATTTAAAAGTACACAAAATATTTCACTTAGCACCAATAGTGGACGCGCAAACGCATTAATAAAAGAAGAAAGTTTGTTGGGGACCATTACTTTGTACAGTTTTCATCCAACTGTATTATATTTTTAGTTGGAAGTTGTAGTTTGCTATTCAATCAATATCTATAAATATGGATCAGTAATGCTTATACATTTTTCTGCATAAACAAAATTACGCATTTTTTATTTTATTTTTCATTTAAATGCAACATTTCAACCTTTTTGAGCAATTCAGCTTAACACAATTATTTTAATAATTTTATTACATTTTGCAACCTGAAAATATAATCGTGTGACACATCAAATTTGGAAGATATATTCTTTTAACCATATGCATGTATGTAAATACTATATATATTAAGTAGAAGAGACTAGTTGACTTATTTATTTTCTACTTTTTCAAAAATACAAACACCAATAGTGTTGGGTATTCAAAGTGTGAATGAAGAAGTCCCACATTGAACAAGAATGAATGAGTTAAAGAGGATATAAGTGGATGAACTCATAGACCTTATGCCTTAAGGTTTTGAGTCAAGATGTGGTGTCAAGTTCACTTATATGCTTCTTTCACTTAACTCATTGAGGAATGTTGTAACCCATGGATGAAGATCTCCCAACAAATGGTATCCTTGTGTGTGGGAAGTCTTCCTGGCGAGAGATCAAGGCCTAATGCCTTAAGGTTTTGGGTCATGGATGAAGATCTCTCCCAACAAATAGTATTTGTTCTAACTTTTATTTATATGAAGAAAACTTGTATAAAGACATATCCAACACGTAATATTTGAAGATAATGCAAATATATAATTAGTTTTTGGTGATATCACTTATGACTAAATTTTAATTAAAATGAACTTTTAGTATATTATCAAGAGTTTATTGATTGTCTTTGCGTTCTTTTTTTTATAAAATGCTTATTTAAATATCTAAACATTTGCAGAAAAAAATCATATATATGTATATACTACTCTCCAATGGGCTTCATTTCTTTTGTTTTATTAGGAAGGGGCAACAACCCAATAAAACTAAACAAAATTACAAAGATAAGGTAAAGCAAGCCCACAAAAATAAGTAAATAAAAGTTTTACTAATAAAGTAAAAAGGGTTTGATACGTAATACGTATATCAGTGACGAATCTAAAACCTTGATATGTGTTTGGCTAAGGGCCACATAGGTTCGTCATTGGTACACAGATAGTGAGAGAAAATGAGGGCATTCTTGGAAGAAATTAACATTAAGAGTTTATTTACATACTTAAAAAGGTTATAAACAAAATACAGATTTTAAAAGGTTGGATGGTAAATTATATATGACCCAAATTTTAGGGGTTTTAAAATGCATTACGCACTAATATAATGATACCATATGGAGAAAAAACGTGAATTAATGTGTTGAAATATAAAATTTAGTTTTAATATTTGAAGTTATTATTCCAAAAGCAGCACTCAAAAGGTAACAACATTATTCGCTAACACATGTATGTAAGAGATGATGTGAGAATAAGATTTTTAAGTGAAAGTTATAAATCTTAATTTATGATGATATAAGAGTTGTGCAAAGTTATATGGTGGGATATTATATAAGATAAATGGCAGATGTTTGGTTCCTTTGGTACCTTAAATATTATATTAGACTTTAACTTAAACAAATGTAACTCTTCTATTATCATTAAAAAAATTATGAGACATATGTGTGAAATAGGCCAATAAATATGTTTTTAAATATGCTAATAAACACATTTTTAAGGAAATGTATCTAACTCCAATAATTATATTCTATTTTTATATGGAAATTTCAATATTTTTTATATTAGAAGAATATTATAATATAATTAAATAAGTTGACTTATTGGATTTAATTTTAGATGGACTAAATTCTCATATATGTTTTTAAATATGCTAATAAACACATTTTTAAGGAAATGTATCTAACTCCAATAATTATATTCTATTTCTATATGGAAATTTCAATATTTTTATATTAAAATAATATTATAATATAATTAAATAAGTTGACTTATTCAATTTAATTTTAGATGGACTAAATTCTCATATATGTTTTTAAATATGCTAATAAACACATTTTTAAGGAAATGTATCAAACTCCAATAATTATATTCTATTTCTATATGGAAATTTCAATATTTTTTATATTAAAAGAATATTATAATATAATTAAATAAGTTGACTTATTCAATTTAATTTTAGATGGACTAAATTCTCATATATGTTTTTAAATATGCTAATAAACACATTTTTAAGGAAATGTATCAAACTCCAATAATTATATTCTATTTCTATATGGAAATTTCAATATTTTTTATATTAAAAGAATATTATAATATAATTAAATAAGTTGACTTATTGGATTTAATTTTAGATGGACTAAATTCTCATAAAAAAAGTAAAAAACATAGCATATTATAGACCTTTTATAGGTTTATTTCCCCTCCTACCTAGAAGTATAGATGGAAAAACAGACAATACACATGAGCACGCATGCATATTTTTGGGGGCATTGCATACAAATATTTCCTATTAGCCCGTTTTGCCCTACCTGTTTCGACAGCAAAGCTCGCGAGCATTTCTAATGGGAAATGTAGGCGGTCAGCGAGCATAATTTAAGAAAAAATTAAGAAAGATTTAAATAAGTTATGATATAATGTGATTTTTAATCTCTAAAAAATTATAATCTAATATGATTTGTTCAACTTTATATTAAATATCAAAGTTTTTGTTAATTTTTTATCTTCAACTACTATATTTAATTTATTTTTATTTATTATATGAATTTTTTATTTATTCAATAATGCTCACAGAAGTGCCCACATGCTTGTTAGCCGAATTTAAAATGGGAAGGACATTAGATTTTGTCTGTTAAGACTACATGGATATGTTTGCACCTACTTAAATTTTGTGGGCATTTACTGACACAGGTAAAACGGACCAGGTAGCTCGTTTTGCTATCTCTACCTAGAAGTGATACTTAATAGTTTGGACAATAACAATACCTCAAAAGAAATTAATATCCTAAAAAAAGGCCCAAAAGTCATACTATCATGTATAGATTATCAAATTTTATTTATTTTTAATTGTCACATGATTATATTTTTCAATAAATTGACACTTTAGGCCTTATAGATAGTCAATCATGAGAGCATATCTTTTATCCCAAGATGTGTATTGCTTCATTTTAATTAGCCAAAAAATATAGAGTTAATATATTAATTCATATTTTACTTTTCTAACCAATAAAAAATAAAGAGTACATGAAGTGGTACACATCTTAGAATAACAAATGTAGCTCCATCAAAATTCACTAGTCCCGGATAGAATAACCTTATTAAGACTTAGGCTATTTTTTGAAAAGTAGAAAATGAGAGAAGTTAAATAAAGGAGAAAGAGAGAGGTGAGAAAGAAAAGTTGGAGAAATAAAGTAAATTTTTATGTTGTTTGATAGGAGAGAAAGAGAAGCGAAAATTTATTTATAAATTAGTGAATCACAAAATTATCCATACACTAAAAAATGAAAAAATATTTTATTACTAATTAAAAATTTATGAATTACAAATTTAAAATTTATTGTAAAAAATTATATCACTTTAAAAATTTATTGTAAAAAATAATGGTGAAAACATTGTGAGTAAAAATAAATAATAATATAATAGAGAGTGATTAGAATGATTGATTTTGTCATTTCATACTTTCTCTTGCTTTCTCCTCACACATGGAGAGAAATATTATTGGTGGGTCTCACATATTTTTTATTTCTCATATCCCTTATATGGACACGTATCCAACTTCATATTTGAAGACTAATTTATATTATTTATGACTAAATTTTAATTAGAATGAATTTTAATATGTTGTCAAGAGTTTACTAATTATCCTTGCTTTCTCTTTTTATAAAATGTCTATTTAAATATTTAAACATGTCTGGGGAAAATCATATATATGTACTACTCTCGAATGGGTCTCATTTCTTTTGTTTTATTAGGAATAAGCAACTACCCAACAAAACTAAACAAAATTATATATAAGGTAAAGCAAGCCCACGAAAATAAGTAAATAAAAGTCTTACTTAATATAGTGAAAAGGGTTTGATACATAATAATAATAATAATAATAATATATATATATATATA